>NC_066583.1:479178750-479496171 GCF_024323335.1 Lathyrus oleraceus | reverse complement strand
GCCCTTTGTGGTCTCTGTTGAAAGGGTTGTTGTCTCTGTTGCTGTTGCTGTTGCGGTTGTGCTGAATGAGACTCAGCAGGAATTGTTACCGCAGCGGTATGCTGGAAGTAACGTTCCCTACCGGGTCCGCGCTGCGTGTACACTGCGCTGGTGTCTCCTTCCTTCTTTCTCTGCCCACCATTATTGCCGAATGGTTTCTTCGTACCAGAAGAAGAAGAAGACGCACCCTGAATTTTGCCCAGCTTTAACCAACTCTCTATCCTTTCCCCCGCCACCACAATGTCGGAGAAGTTGGTGACAGGACAACCCACCATCCTCTCAGCAAATGGCCCCTGCAGGGTCCCCATAAACAAATCAGACATCTCCCGATCTACCAACGGAGGTTGAACTCTGGCAGCCAACTCTTTCCACCTTTGCGCATACTCTTTAAAGCCCTCATTATGTTTCTGAGACATACCCTGCAGCTGGGTACGACTCGGAGCCATATCTGCATTAAACTGGTACTGCTTAAAGAAAGCATCTCCCAAATCTTGCCAGCTTTTGATATCGGACGATCTCAACTTGGTGTACCATTCCAAGGAGCCTCCAGACAGGCTGTCCTGGAAAAAGTACATCCACAGTTTTTGATCTGCGGTGTATGCTGAGATTTTGCGGACAAATGCCTGGAGATGAGTTTCCGGGCAAGAACTGCCATTGTATTTGTCGAATGCGGGCGCCTTGAATTTCTGAGGGATTACAATCCCCTCCACCAGCCCCATGTTGGACATATTTACCACCCCAGGCGTGGCATAGCTCTCCAGCACTTTGATTTTCTCAGCCAGCAGCTGGATTTCCTTATTCTGAGGAGGAATGTCGTAAGGCACAAAAGGCTCATTTCGCATAGAGAACTGGTCAGCCTCTCTATCTTCCTCCTGATCTTCGTCAAACCCATAAAACGGAGGCACAAAGTTGTCTTTCATATTCTGACTAGGCCCAGGTTGACCAGCAGTACCAGCATTATTCACCAGACCAACTGTTGTCCTCTTTCCACCATCACGAGATCCCTGCCCCTGGTTGGAGACTCCATCCAGGTTGACCCCACTGTTCTGAGCAGAAACCCGCTCGAGTTTCTCAACTTTATCTGCGAGAGCCTTCTGACCAATGGCAAAACCTTGCATTATATTGATCAGTTCGGTCATTTTCTCCTTCAATTCCAGCATATCAGCACTGGGAAGCTCCATGAGTCTGGGAGTGTTTCTTCTTGTGTAATATCTGTGAGGGCGAGTTGAGTGCAGGGGTACTACTCTTCGAGCGCGAGCAATGATTCCTGGTTACAAACAAACACGTTAGTAATAGTCACCTGCAAAATAAAACACAAGTTATCATGATTATGCATGTATGCAGTGCCTATCCATATGAAGGACACTCTGTCTCTCGACCCTGGCATCATCGAGACAAATAATAATCCGGCATCAATATTCTGATTAGCAGTGTTTGATTTTGTCGTGCAGATCGGAGATATGTGATTTAGCATGATACCCCCAACCATGTGTGTGCTCGTGAGAGTGCATACAGCAAAGCAAATAAAGCTTGAAAACCAATCACTGAATGAAAAATCACCATCACATAGCAAAAGTGCACAATCAGTGCAATAGTCATACATCAACCAGATAAGGTCAGATACAATCCTCCAGAATAGGAAAGAAATACAGACAAGTGAATTCCGTCAACAAGCCTGACGGTAATCCAACACAAATGAAAGATCTAACTGGATGAGGGTCCCGCAGATGGCCCTATCTCGCCTTCCATCCTTGCGAACTCTGCGGCGAACCTGAGCTCGGTATTCTCCTGCTGTAGTCTTCCAACTTCCTTCTGATGAATCTTCATCTGCCTGAAGTAGTGGTCTCTCTCTGCCATGTAATGATCTCTCTCAGCCTTGATCTTTGCTTTCTCTGCCTCCCACTCTGCAGCGAGGACTCTGGCTCTCTCATCCCTCTGATCCCTGACTAGGATTTGCCTCCTCTTCTCATCTTCTATCACCTTTGATGCTCTGAACAGCTTATCCTTAGTGATGTCGTGCTCCCGGTTGGACGATGCTAAAGCTTGGCTGATCTTCCCATAGTAGGCTGTATCCATCTCAAAACGCTTGGTCTCCAGAGCATGTCGCTTATCCTGATCTTCCATCTTCGCTTTGAGCTCCTGATTAGCTCTCTGAACCCGAGCAACATTCATCTCCAATTCCGTCTTCTCTGCAAGCAGCTGATCTCGTTCCCGCTTCATCTCTAAGAACTCATCCATACTGACAGTAGAAGGAGTCTCCTCAATCAACGGATACCACGGATCGACCCTAGGAAATGGTAGACAAGTAAGCTCCACTCTCTTTCTGAGCCAATCATCGAACGGAGGAAAAGATCTGTTGTTAGCTCTACCCCAGGAAGCCTTGCCCTTCCTCTGAATGCTGCGCCATGCATCGGATACCTGCTTTACCCTATCCTGGTTACCCTCAACCGGGAAGTACACAGATTCCTGAATCTCACTCTTGTACGGTGGAAGCTCCATAGCGAATCCCATTTGCCTCTTAAGAAGTGTCGGGTTGTAATTGATGCAACCCTGAACCCCTATAAGCGGCACATTAGGAAAACCCCTGCAACTGCAGATAAAGTCCTGTCCAACTCCACTACTGTGAGTCCAATCTATGTCCTTAGCTCTCAAGCCCATCAGTTTGGTCGCCCAAGTAACATTCTGGCCCAGAAGAACAAAAGCACCCTTGGATGGTAAGTAACCCATAAACCACTTGACCAATAACTGCGCGCAGCATCGAATCAAACCCCCACGCCTCTTCTCATTCCGGTTATGAACCGAATAATAGACATCTCCAATCAATGTAGGGATAGGATTCCTTCGAATAAACAGGCGGATGGCATTGATATCCACAAAGTTCTTCTGGTTGGGAAACAAAATGATCCCATAAATGCTCGCCGCAACCAGAGCACAGACAGCTTCCCAATTCCCCAATTCTGACTGCTCTTTAGCCTTAGCCTCTAGGAAACTCAGATGAAAACCAGGCAGCTTACCCTTCTCCTTCAGATTACTCTTCACTTCCTCTGGACTCAGATAGAAAGCACGGGAAATCCCACCAATATCAGGTTCTTCCTTAGTAACACGGAAAGGAACCTGGTCTCTGATCTGGATACTCAAAATATCAGCATAATCCTCCAACATGGGCCCTAGCACATAATCTGGGAAGACGAAACACCTCAGCTCGGGATCGTAGAACTGAAGTAGAGTATGGATGGCACTCCGGTCTCTATCCATGAGCCTGAAAACTGTCTTCAGAATACCCCCATACACCTCACGAAACAACCCCACATGGTCAGGTGTCATCAACGCTATCATATCCTTCAGCACACTGATATCCGGGTCAAAGAAACTGTAAGCAACATCATCCTTCAAGCCGGGTCTTCTCATCTCTGAATAGAAAGTCTCTCAGCCAAGATCTCGATCCAAAGGGTCCCTGCATATGGGTAAACATGTGTTAGATGTAATTAATGCAAGATGCAATGATGCTGATGAATGAATGCAATGCGTTGCCATCCTCCAAGCCATCTGGTCATCTGCACTGAATCTGGGCTCTGAACTGATCATAACCATCTGAGGAATACACAATCACAATTCTGACCCACGGGTTCCGAAATAAACGGAAGACAGATACATCATCATCACCACTGGTCTCTGATCAGACACACCATCACCATTTGAATCGGCCCAGGGAATCCGAAATAAACGGATCCCCACTGATAAAATATCTCGGCCCGGGGAATCCGAAATAAACGGATCCCCACTGATAAATCACGGACAGCACTCTGGCGTCACGACAACAAATAACCATAAATCCGACTCATAAATATGTCTCTGAATCACAGATCAAAAAGTCACCATCTGATTATGCATCCGAACAATCACCCTCCCCTCACAGGTAAATTCTAAACAGGTCACCCTAAGGCGGATAATAGTCTCAACGATCGGGCGGAGATACTCAATGGGTTTGCCCTTGCGGGTGTGCCATTGTAGCTCCCTTAAGATCGTCTAAACCAAAGATCCGGGAAATGATCGGTCATCAGAGTCAACAGCCCAAAAGAGATAACCCAACCAAAGTGGAGAACCCCACTGGAAGAGCACTTCTCAGATGAACCTCGTCCGACTTGTGGTATGTCACGTCGCAACAATATGCCCAACCGACACATGAGCGACGTGAGACCACGCTAATCCTAGGTGTATACTCGGGCCTGGGTTTTAGCCCCACTCAGAACACCCACCCCAAAGTAACAGAACCACCTGCAGAGGAAGATGGCAACATGACAGTAATGATGCATGCACGTATTAATGCAAGTATATAAACAATGGTTAGTATAATAAATGCAATAAATAAACAATACAAGCAACCAAAACCAATCCTAGAACGCTAGGAAGGACTCGCTTAGGGACGATGGACCAGCATAGGTCTACATCCAGATAATCCCCAGTGGAGTCGCCAGCTGTCGCATCCTGCGAAAATCAACCGGCGAGCGCTGAAATAAAAACGCACAGAGCCGCCACTGCGCGTTATTTATCCCAAGATAGGGAAAGGAAACGCTCAGAGAAACCTGGAAAGACATGGTCTCGCGACCAGAGAGAAAAGGTTCGGGAGTCGGTTACGCAAGGGGAAGGTATTAGCACCCCTCACGTCCTAGGTACTCCTAGGGATCCACGTTCTAAAATAAAGAAAAGGTTGCTAAACATCACACACACACACGGGGAACGCAGGTGGGGTTAGGAGAAACGGGCTCGATAAGGTATCGCACCTTATGCCTACATATCTTGTCTGGAACAAGAATCAGAGCCTCTGTAGTTCGGCTTACGCACGCCAAACAACACAAAACAATCAAACAAACAAAAGGGTGGCAAACATGGAGCCCGACAGCCAATCACTGGGCTTACGTCGGCATCCGAACCAAAACGCACTCAAAAGGGCAAACATGGAGCCCGACAGCCAATCCTGGACTTACGTCGGCATCCGAACCCAAACACACAGTCAGATAACAAGTAAACACACGCAAAAAAGAAAAAGGTTGCCCGGAGTGGTCTCGCACGACCACCTGCCTACATACCTCGTCTGGAACGAGGATCAGGGCGATGTAGTTCCCCTGAAAGGGACTAAATTGCTAACCAGAAACCGGGGAAAGATACACAACTAGGGAGCTGAGACTCGAGCCTAATGTTGTCATGCATCGTTAACCCTAAGTTCGGTTTTCTATCCTACTTGCATAAGCAAACTAACCTAACCAGGAAAGAAGCTAGCACACAAGCATACAATCATATATCATCAAATGAGAACAGGTATCTCAAACAAGCATGTCAATCAGATATCCACATAACACGCACTATAGCCAAACAAGGGGCTCAATCAATCAGGTTTGACTGCCTAAGCAATCGTCTGTACAGGCTGTGTTTGCTCTTAACCTTGCCATTACGAGGCTAAGGTGAAGCAGATGAAAGGATGAAGTGAGGATCAGACCTCACAGCTCTTATCCCTAACCAGGGAGAGCTGACAAATGAGCATGGGTCCAGAATAGGGGAACCCTTCTATACTCGATGACTCAGACACAATGTGCACTGCACAGGATCTTGGGCTTTTGATCTCAATGCTACAACCATGTAATGGGAGCAAGGAGAAGACTCAACTGAATAGTGGGGGACAGGTTGCTTGTCCCTACCTTCCACCAATTGCCTTACTTGAAGGGCTTTTCCTGCTTGGCTTAAAAATAAACATACACAAGCATTGCCTCTTAAGGAGGACTTCAGACAATTTGCCCGGCCCGGTAACAGCCGGGTCTCCAGACTACATGAAGTAAGAAGGTTATACCTCTATGCAAGTTGCTTAAGCAAAGCAAAGCAAAGCAATAGTTCACAAGGAACTGAGCAACTAAAGTACCTGGAAACAATCAAACTCAGTCAGTACTCAAGCAGACAAACCATAAACAACAAACAGTTAACCAGTTTAAACAAACTATGCACAACACAAGGCAAGCTCAAGGCTTAAGCCCAAGCTTCAACACCTACAAAACAATGCTATGTTAATATACAAACATCAACAACATCAATTAAAATTGATTTGCATCATTCTCCATGTGCCTTATGCTTTTGATCCTGAAAAACCAAGCAAATATTAGCAACTAGACCACTAGGCCAAGCCTAGGGTCCAAAAGCAACAAAAAAGTTAAAACAGCAAGGCATTCACAATCAAAACTCAAATTAAAGTCAAACAAGAGCAAACATCATTGGTCCCATGTCTATATCATCCATTATGTTCAATTCATGCACAAAACAAGGCACATTGGTTCAAATGAAGCACCAAGCATACAAACAGAATTATTGCATTCAAATCCATACCAAAACACATCCAAAAATTCTCAAATTAATTACACCTAAACAGGGGTCAATCAAGGTCTACCATGTCAAATTTGAGCTTAATTGGGCAAATGGAACCATGTTAATGAAAATCAACAAAAACAGACACAGTTACATGCTTCAATTCACAACATCAATGCATACATCCACTTCAAAAATTCATAACTCAATGAAAACTAAAAAGAAATGGATGGGACCAAAACAGGGATGTCACAACATGTGTCTACTACAAGCATATCAAATTTCATGATCATACAATACAATATGAGGATTTCCCAATCAATCTACCAACATGTATCACATGAGCTTGCAATTTCAACAACCAGAAATGAAAAATCATGATCAAATTGAAAATACAGTGAAAAATTCTACAAAAATTCATACAACATCCTAACATATCAACAATTCACCATGCAAAATTTCAGCCAATTCCAACATGCATAGGTCATCCAATTAAATTCAACAAGTTGACATCAAGAGGTGTGACACAAATTGTCACACCTAAGTTCCAGAATTTGCTGCTCTCTAACCAGGTATCAAAAATTCATGAAATTTACATATAAATAATCCTCAATGAGTCAAGAACCACCACAAAAATTTTCAGCCATTTATTTTATGATATGAGTATTTCATGATCAAATTACAAACATGTGTCAAAAATGGACATACAATGGAAAACCCTAGGTCAATTGAAAATCCTACCAAGCACAACTTTGACCAATAGGTCAAAAAAATCCTACACTCAAAGACAAAGTCAACACAATTTTTTTCATATTTTTCTGATTTTTTTACTATTTTTCATGAATTTTTTAAAGTGTTAAACATTTTTAGAAATTAATTAAAAATTTCAGTGACATAATGGTAATTATAATTGGCGGGGGAGGGAAACAGTTTTTTCAAACTTTTGAACGGGATTTTGGATCTAATACTGTTTCACGCAGAACCTTCATCGTCTTCCTCACAATCACACGAAGAACACACAAATTTCAAACCAACACCAAAGCAAGCATGCGACATATCATTCGAACCGTCTTCTCAAGAGGAACATGAACATCACACTCTTACATCCTAAAAGTTCCTAAATCTCTCGAATCGACTCACTTAGGGTTTGAATTCATAATTTCAAATCGCGATTTCTTAAGCTACAGTCAACCATTCTATAAACCGCAAGCACCATTGGATTCTACAAGAAATGCACTACACAAAGCACCTATCAATCGAACAAAACAGGAGATTCAAAATTTCGACATACCGGCAATGGCAGTGCGTAGATCGCGGCTTTAAGCTCCAACTCTTCAAAACAGTTGTACTAGAGCCTTGTGGAAGATGAATGACGTGTCCAGTTCCAATTGCTTCGACCTCTACTGCTCTTAATTCGAATTTGCCATTGTTGAGGTGTTCTTGAACAGTTGCGATGCAAGGCTTGATTGATGATGAATCATGAAAACAGTCCTAGTACATGTTGAAACAAGATCACAGCAAAAAGAAAATCAAGTTTTGGTTGAAGATTGAGGAAGAAATTTGGATTTGAAGATTGGTGTGTTCTTGAGCAAAATGGAGAGAATGAGAGGTTTCTAGATCTGTTCTTGGTAATTGTGAGAGTTAGTTATGATTAGGAGATGATTTGGAATTTATATGCACCCTTAATCCAAGCTCTAATCTTGTTAATTATCATTTGGCTTAATTAAGTGATAATGTAATTTTTGCAAATGAGGGCAAATTGGTCAATACACAATGACAGCACATGCCAGCTCACAATTGGTTCCAACATGTCCAAAACACCATATGTGAAGTGTAGAAACAATTCCCATTGCAATTGGTCATGTATTTCTCAAACTCACCATGTATTTGCAAAATGTCCATTTTTGTCATTTCCATTTTTCAAGACAAAACTCAAACCATGTGCATTAACCATGAAATGAATATTCAAACATACTTAAAATGCCATTCCTGAGGTGTTGGAAAAAGTCCCATTCAAAAATTCCCAATATTTTGACTTTTGGACAATTTTGCCCCTGGTCCAATTCAGCTGTCCAGTTGAAAAGTGACTTTTTGCCTTGGCCATTTTTGAACAAATCCAATGATGCACCCTCAAAGTACATGTCAAATGGAGTTTGTGCATATAAAGAACTTGCAATTTGGACAAAGTATGTGGTAGTTATGACCTCCTGATTACGGGTCTTTTCTGAAATTCACTGAGCCATATTTTGCAAACCGTACATTGGATTTTCAAGTTGTTGGACTTTTTGGAAAGGTGAGAACAAGATCTACATCTGTCATGTTGAACAATGTTTCATTTGAAGCTTCCTTGGACATCTGTTTTTGAGGTCAAAAACTTTCCATTTTTGGAAACTTCAGCTACAAGTCACTTTCTATTTTTGGCAGTTTTTGTCCTGACTTGATTTTCTTCATTTTTAAGCTTTGCAATGTCATTCAACACTTGTTCCAACATGAATGAAGTGTGTCTAACTTGTTTCCACCTCCAAATCCACCAGATCATGTACAGTTGACCACAGTTGACTTTTCAACTGACAGATGAATCAGGCAATGCATAGATCAATCTGAGCCCCAATCTCCAACTGAAATGGCTCAAGGGTGATACCCTAGCCTCCATAAGCACCATATAGTCACAAAATGATCCTCATCTCCTTCATAAACCCCATCTCCTGATCCAGCCCTGATTGGCCCAATACAGCTGATTAGGGTTGACCAGTGGTCAAAACCCTAATCTCAAGGAACATTCTTCAATCTCCTGATGACATCCAACCATGATGATGATGATGTATCAATTCAAACAATATGAAGACCAATACCCTTGGAGAATCATAAAACCCTAATCCATAGCCCAATCCTCAGATGGCCCATGATCAATCAATAAAACCCTGACTTGCACTTGACTTCCTCATCTTCTGATCAAGACTTGGGAGGATAGCTTGCATAATGTAACCACATGATATGCAACATGAAATGCCTAATGTCCTAAAATGATATGCAAATATGTTAATGCTGGTCCCAAAAGAGGAGGGCGAATTTTGAGGTGTTACACACTCAAGGAAGTTTGTATTCATCTGGGTATCAAGGGTGCATCACCATCTTCATGATCTTTCTTTCCTCAAATTTTCATTTCTTATCAGCAAAGTTCATCTGAATTAGGGTTTGACCTCTGGTCAACTTTGGTCTACTGAAGCAGTCAAAGTAGGGTTCCTCAAGGATTGAGATGCATTATTGGTTTGAAGGTCTTATGGATGTTGTGTAGAGATTTTGGGAGCTAGGGTTTCATTTTCAGAGGTTTTCTTCAAAGGATCAAGCTTAATGGGCTCAATACGGTTCAAAATTCAACTGTGAAGTCAAAAGTCAATTGTTGGTCAACTGGGGGTCAAATGGCTAGGGAATGACTTGAGATACTTCCAACATGTTCAAATGGGGTCTATTCGTCATTCAAAACATTAATCTTGAAGGAACAAAGGTCCAGTGCACAGGTTACCAAATTTGAAAAGATGACCTGTATTGTGAAGTTTCCAAATTTGGAAGGATTTTGACCTAGCTTCAACTTGATTTTTCATCACCAAGGAAGCTCCAAATGAATTTTTTCTCAGACATGAAAGTTATAGATCTTTGTCTCCCCTTTCCAAAAAGTCCTATTTCAAGGCCATATGATGAATGGTTGAAGAGTTATGGTTCTTGAATGACGAAGTGTGCATGAAGGCTTTAAAAAGGCATAACTTGAGGTTGACAAGTCCAATTGGTGTGGCTCTTTTTGCTATGGTTTTGTTTTAAGAAGTACTTAAAAATGGCATGCAAAATTACCTATAATTTTTCATGATTCATCAATGGTGCAAGTCATTTTTCAAGCTTTCTTTCATGAAAATTCAAAAGGACACAGGATGACATCATGGAATATTCTCACGTGCCAATCATTGGGAATTTATTCAGCATTGTTTTTTAGGCCAAATCCACCTTGGAATTTGAGCCCATGCATTCCCACATGTGTGGAAAAGTCATACATGCACAAAAATTACACCTTTGTAAAATTGTCATTAAACATCATTTTGTGTTATTTCTTTCATATAATCATGATTAATCAAGTCTCAAGAGAGGATTAATGCATTAAACAAGGTTGTTCATGTGCAAATAAGGGGGGCATTTCCAAAAATAACCAAAATAATCATGGACTTGAAACTCCTTCATTTGAGCCCACCAAGCCACAAAAATCATAGTATAAACTCTAAAAATATCATTGAGCAAAATCCTAATTCGTGCAACCTCCATACACACTAAAAATCTCACTTTCCAAAAATAATATCATACTTTATTCTCATCAAATCTCTCCATACATCCATGGAAAATGAAAACCAATAGCATATTCTTAATCTACACACTCTAAGGATCACTAACCACCCACGATTTGAGCCATTTCAAGCAGTTTCTTAACAGAGCTTTAATGGAGGTTGCTTCTTGAATCTCAAGATCTGGACCGTTTCAAGCACAACCAAAGGTAGCAAATATTCATAGAAGTTCAAGGGAGGTATTCTAGAGCTTATCTCATCACTATACTGAAGTTTCAGAAGGTGCCATTTTTGGTAACTCAAATTTCGACTCTCTTATTTTGCTCATTTTTTATGCCTAAATGAAACTACATCCAATGGTGATGATGTAGATGTGTTTACTTTTTAAAATGATGCAATATTGAGTGAGAAATCTTGATTTAAAGTTTTGATATTCAAACTTGTTGTTTATGATTTGAGAGATTGGTGAAGATTCATGAAAAACTAATATGATTTTTAAGTTCCTAGCATGTGGTTTAGGGGGGGTAGCCCCATTTTCGTGGAGTTTTGGCTGCGCGTGGGAAGTGGCCGCCGCCGTGGGTGGCCGGAACCCTACCGACGTCACTATTTATGGCTGGATTGTCTTGAGGAAGAAGACAATCCCATGGCCGTTGGATTGCTTTGCTTTTATTTGAAATGGATGCTCAAGATTCATCCATGTGTTTTCTTGCTTGGACCAATCTCATCCATCCATTACATGTTTGACTTGTTGACTTTTTTTAATCCAAAAGCCCATATATTTTCTGATTTTCGTTTTTATTTATTTTTATTAGTCACTTAAGTGACTTGTCTGACCAATTGATATTGTTACATATGTGTCACATGTCATGTACATATTTTACCCTGTTTTACTTTATTTTTTAAAATTAGCAAAAATACTTAAAACAATCTGAAATTTTTTGTGAGTGATCTATGTTGAGTCCTTGATTTTCTGGTACCATTGCCCAATTATTTCATGACACGTCAAATTTAATATGAATTTCTGATTCATTTATGTGCATTTTTCACCATTTGCATTCAAACCTTCATGAAATCCCATATTTTAATCATTCTGACCCAAGTCTTTGCACACACCATTCTCATACATGATACTAAGATGTGGTAACTGGTTTGGTTATTTTATATGTCATTTTGCTAGGGTTTGACACATGAATTAAATGTTGCATTTTAGGACATGTTTTTGCATTCTCAATTTCTCAATTTTTGTTTTCATATCAAATGAATCTGGATGCTCCTGATTTTTTGCATGATGTTTATATATGCTGAGTGGAACCTTGTGTTAAATTCCCATGAATTTAGGATGCATTTTCAATTTGATTTGGATTTTTGAAGTTGATGTTTGCATTTTAGTCCCTATTTTGATGCTTGCTTAGCATGAGGCACTTGTGCCACTTCCTTTGAATGTTGAAACCAATCCTTTTGCACATCTTTTAGTATGTATGTCATGTCTTGATGTATGGAGCCTTGACCCCTGACTTTGAGTTTTGATAACCTTTTGATGCATTTGTTTGACAAGAGGTTTAGGCCTCCTATCCTTGGTTGTTTTTGTGAACTTTTGTGAACTCTAATAGCATGATTCATGTGGTTACACTTTGATTCTGGTTTGGTGCATTTGCACATGTGTTATCCCCTGTTCTACGATGCTTCTATCAAGTCTTTGTGCATTTATTCATAATGAGCTCCTTTTTGCATTCATTTGAGCATGAAAGACGCATTAGGGTTTCATGATACACTTTGTTTGATTTTGGTCCAAAAGTGATTCTATGCTTATGATATGAACTTGGAGGTTTGCATATTGATTACATAGCTCATTTTATATGCTTATGATGTGCATACCTTGTTGCCATGTTCATTTCGTCTTGACACATAATTGCATGAACTTGTCTATAATGCTTTTGTTGCATTTTGAGGTGCTTTGGACATGATTGACTTTCACTTTGCTAAGTTGGATTTAAATGACTTTTGATTGATATTTTAGGATTCATTTGGTTCTATTTGTGTGCTTGATTGTCTAATCCTTGACCCTTGCCTCATGCCTTTACCTTTTATGACTCATTGTTGAAGTTGAAGCACTTTGAACTTGTATGTTGACTTGTTTGACTTTGAAGCATCTTTGGATGTTTAGTGCTTTTGCTTTGATCTTGTTGAGTTGAGTTCTTGAGACACTTATTGAATTGATGTCACTTATGACTTGGTGCTATTGTATCCTCCTTTCATCATTCATGCTTTGTTGTGACATGCTTTCTATTGCGTCCGTGCACTGTTTACCTGACACTGTTGTTGCTATGATTCTTTTGTTTGGTGCAACTCTTGATTGCACCCCATCTTGTTATTCTAACTTGTTTATTGAGTTTTTGTGAGGGTTCACATGACTCTTGAAGAGATAGGTTGCTTGGTGTTCCACTTTATTTGTGGGATACCATTTGGAGATTTATTCTGATTGCTTTGCTGACTTGCTTTCTTTGATGGTGCTAGCTTGAGAGATCTCTGGGTTTCTTGTTTCTTTAGTTGTTGTTACTTCAAATCTTTATCCGTGTGGTAGATATCTTGATCCCTTTTACATCTTTCCAGCATTTTACCGCTTTCTTAGCTGGAAGACCTTGATAGGAGGCAATGTTTTTGTGTGTTTACTTTTGTGCCCAAAGACCTCCAAGAGGAGGCAACAGTGCTAAAGACCTCCATAAAGAGGCAATTGACGGATAAAAGGGATTAGTAGTCAATCCCCCGTTATTCAGTGTGTCGTTCTTTATGCTCGCACTACGTGTCGATGCTTCAGAACAAAAGCCCAAAATCTTTTGTCCGGTCAGTCAGTGGAGAGGGTTCCATCTTTCTGAACCCCCACGCTTTGTCATGAGCTCAGCCTGTCCAGGGTTAAGAGCTATGAGGTCTTATCCTCATTACCCTTTTGATCTGCTCACCCTGACGTTCAATGTCAGTGGTTAAGAGCCCATTTGATTACCTTTCCATGGCTTGTTTGTCGAGGTTGATATGACCCCTCTTGACTAAAGCCCTACCCATGTATGTTTGAGCCCCCTTGTTGGTGCGTTTACTTTATGCTATATGTTTTTGTATGGTGTGATCGTCTCCCCATAGGACTGCTAGGCTTCGTATAGTCTCTCGTTTGCATGTCAATTTAGGTAGCACGGTTCCTTCGTCTAGGGATTCCTTTTTGCATGAGCATTCCTAAAACACAAACAAACTCTTTGATTTTATTTTCTTAAGAACACGTTAACTCCTTCTACTACAGGTGAGTAAGTCTCCAAAGGTAGAGCATCCGGTAGATTGCGTAGTAACGTCGTTCATCTAAAAAACACAAAACAAACAAAAATAGGTTAGCCGAGCTACGGTGCTCTGATTCTCAATCCTTCTTGAGATACGTATGCAGCAGGGTAGGGCCTGTGCGAGCAATAACTCTTTCCTTTCCCTACTTTGATTTTCTCTCTTTCGCATCGCAAATAGGACTTTTATACACACACTTTAGACATAAATAGCAAGCGTGGATCCTGTGGAGTACCACAGACGTGAAGGGGTGCGATAACCTTCCCTTCACGTAACCGGCCCCCTTACTCGGTTTTCTTTGGTTCGAGACTTTGTTTTATCCGTTCCCTCTTGGTTATGCAGTACTACCTTTCCCTCCTCTTGGGATAAAAGTACATAGCTGGCGACTCTACTCTTTTTCCGCGCCACTTTTTTTCGCATTTGTACTTGGATTCGGGAAATTCGGGGAGCGACACATAACATATCATTTTATTTCATCTACATCAAGGTACAAAATTAGGGTCTCTTTAGTATTTAATCATCTCCCACTGTGATCAGATGAAGAATGACATTCTTCATATTCTCTGGTTGAAGATACTTAAATAGGGGCAACTGTCATACCCCAATTTTGCCCCTCATTCAATTAATCAATACATTCATGCTCACTTCTGTAGTATCTACACATTATAACATGCATTTCATATTATATCAAACTTGAAATGTCAACCAGAATAAATTTTTGGATTTACAGGTAGACCGGTCGAACTGATCCTCAAATGTACGTAAAATTTTTGGATTTACAGGTAGACCGGTCGAACTGATCCTTAATGAAGTTCTATTTCTTGAGATACGTATCCTCCTTGATATAGAACTTCATTAAGAGTTTCTTTGAAAACTCAACCCTCAGTTTGTAATCGTCAACATTATCGCGGAATGTTGCATAACCTTCCGAATCAACGACTTGTTGTTACCCATTGAATCTTAGGTTAAGATGTGTTAACTTTAGATTGGGTTGCTATCATTGTCGGAACCCTTATTCAAGGAGTTTTAATCCCATACCTTTCGAGGTAGTCTTTACTAAATCTCTGGCCAGTGGTTTAGTAAATGGATCAGTGTTAGGGACCAATTAGTACTACTTTTCATATAATTTTATTGGTCCCTTTTACCAATTTTTGATGTAATTACACACTTTTATTCTCACAATTTTGTATAAATGCAATTAAGTTTAATTAATGTTGTTTTGAATAGTTATTTCACATATTTGTTAGTTTTGTAGAGTTTTTGGACAAGAGAGCTTCGGAGTGCATAAGCATAATTTGGAAGAAGTGTTAAATGCAATTTAGAGGCATAATTTGGAAGACTAACACTTGGGAGACTTATTACATGAAGCTTGCAAGGCAAGGAAGCTGAATTAGCTTCAGTTCGCGCCGTGACCAGGGATGGCGCCGCGAACCTTACGAAACCAACAAACAATTTATTGGGCCAAGTGTTCTGTTTTGAAGCCAGTTGTATTGTGACAGTTTTGTATCTGTTTTAGAGTGCTTTTCAGTTTTAGATGAAAATGAACATTTTAGGAAAGGTTAGACTCTTTAAGAAAACATAATGGAAAACATTCATTCATTCATAGTTTCACACATTGTAAGAGAAAAAAACAGAGTTTGTTTCACCATTGCATTTTGCTGTCCAAAATGATGATGAGGAGCTAAACCCCATTTTGTCAAGATTGGAGGTAGTAGCTATTCCTATTTGTTTATGTATTTCATTTGACTCTTATATATGATAAAAGGTTATTGATGTATTGAATGATATTTTTGCCCTAAGTTGAATATTAGATTTGAGTAGTTGTTGAAAGAGATTATTTAAGTCTTGACATAAAATATATTTTCAAGATTGCATTTTCCTAACTCTTTTGTAGGTAGGGCACATGCTCACCTTTGATCTATCAAGTTCATACCTAGGGTTTAAGACCCTCATTGCTAAAAGCTCAATTAAGAATGGTCTATAATATCTCTAGACATCATATATGAATCCCCATAAGCTTCACATGTTATTTTGATCAAGAATTCATCAAGAGTTTGGAATTGGTTTGCCTTGGGAACCCTGGTTCATCTGGGTATCTTGTGTAACTTCTTCAACAAGCTTCTTCAACAATTGATCAAATAATTCAAGGGATACTTCAAAATTCATCACCTTATGCATATATGATCTCCCATGAGTCTCAAAAGTCAAGAGAATTGCAAGCTATCAAGATGGTTGATGGTGGTTGACCAGAGGAATTCATTTGATCAAATCTGGGGTCCCCTAGACCCTATCTCCTACAATTTTTGTCATATGAAAATGATTCCAAGAGAAACGTTACTCTAAATGACATTACAAACAACTTTCATGTTTAGGTCTAGAGCTAGTTTTGCTTGGAAAGTCACTTTTTATCGTGAAAGATTATAGGTCATTTTGTCTAAACCCTAATTTGGAGGTCAACTTCCCAAGGACATAACTTGCTCAATTTTTATGAGATAAAAGATTTCCAAGTTTCACAGTCAAATTCAAGATGTCTAATTCAACTTTTATGTTTGGAGGAAGAGCTAATTCAAATTTTATGAGCATGTGATATGAGGATACAATATAGGTCATTTTGGACCAATACCATTGAACAAGTGATTTTCCTCAACTTCAAAAATGCATAACTCCTTCATATCAAATCCAAATGAGGTCAAATGTGTGACCGTTTTTAAGGACTTTGAGAGAGATATAACTTTGATTAAGGAACGTTTCTCATTTGAAGCTCACATAAAAAGTTAGCTAAGGTGGAATAAGTGAACATATGGCTTGACACTTAGAATTTTTTTTTGATATGTTTAATTTTCCAAACTTACACCTTAAAATTCATCATGATACAAGATTCAAATGGAAAAGTGTTCAAGATGAAAGTTGTTCTCTTGATCTAACCTTTCCAAAAAGTTCAATTTCATCCATTTTGGACAATATTTGAATGAGTTGCGCATGGCTGGAACATTGCATCATCATTTGGCAAGATTGAACTTCAAACATCCATGCACATTTGCCTAGAATTCTAACTTGATTTCAGACTTGTGTACACTCAATTATGGAACAAAAGGAATGACTTCATGGGCTTGTACACGCCCATGCACTCATGCATCACACATTGCCAAATTTGGAAGTTCACTTCAAGGGTGCAAATATCATTTGATTCAGCTATAAATAGAGACCCTGTGCATCAGAAATGAGGACCCCTTCGCTCCAGCTTTGATCCCAAACACCAAACCCTTCCATTTGAGAGGATAAACCTTAGAATTTCCATTAAAAATTGAGTTTGAATCTCACTGTTTTGAGATTCAAAACTCCAGGGATCCAAAGCCTTTTGACCATTCTAATCTACTCCTGCAAGCATTCTGAGCAAGATCAAGCACAAATCAAAGAAAGAACCATCGAATTCAGACCTGCATTATAGGTATTTTTCAAAAAATTTCATCTCTTCGAATCTCACTCAATTCTTCATAATTCTCTTGAATCTTTGGTTGTTTGAAGTCCTACAAATGTAGGCAACAAGATTGAGTTGCTTTGAGGTCAAATTGAAGTAACTCAGATCGTGCACCTCAAATTTAAACTCCTTGTATCTCTTAATATACTTGGAGTTAGGATGAATTGAGGCCAGATTTAAGCTCAGGGCCATTTTCACTTTGAAATCATGTCATTCTTTTTAATTTTGGTGATGGTTATGATTGAACCAGTCTGACAAGGCTCGCCTGAGAAGTAGACTGGAGTTATAGCTCCGGTGGTGAGTTGGCGTGTTCAGAGCCATATGATCCTTTTAAATTGATTTAATCATGCGCGTTGGTTTGAATTACCAAGTTTGCAGCGCGCTGACTAGAGTCCATCGTGGATTGCACGCTTGTGACCACTTGATCTGCCACCTCAATTAATGAGGGAGATCAAGTGGTCCACGTTTTTTCTGATTATTTGATTTTCATTTTATTTGTTTTATTTTCATTAATTCATATTAATTTTAATATTGGTCCAAAAAATATGAGAGTTTCACCAAAAAAATTCAAATAATTTCCTCTTTCGTTTTCTGAATTAAAATTATTTTTTGGATCATTATTAATATTTTTCATGATTTAATTGATTTTGTGAATATTTTTAATTGTTTAAAAATAGTTTTAAGTTTCCAAAAATGATGAAAATTTTTCGCCAAGGTCCTTTGACCTTGTTTGGCCTATTATAAATCTCATGGTCATTTCTTTGGTGCTTTGATTAGGTTTTAGGAATTTGATAAACCATAATTTAATTTAATGCATATTTTAGTTGATTTTAATTATTTAAATGCAAAATAAATATTGTTGAGCTTCTAATTTTGACTTGTTGAATTTGACTTGTGTTGTTGGGCCTTGGTCAAGGTTGATTTGACTTTGTTGAGTTAAGATATTTGGATTTAGGGGATTGATGAAATATACATTTCATCTCCCAAAATGAATGAATGATCTTAATTTGGTAAAAATCCTCCTTTGACCAATTTGTGTTGATTCTATTTCCCCTCCCTCTTCATCTCATTCCCCTTCTTTATTCATTCATGTCATGGACCTATGATATCTCCATATCCTAAGGCTAGTTGATTGAAAAATCAACATGAGTGTGAATGAGATTAGGTCCACCATTTTGCATATTCTTTTTTGTGTGTGGTATGTTTTATGAGCATAGTCTATTATACTATGTCTCTAACATGCATTAACACCAAAAAAAAATTCTATTGCCCAACCTCAAATAGTTGTGACTTCTACATAAGTCCAATTACAATTGCTTAACATAGCGCTAAATTGTTGACACAAAGACATAACATTCTAGTAAGTGAGATTGTAAGTCTCCCCTCTTTCATGGTATTGTGTGGAAACTTGGCCTTTTTTCCTTCCTTTGGAAGATGTCTTGGTTCAAGGATCCATGCTTGTGATAAGTGGGTTGAGTGTTCTCCAAAGAATGACTTGAACAAAACAAAAGCAAAAGCAATACTAACTTCTAATCAACTAACAATTAACATTTAATTTTAAGCCATTTACTTTTATTCACTTTAATTTCAAGTCTTTATTCATTTGCCATTATTCATACCATTCAATTTGTTTACTTAATGTCATTTTCACTTTGCTCATTTGAGCCATACTTTGTGAATATATTGTGTTTGTATGTACTTGTTTGTATTTGTGGTCTTTTGACCTTAATGTACATAATAAGAACAAAAAAAACCTAAAAAACATTTTGTGTGGACTGTTGGATTGATTTGAGACATTGGACTTAGAATTAGGCAACACTCCATATGCAAAAGGACTTGGCCAATGCCAACTTTCATGAAATCAAATGCTTGTGAAGTGAACTTTCATCTGATACAATTATTTAAGATCCATTGGAGTTCATCTGCAACATGATCATATTGAAGTTGTTATTTGGAACCTGTGTTTAATGCTCCTCTTTGAAGTCATCTGATACATGGGGAATCATGGAGAAGATCATGGAGTTGCTAAGTTTGGATGTGGCTATCTTTATTTGATGCCTTGCTCTTCATCTTGCTACTTGTGTATTGATATTGCTTGATTTTAAAGTTCAAGGGAAATTTGGGTTTCTATATGACATTCTTGTCTATTGGATTGCAGCCCATTGGTAAGATCTTTTCAACTCTTAACTTTTAAATTTGTGCTTAAGATTAGTCTCTTTATCTCCTCCCTACTTTTTTAATTTCAAATCTCTCCCCCCTTTTCTAAAATCTTCTTTGTTTGTGTTTTTCTAAACTTTGACCTATTGCAAATTAGAAACTTTGGCCTTATGCCATTGAATTTTCAAACTCATTTTCTTAAACAAACTTGTAAACGAACTTAACTATACTTGACTTAAAATTTCAAAAGCCAAAAAGAACTAACACCCATCCAAACCATTTTTAGGCCCCTTTGTGCCTTTGTTAAACTTAAATTTTTGTTAAAAGAAACTCATTCACTTTGAAATTTATACCACGAACTACGAGGTTTTGATCCTTCATTTTATGTTGGTACGTAGGCACAACTCCGAAGGTCTTGTAAAACACAAAAGTATAATTAATGAATTCTTTTCTCATCCCTCCACTCTATTTATTGCAAACATCATTTTATACAAAATTACATATGCACACAAGAAAGGGCTCCCTAGGAGTACCTAGGACACTTTGGGTGATAACACCTTCCCTCTGTGTAACCAACCCCTTTACCTGTAATCTCTGGCATTTTATTAGTTTTGATTTGAAAACTTCTTATTTTTTGGTTTTATTCGTACTTTTCCCTTTTCCCTTGGAAACAATAAAAGCACGGTGGCGACTCTGGTTTTATTGACGTCTTGCTTATCCATAGCTTGATGATCATGAATTTACCGTTGCAAGAAGGTGACCTCGTGCTCAAGAAGATATTGTCTTTCAACAGTGATTCTAGGGGGACATGGAATCCCAATTATGAAGACCCATATGTTATTAAGAGAGCTTTCTCTGGTGGTGCAATGATTCTTACAACTATGGATGGTGAGGAGCTCCCTCGTTTTGTAAATGTTGATGCAGTCAAGAAATACTTCGCCTAAAAAAGTAAAAGAACAACTCGCTAAGTTGAAAATCCGAAAGGGAGGCTTAGGCCAAAAATGAGCGTCTCGGTGGGTTGAAAACCCGAAAGGGTGGTCCATGCAAAATTAGATACATAAACAGAAAGTAATCATCCTGGTAGATTGAACCTGGGAGGGAAATCTAGGCAAAAATTAGAGATTATGGCAAGTAACTGCATCAGGTCAAACTTGATCATTTGAAGCAACGGTGCCTATCAACGGTTCTCATTCAGTCATCCTCGACCAAAGTTTAGAGCATAACGGAATTCAAAATTGTTGGGAGAATAGTGGTCATTGTATTTAAATGTATCCCTTTCCATATATTTACCATTTACCAACTTTGTAATGATCCATGGAGTCACGCCATTTGCAGACTACCTGTCACACTCCAATTTTGACCCTGAATCGCTGATTCAATACATTCACCATAGCTATTACATCTCTACATAGCATACCATGCATTCCATACCGCATAGTGCCTAGAATATCAGTCGAAATATTTTTTTTCGGATCTACAGGCAAACCGGTTGAATTAATCGACGAATGTGCGTCAAATCAGTGGACGAAATTTTTTAAAATCAAGCTTCTAGACATCAGCTTTATTAATCTACGTTTCGCGTAGTTTAATCTGGTATGCTCGATTTATTTTTCAACTAATTTTTCGGCCACTTTTTGATCAGCTCGAGCCTGTTTAACCGGACAAAATTTATTTCAAAATTAAAAGAAACGCTCTATTTTTTCAATAAGTTTATTTCGCACTGATCATTTTGGTGCATTCATTTTAATTTTTCGAGCACTTTTGCGCCCGACTTTTATTTATTTTGAGTCTTTTTATTTTTATCTTTTTGTTAATATGTCCACAAAAAATAAATAGAATTTAGTGTGCAATCCTTCTGATTTTATTTTTATTATTTAAAGTTGTTTGGTTTTATTTGAATTAATTGGTTTAAAGTTATTTTTCACTCTAAAATCACTCCAAGGGCAATATTGGCATTTTTTGAAAATTGTAACATTATATCTTTAGTATATATTTTAACTTTCATTGGTCACAGAGAAGGAGCCGCCCACCAATACACGTTTGTCTCTCATCTTGTGAAATAGAATAAAAAGAAAAATTGATGGAAATGGCTATCATGATTCTTTCATGAACATCACTCTCAGACACTATCCAAGGAGGCCATACATATTTTCTTTCTTTCTCTCATTTTTTATAACTTCACATCTTCTCTTCATCAGGTCACATTTATATACAACACATAAATCTCCAATACATACTACTTTTATATTCAATTTTTTCTACTATTCACTCTTCCAAAAAACCACCATTTTTAAACTCCCTATTCTAAACTTCAATAAAAAAACAAGTCAGTAACACAAACATTTCTTTTACCTCTTTATCTCTTACACTTTCTCCATATCACATGAACTACAAATCATAAGCTTCACCATAAATCCTTTATACACACCATATACATACATACATTCTTATTTTTATTTTTATTTTATAGTTTTATAATATATATACTTGCAGTTTTTTTATTAATAGTTTTATAATATATATACTTGCAGATTTTTTATTTATTTATAGGATTATAATATAATTTTATAATATATATATTTTTTCCAGTTTGAATCTAAATATATATATATATATATATAATATATATATATATATATATATAGATTCAAACTGGAAAAAATATATATATTATAAAATTATATATTACTTTCTGTTTTTTTTTCATTTTTTATTTTATATATTTTTGCTTTACGTGGGTTTTATATGTTCTATATATACTGTTCTATTTTAGTTATATATGTATATATAGTTATGATACTTTTGTGTTTTATATATATATATATATATATATATATATATATATATATATATATATATATATATATATATATATAATCTTAGTTAAATTTTTTTATATATATATATACAATTATGTTTTAGTTTTGTGAAGTTTATATATCTTGTACTGTTTTTTAATATATATATATATATATATATATATATATATATATATATATATATATATATATATATATATATATATATATGTAGTGTGTTAATATTGTTTTTATATATAATTTTATTGTTAGCTTTATCTAAATTTTGTAATTATATGGATTCATTGTGAATAGCATGTGTGTGTCGTGTTAAATTTGTATTTTTTATATTATTTTGAGTTGACGTAAAAATTATAAAAGTGCTATAATGATAATAAACAATATTGATTTGTTGTTTGATTTTTCATTGCGTTGTGATTAGGGAGTTAAAATCCAATTTGACTTTCGAAAATCGCTTGGACGCATAGATTTTGTTGCTCGACTTCTTATAAAGTGATTCATATATGAGTCCACTTTAAGTTAGTTTAGAGCAAAATTTGGTTTACTTTTCGGTTGGATTTAGGTCCCGTGACTTACTCTTGGGCCTTCTTACATTGAACTCTTAAGCAATATCAACTTAATTTTAAATAGTTTCAAACCTTTGTACATTAATCATTTTAAATTTAATTTCAAACCATTTTCTTAAATAAATTTGGAAGTAAAAGATTACCTGGATGAAAGGTCCAGTCGTAATCCCGAATATTAGGCCCAAGTTGTAAGAGCTTGTACGCCCTATGTATTCGTCATGTATTCGTCTTCTTTTCAAAAAAGGCTCCAATATTCAAATCATTTTCATAAGTGAATCTGAAGAAAATGATTACCTGGATGAAATATCCAGTTCTAATCCCGAATATTAGACCCAAGTTGTAAGAGCTTGTAAGCCCTATGTATTCGTCTTCTCTTCAAAACACTTGTAATTATTCAAACTTCGTTTCTCAATAAAATTAGAAGAAAAAGATTACCTGGATGGAATATCCAATCGTAATTCCGAATATTAGACCCAAGTTGTAAGAGCTTGTAAGCCCTATGTATTCGTCTTCTCTTCAAAACACTTGTAATTATTCAAACTTCTTTTCTCAATAAAATTGGAAGAAAAAGATTACCTGGATGGAATATCCAGTCGTAATCCTGAATATTAGGCCCAAGTTGTAAGAACTTGTAAGCCCTATGTATTCGTCTTGTCTTCAAAATATTTGTAAAAATATTCAAACGTCTTTTCTCAATAAAATTGAAAGAAAAAGATTACCTGGGTGAAAGGTCTAGACGTAGTCCCGAGTATTAGACCCAAGTTGTAAGAGCTTGCAAGTCATAAATATTCTTCTTTCAAGTCAAAAAATACATTCAACCAATCAAACTCTTTTTCGCTGCCGTGCGATTGGTCTTTAAAAACCTTTTCATAAATGAAAGACACCTTGTCTTAAGGTGATGTAAAGCAATGCTTCGGCCATAATTGTTGAGTTGAGATAAGTGACGTTTTTCCGAATGTTGATTTGTAAATCCATTTGATGTGTGGTATACGTCCGCTCCTCATCTGTTTTGGGTAAAACAATGTTTTCGTCGATTAATACAATATAGCTTTCGCTAAAATCAACCAACAAACAAATATTTTTCTACCCAGAACTACGTAAGCCTTGAGTTCTCTATTGCACTCGGAGATACGTAGGAGCAGGATTTGTAAATCTTGTCAGGCCCATTAATAAAAAAACTTAGGTTTATTCCCCTTCGTTGTAAAAAATCCAAAAACATTTTCTCTTTTCCTAGTACTCTTTCCCTCATAATAATTTGAGAAACCTAACATTTCTAAGTTAACACTAACGCACACAACTAACCTAATGGTTCCCGTTGAGTACAACGGACGTGAGGGGTGCTAATACCTTCCCCTTGCGTAATCAACTCCTAAACCCTGATTTGGTTGCGACGATCATAATCATTGTCGTTCTTTCTAGGGTTTTATCGATATTTCCCCTTTCCTTTTTAGGAATAAATAAAGTTCGGTGGCGACTCTGTTCAGTCCATCACGCGAGCGTGCGATTGCGCTTCGCTAAGTCGTGTTCTTATTTTTCGAGGTGCGGCAGATGGCGACTCTGCTGGGGACTGACTCCCTATGTGAGTCAAGCCTAGTTAGGTCGTTTGTGTGACTTTGTTTGTTTACTTGTGTGGCTTTTCTTTATTTCTTTTGATATCTTTATTGTCATATTGATATAATCAATTGTATTGGTTCCATTATGCTTTGGTACTTGGATACTCTGATTACAAACCTTGAGGGAAAGACTTTTTACCCAAGTCTCGAGTAAAAACATAAGAAAGGATAAGGTTGAGTAGTGCGGGTCCGCGAGATGAATTTCTCGTTGGGTCAGTGTGAGAACCTTACTTAGAGTAGATCCTTGGAAGGATGTTGTTTCCCGACAAGTAAGTTATCGTAAGCTTCTATATTTTCATTAGGATCCATGACTCTAAGGACCATTTCTAGAACCTTAATCATGTGTCCAAATAGGAAAGATGGTTGCGTAGTGTGGGTCCACGAGATGAATTTCTCGTTGGGTCGATACGAGAACCTCACTTAGAGTAGGTTCTTTGGATGGAGTTGATGCCCGATAAGTAAGTTGCCGCGGGTAGCAAACAATCTAATGGATCCATGACTCTAGGAACTTTTTTGAAACCCTAGATCATACCCGGTGAGAACCTATTCTTGGAAAACAATAAAATTCATCAGTACCTCAGACTTTTGAACCTATGTATTGAAAAAAAAACAAATATGCATGGCTTGTATTTCATTCATTCACATTCCATTGCATCTGCATCTCATCAGAATGCATGTCATTTTCCACACAAAATACAAAAAAAACTCATCCATCCTTTGTCCATGATCAGCAAAGTGATTCCCCACACGCGTTTAGAACAAAGAACCATGTCTCAGAAGATGATGAACGAGTTAAGGAAAAGTCAAGAAGCATTGAAAGAGGAACTGAATCTTTTGAAAATCTAGATGGGATGGGTCCTGGAAACCCTGCAAGCCTTGTTGAGAAAAGAGGATCATCCAATACCAATTGATGCAATGGAGGGAAGTACTAATCCATATCCATCTGGTGCCAAGTGTAACGGCCCAATTTTTAGGAATTAATTATTATATTATATTTATATTATATTTAATTATTTGGAGTGTTAAGTAATTAAGTGGTTGTGAGGTAGTATAATAATTGATTATATTAATTGAATTAGTGTGGTAATTGATTTATTAGTTGATATGAGAAATAATTAAATAATTGAATTAATTAATTAACTTGGTTGCATAGTGAGTGGTTAATTATTTAAATTTAAATAGAGGTATTTAAATATTAGGTATTATTGGGCCTAGTGATTAAATTAGATGATTTAAGCCCAACTAGAATACTATTATAAATAGTAAGAGTGGAGGAAGTGAAAATTAGAATTCACTGGAGCACTAAAGGCAATAGAGAAAGAGGAGAGGAAAAGTAACGAGGAGTCAGGGTTTTCATCAGATTTACAAGGTAAGGGGGGAAATCCTTATTATTATGGGTTAGTATAATTGGGTCAATGGGTAGGAACATGTTTTAGGTTGAAATCCTTAATTGGCATGGTTTTGGAATTATTAGGTCTTGATAAATACTCTCGAATTGTGATGATTAAATTATGATAAAACTGTGAATGAATATATAATTGGATGAGTCAT
The DNA here is from genome assembly GCF_024323335.1 of Lathyrus oleraceus. Taxonomy (NCBI): domain Eukaryota; kingdom Viridiplantae; phylum Streptophyta; class Magnoliopsida; order Fabales; family Fabaceae; genus Lathyrus; species Lathyrus oleraceus. The sequence goes on along the minus strand of NC_066583.1, from coordinate 479,469,957 downwards.
AATTTTCTGAACGTGTAGCTTTTTACCGAATCAAAATAGGAGGTCCGGAAGTCCTCCAACGGTGAAAAATACGGGAAATCTGCATTATGTTTTCGTGTTAGCGCAGGAACAGCTTTCTGTTTTGCGTTAACCGGTTAACCCAGGGCGTTAACCGGTTAACACTGTTACGATTTATGAAAAATTGTATTCTGTTTTGCGTTAACCGGTTAACCCAGGGCGTTAACCGGTTAACACTGTTAAAATTTGCCTAGGAGCGCATTCTGTTTTGAGTTAACCGATTAACCCAGGGCGTTAACCGGTTAACACTGTTATAATACTGAAAAAAATTGATATTTAATTATTGTGTGCGTTTTGGGATGAAATCTATGTGTACCTATTTGATGGTTGGCATATATTGGTGAATAAAATATTGTATGAATATGTATGTATACCATTATTGAATTGTGAATGATTTATGGTAATGGATGTGTATATGTAATCATGAATGATGTGTGGTGATGAATGTGTATATGTACCAATTGTGAGTCATGATGATATGTGGAATGTTAAGACGGTATAGATGGTCTTAATTGCATATGTGTTGGTATGTGTGCATTCATTCATAGCATGGTTGACTTCATTGTGGAAGTGGTGAAACTGTGGGTTCACATGAGCAGACGTTGATTCTTACTTGGAATCAGGCGTAGTATTAAGCGGTGATCCTTCATTGGAAACAGACGTAGCAGACGTTAATCCTTAATTGGGATTAGGCGTAGTATTAAGCGGTGATCCTTCATTGGAAACAGACGTAGGGCTTTGGTCTTGTCCGGATCGGAAGCGTGGCTTGGATTCTAGATATTGAATCGGAAAGCGGTGAAACTTTAAGTTCACATTGAGGTACCACATGCATAGAGTCACATTGTCTTGCATTGAGTCGTCTATAGTTATGTGATCATTGAATGCATATATTGATGTGGATGCGATGTACGTTTGAAATATGTGAGATGATTGTTGGTTAATATTATTGACGTAATTATACCAAGTGTGATGAATTCTTAAATTGTGTTTTAATTCATTGTGCCTTATTATGCTATTTCATAATGATTTGAATTCTCACCCTTCTGTTTGAATGTTACCTTTACATGGGTATCGTGCAGATACTACAGAGTAGTATTGCTGGAGTAGATGGACGGTAGCTCGCTCAAGAATAGCTGGAGAGTTTCCGTATTTAGTTTGCAATTAGTTAATGAGTCAATGCTCTGGTCATGTAACACTGGGTAGTTTAGTGGTATTGAACTCATATCTTATTTTGATATGTTTTATGTCATTAATTGTTTTATTTTATTTGATCATGGTATGGGACATGGATCATCTTATGAAATACATGAGTATTCGTTATTTTCCACTGCGAACGCATATTGCTTGATAATTCATGACGAGTGAAATGTGTTATTTTGAATGACCAGATGTATTGTTGGTTTTTGAAAGTTTTAAGTTTCGAAAACGTCGATGTGACGCCCTTTTCTTTATATGCGTGCTTATTTACTCTGATTATATGATAAATAATTTGGGGTTGAAAAAGGGGTGTTACATTAGTGGTATCAGAGCATGGTCGACCAGTTGGTCAATAGTAGTAGGTTTTCCGTGGTATTTGATTTGTGTATCTGACACGATCGATACTGTTTGTTTGATGTTACGGGTTATTCAGGACAATGGTTGCAGGCAGGAATGACGATGCCATTGCTGAGGCGCTGAGGATGCTGGCGGAATCCATGGGTCAGATCCATCAAGCGAATGCGAATGCCGGTAACCAAAAGGGAGATGATGATGAGTTCCGTGCTTTGGGGAGATTCCAGCGGAATAATCCTCCTATATTTGAGGGTGAGCATGCACCTGAGAAAGCTCAAGCTTGGCTGAAAGCAATTGAGAAGATCTTCAGAGTCATGAACTGTACGGATGCTCAGAAAGTGCAGTTTGGTACCCATATGCTTGAGAAGGAAGCTGAAGATTGGTGGAATAACACTCTTCAGAGGTTCGAAGAAGACAACATTGAAGTTACTTGGACTCTTTTCCGTGATACCTTCTTGGAGAACTATTTCCCAGAAGATTGTCGTGGGAAGAAAGAGGTGGAGTTCCTTGAATTGAAGCAAGGAAATGGTACCGTTGCTGATTATGCTGCTAAATTTCAGGAACTTATCAAGTATTGTCCTCATTATAATACTGCTAATGCTGAGAGATCTAAATGTTTGAAGTTTGTGAATGGCTTGAGACATGATATCAAGAAGGCCATTGGTTACCAACAGATTACTCGATTTACAGAATTGGTTAACAAGAGCCGAATTTATGACGAGGATAGTAGGGAGAGTGCTTCTGTCTACAAGAGTCTGAATGGGAAAAACCAAGATCGGGGAAAACCATATGATGACAAGAGGAGACAATCTGGTATTGGCAAGAAGCCAAGTGGAGGAGTATCTTCTATTCCACTTAAGTGCTTCAAATGTGGTGTGGAAGGCCATCGTGCTACGGAGTGTAGTGGAGATTCTGGGAAGTGTTTCAATTGTGGCAGGATGGGTCACAGAGCAAACCAGTGTAGGGTTGGTTCGAACGTAACTTGTTTCAACTGTGGTGAGAAAGGTCACATTAGTTCGCAATGTGATAAGCCGAAGAAGGAGCAAGTGAAGGGAAAGGTGTTTGCATTGTCTGGTGCGGAGACCACTACCGATGATAGACTAATCCAAGGTACGTGCTTTATTAATGGTACACCTTTGATTGCCATTATTGATACCGGTGCAACACATTCTTTCATTTCTTTGGATTGTGCTAAGAGGCTGAATCTCATATTATCTGATATGCGTAGAAGTATGATTATTGATACACCTGCTATGGGTTCTGTTTCTACTTCCTATGTGTGTTTGAATTGTCCGTTGAGTATATTTGGTAGGGATTTTGGAATTGATTTAGTTTGTCTTCCGTTAGAGCAACTTGACGTGATTTTGGGTATGAATTGGTTAAAAGTTAACCGGGTGTATATCAACTGTTTTGAGAAGACGGTTATTTTTCCTGAGGTTGATGCTAAGGAAGATTGGTGTGTGTCTGCTAAGCAAGTTGATGAATCGGTGCAAGATGGTGCCGAGTTGTTTATGTTGTTGGCAACTTTGGATATTCGGGAGAAGAGGACGATCGAAGAACTGCCAATAGTTTGTGAATTTGCGGAGGTATTTCCGGAAGATATAAGTGATTTACCGCCGGAACGAGAGGTCGAGTTTTCGATTGATTTAGTTCCTGGAACTAGTCCTGTATCGATGGCTCCCTATCGAATGTCCGCTTCTGAGTTGAAAGAGTTGAAGAGTCAACTTGAAGACTTACTCGAGAAGAAGTTTATTCGTCCTAGTGTGTCGTCGTGGGGTGCACCTGTGCTATTGGTCAAGAAGAAAGAAGGTTCTATGAGATTATGTGTTGATTATAGACAACTGAATAAAGTGACGATTAAGAACAAGTATCCACTTCCGAGGATTGACGATCTGATGGATCAGCTGGTTGGAGCTCGTGTGTTTAGTAAAATTGATTTGAGGTCTGGGTATCATCAGATTCGTGTAAAGGCTGAGGATATTCAGAAGACTTCTTTTAGGACAAGGTACGGTCACTACGAGTACTCCGTGATGCCTTTTGGGGTGACGAATGCATCTGGTGTATTTATGGAGTATATGAATAGAATCTTTCATGATTATCTGGATAAGTTTGTAGTTGTGTTCATCGATGATATATTGGTTTATTCTAAGGGCGAAGGGGATCATGCAGAGCATTTGAAGGTTGTGTTATCGGTGTTGAAAGAGAGGAAGTTGTTTGCTAAACTCTCTAAATGTGAATTTTGGTTGAGTGAAGTAAGTTTCCTTGGACATGTGATTTCGAGCGGTGGGATTTCTGTGGATCCTACGAAGATCGAAGCTGTATCTCAGTGGGAAGCTCCTAAGTCTGTTGCTGAGATTCGAAGTTTCCTTGGTTTGGCTGGTTATTATAGGAAGTTCATTGAGGGATTTTCTAAGTTGTCGTTACCGTTGACGCAGTTGACTAGGAAGGGTCAAGCTTTCATTTGGACTTCGCAGTGTGAAGCAAATTTTCAAGAGCTTAAGAGAAGATTGACTACGGCTCCTATTTTGACTTTACCGGATCTGTTAGAAACCTTCGTTGTGTATTGCGATGCTTCTTTGTTGGGTTTGGAAGGTGTTCTGATGCAAAAGGGGCAAGTGGTAGCTTATGCTTCAAGGCAACTCAAGGTTCATGAGAAGATTTATCCGACGCATGATTTAGAGTTGGTCGCCGTTGTGTTTGTGTTGAAGCTTTGGAGACATTACTTGTTTGGATCGAGGTTTGATGTGTTTAGTGATCACAAGAGTTTGAAGTACTTGTTCGATCAGAAAGAATTGAATATGAGGCAAAGGAGATGGTTGGAATTCTTGAAGGATTATGATTTTGGTTTGAATTATCATCCTGGGAAGGCGAATGTGGTAGCCGATGCATTGAGTAGGAAGTCATTGCATATGTCTATGTTGATGATGCGAGAGTTTGAATTGTTGGAGCAATTTAGGGATTTGAGTTTGATTTGTGAAGCGACGTCTTCGTGTGTTAAGCTTGGGACGTTAAAGCTTACGTGTGACATTCTTGACGAGATTAGAGAAGGTCAGAAGTCAGATTTGAAATTGGTCGATGTTATAAGATTGATTAACCAAGGCAAGGGTGTCGCATTATGCGAAAAACCGGCGGGAAAACAAGAACAACAGAGCCGCCACCGTGTGTTATTTATCCCAAAAGAGGGAAAGGAAACGCTCAGAGTAAACCTGGAAAGAACATGGTCTCGCGACCAGAGAGAATGGGATCGGGAGTCGGTTATGCGAAGGGAAGGTATTAGCACCCCTACGCATCCGTCGTACTCGACGGGATCCACGCACAATAGGAAGGAAAAATGGTTGCTAAAACACTGCTCAAACTCACACACACTGGCTGAAAGAGACACAAGAAAACAGACAAGACTGACTCGGCAGGACATCGTATCCTGGGCCTACTTAGTCTATCAGGCATAGACATCAGAGTCGAAGTAGTTCGGACTGGGGAAACGACACATGCTCGCTAGGATGTCGCATCCTATGCATACGTATCTCCTTGGACGAAGGAGAATCAGAGCATTCGTAGCTCGGCTGACACGCACACGAACAAACACAGGCAAAGGCAAACATGGAGCCCGAATGCCAATCACTGGACTTACATCAGCATCCGAACCAAAAAAAACACACAAGAAGGCAAACATGGAGCCTGAATGCCAATCACTGGACTTACATCAGCATCCGAACCAAAACACACGCAAGGGTGGTTAAGACACAAAGGGTTGAAAAAGGAAAAGGGCGGAAAAAGAGAAAAAAAGGCGCCCAGAGAGATCTGCTCATCTCCTGCCTACGTACCTCATCTGGTATGAGGATCAGGGCGACGTAGTTCCCCTACGCAGGGAAAAAGAACTAGCCTAACCAGATAACAGAGGGAGACACAACACTAGGGAGACTATGACTCGAGCCTAGATGTTGTCATGCAAAATCGTCCCTAAGTTAAGGTTTCTAGCTAACTTGCACAGGAAGCAAGCCTATCCTAAACATGACTTGCACAGGAAGCAAGCCACACCAAACCTAACTTGCACAGGAAGCAAGGGTCTCGATTGCAACTAGGGCAAGAGAAAGGGGAGGTCTCAATCGCAACGAGGGCGAGAGAAAAGAATTAGTGTTAGTTGTTAGTCAAACTCGACAAGACATCGCATCTCGTGCCTACGTATCTCATCTGGACATGAGAATCAGAGTTGCCGTAGTTCGGCTAAACTATGGGGAATAAGGGTCTCGATTGCAACTAGGGCAAGAGAAAGGGAAAGTCTCGATCGCAACGAGGGCGAGAGAAAGGATCGCAACGAGGGCGAAAGCAAACAAGGATTAGTTGTTAGTCAAACTCGACAAGACATCGCATCTCGTGCCTACGTATCTCATCTGGACATGAGAATCAGAGTTGCCGTAGTTCGGCTAAACTATGGGGAATAAGGGTCTCGATTGCAACTAGGGCAAGAGAAAGGGAAAGTCTCGATCGCAACGAGGGCGAGAGAAAGGATCGCAACGAGGGCGAAAGCAAACAAGGATTAGTTGTTAGTCAAACTCGACAAGACATCGCATCTCGTGCCTACGTATCTCATCTGGACATGAGAATCAGAGTTGCCGTAGTTCGGCTAAACTATTCCCGTTGGTTTGTGTTTTTTAAGTGGACAACGTCACTGCGCAATCTACCTGATGCTCGACCTTTGGAGACTTACTCACCTGTAGTAGAAGGAGTGGACGTATCCTTTAGAGGGGATAATGTTTGTTTGTGTTTTAGGAAAGCTCAAGCAAGAAAGGAAGTCCTATATGAAGGAACCGTGCTACCTTAATTGACATGCAAACGAGACTACGCGGAGTCTAGCAAACCTAGGGGATACAATCACACCACACAAGCACATACATCATGAAATAAATACACCAACAAGGGGCTCAAACATCAAGGCTAGGTTTTAGTCGAGGGGTCATATCAACCTCAACAAACAAACCACTGGAACTGGGTAGTGGTGCTCTTAACCTTGCCATTGAGGGGCTAAGGTGAAGCAGATGAAAGGTGAGTGAAGATAAGACTTCACAGCTCTTATCCCTAGCCTGGGAGAGCTTAAGACAAGAATGTGTGGGTTCAGAAAGTGGGAACCCTTCTACACATTTGAAACTGACTCAACTGTACAATTGTACAAGATCTTGGGTTTGTATCTGCAATGCATCAACACAGTGGTGTGAGCAAAGCAGATGACACACAGAATAGCAGGGGATAGATTGCATATCCCTTGGGTTCTGCCAATTGCCTCTTCGCTTAGGAGGTCTTTGAATATGTACAGGGACAAAATTAAACATCCACAAACATTGCCTCTTAAGGAGGACTTCAGACAATTGCCTGGCCAAGTAACAGGCCAGGTCTTCCAGACTACATGAAGATTAGAAATTATACCTCAATGCAAATTGCTTATCAAGCAAAGCAAAGCAAAAGTTCACAAGGAACTGAGCAACTAAAAGCACCTGAAATAGTCAAACAGACATTAGTATGCAACTTCAAAACAAAGCAAAAGGAAACAGACATCAACAGTTAATCATAAGCAAGTGAGTATGCAAGGCACAAAGCTCAAGGCATGTGAGCCAAGCAACCTACAAAACATAACATGTTAGTCATGATAAACAAGCAAACAAAACCAATTTATGTTGGTCTCATTGGACAATTGTTGGTCAACCTGAAAACATGAGCTCAAAGGTGAGTAACAGGACCACTAGGACAAGCCTAGGGTCAAAAGGGGATGAGAAAGTCAAAACAGCAAATGAACTCCAATCAAAATCATATTCAAACAATCAAGAGACAAACTCAATTGGGTTCACATTCATATCAATCATCATCATCATTTTATGAACAAGTTAGGTCAAAGCATGGCATTTAGAAGCTCATAGAAGTCAACAGCAAGACTTGAATCAAAAGCAATCTTAAACATTTCCAAAAATCATCAAATAAATCATGATCAATCACAATCCACAGCATGGTAAGCATGTCAAATTTCATCTCATTTGGACAAGTAGAAGATAGTCAATGAAAATCAGAAAGGCAAGGCAATTTTGAACATGCTCAAAGAAGTCAACCAAACATACATCAACTTGAAAAAATCATAAATCAGGGATGGTATATGATAAATGAATGGGACTAAAACCATGGCAAAGATTAAGATGTCTAGTAATCACATACCAAATTTCATGTCCATCTAATAAAGTATGAGCATTTCACAAAACAAATGGTAGCAAGTGTCACAAAAAAGTCAACATAGGACCAAACAGGGGAGAAAAATCTCAATCAATTGGAAAATGCCATAAACAAATCCACAAAAAATCACATGTAAGCTAGACATACTCAAGCTCAATCATGCAAAAAATCAATCCATTTTGAGGTCAATAGGCATGGCTATGAAAATCATCAAGTTTCACATCAATGGTGTGACACAAATTGTCACACCCTGCTTCAAAAAATCATAACTCAATGACCAGAAATGAGAAATTCATAAACTTTATACAAAAATCACCATGAATGTGTCTAGTTTGTGCACAAAAATTTTCAAGGCCATAGGATAATGCATCATCATTTCAAAAATGATTTGGTAAAAGGTACAAAACATTGTCACATGATCAAAAACCTAATACCAATTAAAAACCACTCATCCAAAAATTCTGGAAAAATCATGATAAATAAGTAGAGATCAAGCAGAGCATAATGCAAAAAATTTCATGAAATTTGGATCACAAATGGATGAGATATGATTTTTGTAAGATGGAGCAATCAAATGAAATAAATAATGAACATGACATGGATTTAATGGTACAAAGGCACGGGCGATGGCATACTTGTAATTACTGAAACCACTAACCAAAACGCAGCGTACAGGGAGAACAAATGAAATGTTCTGATTGGCTCATGCCAATAGAACAGTGACCAACGCATGCACACACGAGAGGAATTCTGGGCAACGCTTAGAAATTAGGGTTTCTCATGTACAGTGCATCTTCTTCACCCAACCAAAAATCGTGAAAAATTAATTTGCCCAGAACGTGAAATCAAGCATACCATTGTGATCAGCAAACAACACACATCAAGAATATGGCATTCATTTTCCTTAAAACATACTAACAAGCAGGAATCGAAGATAAGCACATTCACACATCATATTTCAAGTCAACATATCTTCCAGCATAGGCAACCATTCAACACGATTCAAAGTTTAAAACAACCAGCTAAGTGAGATCTACACAGTGCATAGCATCATTTCAAGAAATGAGAGATTCGAAATACCTACCAGATTTGAAGAGCTGAGTTGGATTGTGGTTTTCTGGTTGCAAAAGGCCAAAACAGATGCTCCTTGTGGTTTGAAATGATGAATGGAGAGTGACTTGTAGCTCAACAACCCTTGGAATAGCTCAGCTCGACATTTGCCATGGATGGAGCTTGGAAAAACAGTCGTGTAAATAGGCTTTACAGTTAGTGAATCATGCCTGAAAGCTGCTCAAAGATGATGGTAGATGATGTAGCAATAAAAGCTAGCTCGTGGTTCTTTGCAATTTTTTTCAGAAAAGTTCAAAATGCCAAAATCGAAATTGAGAGGAAAATGGTTTTTTCTCTTTTGTATCTGAGGCTGCTAGGGTTCCAAAATGAGCAGAAAATGTCCTTATGTACTTCTGTTTATGTTGCTAAGCAAGCTTCATTAACTTGGTAATTGGTAATTTGTAACTTTTGTGTTTTTGCTAATTTTCAAACAAGTTGGTAATGGGGGTATGCCTGCACGAAATTGGGCTTTCCACAAGTCTTAAACAACATTTCAGACCATATTTGAATGGCCAAATGGATTAGAAATGGTTATATCAAAAAGTCAAAATTTCACTTCACTTAAAAATAATTCAAGTGAGTCAAAAAAGGCCATTTTGATCCATGAGGTTTTGGTGCATGAGGGTTACATTTTTGGAAAGAGGAGGTCAAATGTGACTTGTTGGAAAAAACCCCACCAAATTTGGCCAAATGGTTTGAGAGATATGGCCTTTTGAAGTTCAAGAATTTTTGAAAATGAATTGATCATATCTTGCCAACCATACATGGGAATTGAGAGTTCTTGGACTTTTTGGAAATGGGAGAACAAGATCTTCAACTTTCATGTTGGGCAAAAATTCATTTGAAGCTTGTATCATGATGTAAGTTTAGGCTCAAGAAGTTTCCATTTTTGGCAATTAAAATTACAGGTCCAGTTTCTATTTTTGGAAATTTCTGATTTGGCTTCAAATTCTTCAATGATGATGTTTGACATGATATATGAGGCCTATCTGGACATGAAGGAACCCTCTCAAACCAATTCCCACCTTGAAATCCATAAAATCAAACCCAGTTGACCAAGTTTGACTTTTTAGGGTTTCTGACTGACTGTGCATTGACTGATGACTTCTGAGCATCCCATCCTTGACCAAAACACTTCAAATGGATCCCCAAGTCATGTGAACATGTTGGACCAACCCTAGGGCCTTGGCTCCTTGGAAATTGTGCTTGCTTGCTTGGTTGACTGATCTCCTGATCAGTTTGACCTAATTCTCCTGATAATCTTGCACTTGGGCAAAAGGGACAATGCAATGCTATGCAGTGGACCATGTTATGCTATGACCTAATATGAGAATGTATGTACAATGATAGGTGCAAATTTGAGGTGCTACAGCTGCCCCTATTCAATCAGCTGGGAACCCGAACGGATGATAGCAACGGCTGTCAGACTTTCAGGGTAAACAGGGATTGAATACTAGGAACCGTAGAATTTGCACAATACAGGGATCCAATAATGGAAACGTCCACTGGGATTTGATATTTATTACTGGGTACATTATTATTTTTTTTGGTTTTTGTTTTCAAAGGGTACGGCCACATCCAGACATCACAACGATGATGAATGGGAATAAAAATTACAACTAGATGCCGACGGACAACTAGGAAAAACTCAACGTTTACCAAGACCAACGGAGAGGTAACCAGACATTAATGAATGACTGGAAGAGATACAACCATACGTCAACGGACGAAATGGGAAAAACTCAACGTTTACCAAGACCAACGGAGAGGTAACCAACTGGGGACGACCAGGAAAAACTCGACATTTATCGACACCAACGGAGAGGAGGACTACTGCTGGGGAGACAGAACACAACCAAATCATCAACGGATGATTGGGAAAAACTCGACGTTTATCGACACCAACGGAGAGGAGGATTAACTGGGGACGACCCTGCGGGGAAAGATATCAACTATACGCCAACAGACGCATAGGAAAAACTCGACGTTTATCGACACCAACGGAGAGGAGGAATACTTCACTAGGGAAGAAGGACACAACCAAATCATCAACGGATGATCGGGAAAAACTCGACGTTTATCGAAACCAACGGAGAGGTAACTCTGCATGGAGAGGGGTACAACTAGACATCATCGGATGACTAGGAAAAACTCGACGTTTATCGACACCAACGGAGAGGAGGAAACTCTACTGGGGAGAGTGAACACAACCAAATCATCAACGGATGACCGGGAAAAACTCGACGTTTATCGACACCAACGGAGAGGAGGAATACTTCTTCGATCTGAAAATCGGAAATTGGCCTGAACGCCACTTCGGTCTGAATACCGGAAAATTGGCCTGAGTGCCATAAGTACATCGACTTGATCGTCGGAAACTTCTTCGGTCTGAATACCGGAAAATTGGCCTGAGTGCCATAAGTACATCGACCTGATCGTCGGAAACTTCTTCGGTCTGAATACCGGAAAAAACATAAGTACATCGACCTGATCGTCGGAAACTTCTTCGGTCTGAATACCGGAAAAAAGATAAGTACATCGACCTGATCGTCGGAAACTTCTTCGGTCTGAATACCGGAAAAACATAAGTACATCGACCTGATCGTCGGAAACTTCTTCGGTCTGAATACCGGAAAAAAGATAAGTACATCGACCTGATCGTCGGAAACTTCTTCGGTCTGAATACCGGAAAAACATAAGTACATCGACCTGATCGTCGGAAACTTCTTCGGTCTGAATACCGGAAAAAAACATAAGTACATCGACCTGATCGTCGGAAACTTCTTCGGTCTGAATACCGGAAAAAAGATAAGTACATCGACCTGATCGTCGGAAACTTCTTCGGTCTGAATACCGGAAAAACATAAGTACATCGACCTGATCGTCAGAAACTTCTTCGGTCTGAATACCGGAAAAAAGATAAGTACATCGACCTGATCGTCGGAAACTTCTTCGGTCTGAATACCGGAAAAACATAAGTACATCGACCTGATCGTCGGAAACTTCTTCGGTCTGAATACCGGAAAAAACATAAGTACATCGACCTGATCGTCGGAAACTTCTTCGGTCTGAATACCGGAAAATCATAAGTACATCGACCTGATCGTCGGAAACTTCTTCGGTCTGAATACCGGAAAAAAAACATAAGTACATCGACCTGATCGTCGGAAACTTCTTCGGTCTGAATACCGGAAAAAAGATAAGTACATCGACCTGATCGTCGGAAACTTCTTCGGTCTGAATACCGGAAAAACATAAGTACATCGACCTGATCGTCGGAAACTTCTTCGGTCTGAATACCGGAAAAAAACATAAGTACATCGACCTGATCGTCGGAAACTTCTTCGGTCTGAATACCGGAAAATCATAAGTACATCGACCTGATCGTCGGAAACTTCTTCGGTCTGAATACCGGAAAAAAAACATAAGTACATCGACCTGATCGTCGGAAACTTCTTCGGTCTGAATACCGGAAAATCATAAGTACATCGACCTGATCGTCGGAAACTTCTTCGGTCTGAATACCGGAAAATAACATAAGTACATCGACCTGATCGTCGGAAACTTCTTCGGTCTGAATACCGGAAAATCATAAGTACATCGACCTGATCGTCGGAAACTTCTTCGGTCTGAATACCGGGAATTCATGAGACATATTATCTATAGCCATCAAAACGTAGATAATACACTCGCATGGAAGATTATCCATAACCGGGTTGTAGGTTGTTAAATGGATAAACGACCGAAAACATCCTGAAGAGAGCGAAAGCAAACTTGTTAAAGGATGAACATTCGATTCCACAAGGAATACGAATCTTACTCTGCTGGAGATAACAATCGAAAGATTGACCAAAGAGTGCATGAGATATATTATCTATTGCCGTCAAAACGTAGATAATACACTCGCATGGAAGATTATCCATAACCGGGTTGTAGGTTGTTAAATGAATAATCGACCGACAAGAAAGGCATCGGTACCAGGACTAGGTATGCAAAGATGACCAATCAAAAGAGGATAAAGTTGCTAACTCGGAGCAAGTATCCAAAAAGAAAGGGCAGACCCAATGGGGACAATACTGCTTGATCAAAGCAAGTATCCAAAGGGGAAAGAATATCAATACCGCAAACCGGATACTGATAACTGCAAAGAGGGGATTACATCTACCGGTTAGTAGGCAGAAAACCACGGAAAAGTAACCAGTCATCGATAGGATGAGCACAAAAGGGTTAACTCCACCAAGGGGAGAACGTGGGATTTTACAACTACCAGCTAGTAGGTAGAAAACCACAAAGATAGGACTTACAGCTACCGGTTTGTAGGCATAGGCCAACAAACAGAATGAACCACAAAGGTTACCTCTGCTAGGGGGTGAAAGTGGGATTTTACAACTACCGGCTAGTAGGTAGAAAACCACAAAGATAGGACTTACAACTACCGGTTTGTAGGTAGAAGCCAACAAATTCTGCTGAGGATAAGATGAATGGGTGCCGATTAGTGAGCGACTATTCATCTGTGCCCCAGGGAAGCACGGGAGACAGCCAACAGGAAGCCACTTTAGGATCGATCCAAAAAGGCAGACTAAAACAAGACTCATCCTAATGAGGAAAGAACTCAATAGGGAAAACCCGTCCCGTGTAGGGAGGGAACGGAAACAACCGTCATCCACGAGGATGTATCTCAGTGGGGAAATGGCAGGAAAGGATAGACACTTTCTGCTTAAGGGGTTGGCTCTACATGGAGAGATCAGACACACCCATATCTGCTAGGGAGGATCTACTGGAGAGATTCTTATCACCAAACAGCAAGAGGCAACAATCAACAGATACATGGCAACAGCTGCAACATGAGTATCCAAATGCTATGATTATGCATGTATGCATTCTACCTAAAATGTATGATGAATGCTGACAAACAGACATGTAAACACACGGGTCCAGGAATCAACCACCCGGTACTACTCTTTTTCCATAGGGAAGGCCAAAAACACCAGAGAGCAAACGCGATCTGCTGGAAACCGGAATATCAGGGAACAACACCATCCTGCGGGGAGAGGAGGAGACTGCTCTGCTGGAGAGACAAACGCTAACGTCTTCAGTAAACACTCTGCTTGGGGAACTGCCCCACAAAAGTATTTCAACAGCAACCTTGCTGGGAATGCCCCACGGTAGGGCTCGAACAAACCTATACTGGAGATGCCCCACAATAGGGCTAACAGGGACTTGGAGGAAGAATGTTGTACTGCCGGAAACATGAAGATAAACAACTTCAACCAACACTGCACTGAGCAACCTTGCTGAGGAGAAACCAAAAGAGGTTCGACAGGAGAAAGATAAAGTTATGCTCGAGATACGAACAAATGTCTTACCTGTTGGTAATCATACCACCCTCGGGAGAGCACTGCGGATCTCCTAAGTATCCTTCCATCATTGTGAATGTTCACTTTGTTTAAGAACAATTTTTGAAAAATTTGTTTATTTTGAAAACAATGATACTTTATCAATTAAAACATGCAAAACATTCGTTGAGTTGAAACAAATAAGAGTGCAAATAACTGGATAAAAGCTCAAATTGATGTGATGGAATGGTAGTCTGCAAAGGGCGAGACTCCATAGATCTGTACAAGTTTGAAATCGGTGATGTATATTGGAGAGGGCTACATTGAACATAATGACCTTTCCTCTACCATTCCGAATTTTCGATGTATTCGGAGCTTCAGTCGACGACGAATCGAGAATCCCTGACGGATGACAGATATAGAGCACGGTCTTGTCAAGATGCAGTTACTTGCCAAATCCCTAATTTTTGCCTAGATTGCCCCAGCGTGAGGTGATCAATCTAGCGGGATGCAAATTCTTTTTTCAATGTCTCTAACTTTTGCCTGGATCGCCCTTTCGGGTTTTCGATCCATCGAGACGCTCCTTTTTGCCTAAGTCGCCCTTTGGGGTGTTCGACTTAGCGAGCTGTTTTGCTTTTTTCCCTTTTTTTTTCTTAGGCGAAGTATTTCTTGACTGCACCAGGATTCACAAGACGAGTGAACTTCTCCATCCATTGTTGTAAGTGTCAAAACATTGCCTGAAAAGGCTCTCTTGACAACAAATGGACGTTCATAGCTTGGAATCCACTTGCCCCTGGACTCGGGCACGAAAGACAAGACTTTCTTGAGCACAAGGTCCCTCGGAACACACGAGGCTTGACCTTCTTGTCGAATGCTTTCATCACTCTCTGCTGATATAACTGACCATGACACATGGCAGTTGATCTCTTCTTTTCGATTCAGCGTCAGTCAACTTGGGACTTTGAGGGTGCTATCTCTCTTTTGTTTTTTTTTCTTCTTTTCTTTCTTTTGATTTCTTTTGATTTTGTACCCTCCTTTTTTTTTTTTTTTTAATGCCCCAGTTGGCTGTTCTGCTGATTCTCGAGATGCAGCTGAGTAATCTTCTTTTCTTGCTCAAGAAGTCGGGAAATACCGTCAGGAATCCCTTCAACATCATCTTCTTCCGCTTCGAATACAGGGAATTCAAAATTGGAAGATGACGTCCGATCATTATGTTCAATGGGTTTGAGAAACAACCTGCATAAAGATTTTGAGTATAAAAAGCACTTTGAAAATCAAACAAGACAATCGTTATGCAGATGAAAAGATTGCTTTTATTCTTGTTTTTAGGGTTTTTTGTGATCACCAATTTCATGCAAAAAGCGAAAAGGGAAAACAAATGGAAAAATAAATGTTTAACATGAATTTATTTGAATGAAAATATCATTGCACAAAATGTTGCCAACAATGTCATCACTTCTCCTTTTGGCATGAGAGAAGGGTTTTTAAACAAAGTGATTATTACTCTGACGTATGAACAACTGTAGGAACGCCCACAGTGACCCAATTGTGATAGATCCCTCCGGAGATGACAACTGTCAGTATCTCTTGCATCAGCAGCTTCTGCTTTTGAACAACCCTTCTGAAGAAAAGTCGGCGCCAGCCCAGGACTTGTTATCTTCAAGCTTGATTATCATGGGGACCCAAGTCCTCAAAGCTCAGAATACCTGATCTGACAAGGTCCTGCACCTTCATCTTCAACTGAAAGCAACTATCCACATCATGACCAGGAGCACCCGAATGATACACACAATACTGCTCAGGCCTATACCACCACCGAGGGTTGTCGGGTATAGCCGGCGGGTCTCTGGGAGTAATCAAGTTCCGCTCTATCAAAGAGGGATACAGTTCGGCGTAGGACATGGGGATTGGATCAAAAATGATCTTCTTCCTCTCATTACTCATATTGGCTTGATTATCATAGGGAGGCTGGTAAGCCTGCTGTTGAGGACAATGTTGCTGATGTTGATACTGCTGAGTTGGTCTTCTCTGCTGTTGGGGTTGAGTAGCTGGAATAGTCACAACAGCAGCCTGACGATACTGTCCTCTGTTTGCGCTCCTCCGACGGTGCACAGCATTTGTTTCACTTTCTCCCCTTCTGGGTGCCCCAGAGTATGTCTTCTTAGAACCGGAAGAACTTGAAGAGCCAGGATGGTGAACCGGAGCGCGGGTTGCTCTGACATTAACAGTCTCTGTAGCAAGAGGCTGTCCATTGATTATAATACTCCTCAAATCATCACCCACGGCATAGTTGTTGACGGGAACAGTGACAGCAGTAATTTGATCATTGACAGGGACCCCCTCTGGTGAAGCACGACTGGGCGGCAGAATCACAACTTCCTGTCTCTGGGCTAAGGCACGCAGCTCCTCTTGCCCCTGAACAACCCCTTGCATCATGCTCATGAACTGAGCCATGTCCTGTCTTTGGGCTAAGGCACGCAGCTCCTCTTGTCCCTGAACAACTCCTTGCATCATGCTCGTGAACTGGGCCATGTTTGCCCTCATCTCAGCCAACTCAGCTTGGACTTGATCCATACTTCTCTGATGATTCAATCTGGTTGCGGTGCGGAGATGATCAACAATCCTGTCTCAGTCAAAACCCAAAGTGAGAAGTCGCCCCCAAGCATGTCTGCAATGCAAGGATGATATGTGCATGATATGTGTATGATGCGGATGCTATTTTATCATGAATGATCCTGAAAAGGATATGCGTATGCGAGTTAACTTTTTTTTTCATTTTCATGCATTACTATTTTTTGGAAAATAAACATGCTATGATGCAAATGTTGTGAACATGACTGGTCAGGCTGTGCATCTCAAGGCACAGGGTCAAAGCTTCGGCTTGAACTCTGATCACAAACATCTGAAACCCAAAGTCAATCTGATCAACTGGCATCTGAAACCAATCTGAGGAACCAAGTCACCATAAATCCGACTTGGGGAGTTCCGAAATAAACGAAATTGGAGATTACATCACTATCATCACAGGAACATCCACTGAACGGATGACAGCCAGCTCCTCTGAACAGGTACTCTCAAATTCAACCCGGGGATCCGAAATAAACGGAACCCGCTGATAAACCACGGACAGAACTCCAGCGTCCCAAAAATAAATGTCCATAATTCATAGTCACCGTCAGTACCGAGAGTCACCAACTGTACCTGTAATAATGATCAACCCTTCCCCACTCACAGGTGTAGTCTAGGCCAGGGTAAGGTCGAGAGAAACACAGCATAAATAACCTTTCGCAGAATATCATCATATACACACCTGAAGTATGCAACGACAATATCTCACCAGGGTCTGAACTGTTCGTGATATCAATGTTCCGCTGAGTGGCGCAATACCACTCGCTTCCCACGAATCACTCTATTCCTAAGCATCCTAGATTTCACTCATGGTCTGGGTATTGGACCTTTTACCTCAAGTGACTCCCACCCCCAAACAGAGAAACACAGCCAGACGAACAGAGAATATGAATGAATGCAAACATTAATGCACACAATAAATGCAAACAGTAAATGCAAATATATACAAATGAATGCAATAAATACAACAAATAGCAACCAGAACCCTAACCTAGAGAGCGCTAGGAGAGACTCGCTCAGGGAAGATGGACCAGCAGAGGTCAACTTCTCTTTATCCCCAGCAGAGTCGCCAGCTGTCGCATTACGCGAAAAACCGGCGGGAAAACAAGAACAACAGAGCCGCCACCGTGCGTTATTTATCCCCAAAGAGGGAAAGGAAACGCTCAGAGTAAACCTGGAAAGAACATGGTCTCGCGACCAGAGAGAATGGGATCGGGAGTCGGTTATGCGAAGGGAAGGTATTAGCACCCCTACGCATCCGTCGTACTCGACGGGATCCACGCACAATAGGAAGGAAAAATGGTTGCTAAAACACTGCTCAAACTCACACACACTGGCTGAAAGAGACACAAGAAAACAGACAAGACTGACTCGGCAGGACATCGTATCCTGGGCCTACTTAGTCTATCAGGCATAGACATCAGAGTCGAAGTAGTTCGGACTGGGGAAACGACACATGCTCGCTAGGATGTCGCATCCTATGCATACGTATCTCCTTGGACGAAGGAGAATCAGAGCATTCGTAGCTCGGCTGACACGCACACGAACAAACACAGGCAAAGGCAAACATGGAGCCCGAATGCCAATCACTGGACTTACATCAGCATCCGAACCAAAAAAAACACACAAGAAGGCAAACATGGAGCCTGAATGCCAATCACTGGACTTACATCAGCATCCGAACCAAAACACACGCAAGGGTGGTTAAGACACAAAGGGTTGAAAAAGGAAAAGGGCGGAAAAAGAGAAAAAAAGGCGCCCGGAGAGATCTGCTCATCTCCTGCCTACGTACCTCATCTGGTATGAGGATCAGGGCGACGTAGTTCCCCTACGCAGGGAAAAAGAACTAGCCTAACCAGATAACAGAGGGAGACACAACACTAGGGAGACTACGACTCGAGCCTAGATGTTGTCATGCAAAATCGTCCCTAAGTTAAGGTTTCTAGCTAACTTGCACAGGAAGCAAGCCTATCCTAAACATGACTTGCACAGGAAGCAAGCCACACCAAACCTAACTTGCACAGGAAGCAAGGGTCTCGATTGCAACTAGGGCAAGAGAAAGGGGAGGTCTCAATCGCAACGAGGGAGAGAGAAAAGAATTAGTGTTAGTTGTTAGTCAAACTCAACAAGACATCGCATCTCGTGCCTACGTATCTCATCTGGACATGAGAATCAGAGTTGCCGTAGTTCGGCTAAACTATGGGGAATAAGGGTCTCGATTGCAACTAGGGCAAGAGAAAGGGAAAGTCTCGATCGCAACGAGGGCGAGAGAAAGGATCGCAACGAGGGCAAAAGCAAACAAGGATTAGTTGTTAGTCAAACTCGACAAGACATCGCATCTCGTGCCTACTTATCTCATCTGGACATGAGAATCAGAGTTGCCGTAGTTCGGCTAAACTATGGGGAATAAGGGTCTCGATTGCAACTAGGGCAAGAGAAAGGGAAAGTCTCGATCGCAACGAGGGCGAGAGAAAGGATCACAACGAGGGCGAAAGCAAACAAGGATTAGTTGTTAGTCAAACTCGACAAGACATCGCATCTCGTGCCTACGTATCTCATCTGGACATGAGAATCAGAGTTGCCGTAGTTCGGCTAAACTATTCCCGTTGGTTTGTGTTTTTTAAGTGGACAACGTCACTGCGCAATCTACCTGATGCTCGACCTTTGGAGACTTACTCACCTGTAGTAGAAGGAGTGGACGTATCCTTTAGAGGGGATAATGTTTGTTTGTGTTTTAGGAAAGCTCAAGCAAGAAAGGAAGTCCTATACGAAGGAACCGTGCTACCTTAATTGACATGCAAACGAGACTACGCGGAGTCTAGCAAACCTAGGGGATACAATCACACCACACAAGCACATACATCATGAAATAAACACACCAACAAGGGGCTCAAACATCAAGGCTAGGTTTTAGTCGAGGGGTCATATCAACCTCAACAAACAAACCACTGGAACTGGGTAGTGGTGCTCTTAACCTTGCCATTGAGGGGCTAAGGTGAAGCAGATGAAAGGTGAGTGAAGATAAGACTTCACAGCTCTTATCCCTAGCCTGGGAGAGCTTAAGACAAGAATGTGTGGGTTCAGAAAGTGGGAACCCTTCTACACATTTGAAACTGACTCAACTGTACAATTGTACAAGATCTTGGGTTTGTATCTGCAATGCATCAACACAGTGGTGTGAGCAAAGCAGATGACACACAGAATAGCAGGGGATAGATTGCATATCCCTTGGGTTCTGCCAATTGCCTCTTCGCTTAGGAGGTCTTTGAATATGTACAGGGACAAAATTAAACATCCACAAACATTGCCTCTTAAGGAGGACTTCAGACAATTGCCTGGCCAAGTAACAGGCCAGGTCTTCCAGACTACATGAAGATTAGAAATTATACCTCAATGCAAATTGCTTATCAAGCAAAGCAAAGCAAAAGTTCACAAGGAACTGAGCAACTAAAAGCACCTGAAATAGTCAAACAGACATTAGTATGCAACTTCAAAACAAAGCAAAAGGAAACAGACATCAACAGTTAATCATAAGCAAGTGAGTATGCAAGGCACAAAGCTCAAGGCATGTGAGCCAAGCAACCTACAAAACATAACATGTTAGTCATGATAAACAAGCAAACAAAACCAATTTATGTTGGTCTCATTGGACAATTGTTGGTCAACCTGAAAACATGAGCTCAAAGGTGAGTAACAGGACCACTAGGACAAGCCTAGGGTCAAAAGGGGATGAGAAAGTCAAAACAGCAAATGAACTCCAATCAAAATCATATTCAAACAATCAAGAGACAAACTCAATTGGGTTCACATTCATATCAATCATCATCATCATTTTATGAACAAGTTAGGTCAAAGCATGGCATTTAGAAGCTCATAGAAGTCAACAGCAAGACTTGAATCAAAAGCAATCTTAAACATTTCCAAAAATCATCAAATAAATCATGATCAATCACAATCCACAGCATGGTAAGCATGTCAAATTTCATCTCATTTGGACAAGTAGAAGATAGTCAATGAAAATCAGAAAGGCAAGGCAATTTTGAACATGCTCAAAGAAGTCAACCAAACATACATCAACTTGAAAAAATCATAAATCAGGGATGGTATATGATAAATGAATGGGACTAAAACCATGGCAAAGATTAAGATGTCTAGTAATCACATACCAAATTTCATGTCCATCTAATAAAGTATGAGCATTTCACAAAACAAATGGTAGCAAGTGTCACAAAAAGGTCAACATAGGACCAAACAGGGGAGAAAAATCTCAATCAATTAGAAAATGCCATAAACAAATCCACAAAAAATCACATGTAAACTAGACATACTCAAGCTCAATCATGCAAAAAATCAATCCATTTTGAGGTCAATAGGCATGGCTATGAAAATCATCAAGTTTCACATCAATGGTGTGACACAAATTGTCACACCCTGCTTCAAAAAATCATAACTCAATGACCAGAAATGAGAAATTCATAAACTTTATACAAAAATCACCATGAATGTGTCTAGTTTGTGCACAAAAATTTTCAAGGCCATAGGATAATGCATCATCATTTCAAAAATGATTTGGTAAAAGGTACAAAATATTGTCACATGATCAAAAACCTAATACCAATTAAAAACCACTCATCCAAAAATTCTGGAAAAATCATGATAAATAAGTAGAGATCAAGCAGAGCATAATGCAAAAATTTCATGAAATTTGGATCACAAATGGATGAGATATGATTTTTGTAAGATGGAGCAATCAAATGAAATAAATAATGAACATGACATGGATTTAATGGTACAAAGGCACGGGCGATGGCATACTTGTAATTACTGAAACCACTAACCAAAACGCAGCGTACAGGGAGAACAAATGAAATGTTCTGATTGGCTCATGCCAATAGAACAGTGACCAACGCATGCACACACGAGAGGAATTCTGGGCAACGCTTAGAAATTAGGGTTTCTCATGTACAGTGCATCTTCTTCACCCAACCAAAAATCGTGAAAAATTAATTTGCCCAGAACGTGAAATCAAGCATACCATTGTGATCAGCAAACAACACACATCAAGAATATGGCATTCATTTTCCTTAAAACATACTAACAAGCAGGAATCGAAGATAAGCACATTCACACATCATATTTCAAGTCAACATATCTTCCAGCATAGGCAACCATTCAACACGATTCAAAGTTTAAAACAACCAGCTAAGTGAGATCTACACAGTGCATAGCATCATTTCAAGAAATGAGAGATTCGAAATACCTACCAGATTTGAAGAGCTGAGTTGGATTGTGGTTTTCTGGTTGCAAAAGGCCAAAACAGATGCTCCTTGTGGTTTGAAATGATGAATGGAGAGTGACTTGTAGCTCAACAACCCTTGGAATAGCTCAGCTCGACATTTGCCATGGATGGAGCTTGGAAAAACAGTCGTGTAAATAGGCTTTACAGTTAGTGAATCATGCCTGAAAGCTGCTCAAAGATGATGGTAGATGATGTAGCAATAAAAGCTAGCTCGTGGTTCTTTGCAATTTTTTTCAGAAAAGTTCAAAATGCCAAAATCGAAATTGAGAGGAAAATGGTTTTTCTCTTTTGTATCTGAGGCTGCTAGGGTTCCAAAATGAGCAGAAAATGTCCTTATGTACTTCTGTTTATGTTGCTAAGCAAGCTTCATTAACTTGGTAATTGGTAATTTGTAACTTTTGTGTTTTTGCTAATTTTCAAACAAGTTGGTAATGGGGGTATGCCTGCACTAAATTGGGCTTTCCACAAGTCTTAAACAACATTTCAGACCATATTTGAATGGCCAAATGGATTAGAAATGGTTATATCAAAAAGTCAAAATTTCACTTCACTTAAAAATAATTCAAGTGAGTCAAAAAAGGCCATTTTGATCCATGAGGTTTTGGTGCATGAGGGTTACATTTTTGGAAAGAGGAGGTCAAATGTGACTTGTTGGAAAAAACCCCACCAAATTTGGCCAAATGGTTTGAGAGATATGGCCTTTTGAAGTTCAAGAATTTTTGAAAATGAATTGATCATATCTTGCCAACCATACATGGGAATTGAGAGTTCTTGGACTTTTTGGAAATGGGAGAACAAGATCTTCAACTTTCATGTTGGGCAAAAATTCATTTGAAGCTTGTATCATGATGTAAGTTTAGGCTCAAGAAGTTTCCATTTTTGGCAGTTAAAATTATAGGTCCAGTTTCTATTTTTGGAAATTTCTGATTTGGCTTCAAATTCTTCAATGATGATGTTTGACATGATATATGAGGCCTATCTGGACATGAAGGAACCCTCTCAAACCAATTCCCACCTTGAAATCCATAAAATCAAACCCAGTTGACCAAGTTTGACTTTTTAGGGTTTCTGACTGACTGTGCATTGACTGATGACTTCTGAGCATCCCATCCTTGACCAAAACACTTCAAATGGATCCCCAAGTCATGTGAACATGTTGGACCAACCCTAGGGCCTTGTCTCCTTGGAAATTGTGCTTGCTTGCTTGGTTGACTGATCTCCTGATCAGTTTGACCTAATTCTCCTGATAATCTTGCACTTGGGCAAAAGGGACAATGCAATGCTATGCAGTGGACCATGTTATGCTATGACCTAATATGAGAATGTATGTACAATGATAGGTGCAAATTTGAGGTGCTACAAAGGGTGGTGACTTTCGGATTGATGAGAATGGTATCCTGAAGTGTCGTGATAGAGTGTGTGTTCCAAATGGTATGGATTTGAGAAAGAGGATTCTTGAGGAAGGGCATAGAAGTGGCCTGAGTATTCATCCTGGTGCTACTAAGATGTATCAAGACTTGAAGAAAATGTTTTGGTGGAAAGGTATGAAGAAGGATGTAGCGGAATTTGTGTATTCATGTTTGACTTGTCAAAAGTCAAAGATTGAACATCAAAAGCCGTCTGGTTTGATGCAATCGTTATCTATCCCCGAGTGGAAGTGGGATAGTATCTCTATGGATTTTGTTTCGGGCTTACCAAGAACATCGAGTAACTATGAGGCGATTTGGGTTGTTGTGGACAGACTGACGAAGTGTGCTCATTTTATTCCGATGAGAATGGATTATTCGATGGAGAGACTTGCTAAGTTGTACGTCGAGAGAATTGTGTGTTTGCATGGTATACCGTCGAGTATTATTTCGGATAGAGATCCGAGGTTCACTTCGAGATTTTGGGAAGGTTTGCAAAGTGCTTTGGGTATGAAGTTGCGTTTGAGTTCAGCATATCATCCGCAAACTGATGGTCAGACGGAGAGGACTATTCAGTCACTTGAAGATCTTTTGAGGTCTTGTGTTTTGGAACAAGGAGGAAATTGGGATAGTTTCTTGCCTTTGATCGAGTTTACATATAATAACAGTTTCTATTCGAGTATTGGAATGGCAACGTTTGAGGCCCTTTATGGCAGAAGGTGTAGAACTCCTTTATGTTGGTACGAATCGGGAGAGAGTGTTGTGGTTGGACCCGAGTTGATTCAAGAGACTACAAATAAGATTAAGATGATTCAAGGGAAGATGAAGGCTTCTCAGAGTCGTCAAAAGAGTTATCATGATAAGAGGAGGAAAGCTCTTGAGTTTGAGAAAGACGAGCATGTGTTTCTTCGAGTTACGCCAATAACGGGTGTTGGTAGAGCTTTGAAGTCGCGTAAGTTGACGCCGCATTTCATTGGTCCTTATCAGATTTCCGAGAGGATAGGTGAAGTGGCATATCGGATTGCATTACCACCATCACTTTCTAATCTTCATGATGTATTCCATGTGTCTCAATTGAGGAAGTACATTGCGGATCCATCGCATGTTGTTCCGTTAGATGATGTGCAAGTACGGGATAATTTGACGGTTGATACATCACCTGTGCGGATTGAAGATCGAGAAGTGAAGAAGCTTCGTGGTAAGGAGATTGCTTTGGTAAAAGTGGTATGGGGCGGAGTCGCCAATGGAAATATTATGTGGGAACTCGAGGATAAGATGAGAGAATCATATCCGGAGTTGTTCGTTTGAGGTAAATTTTCGAGGACGAAAATCTTTTAAGTGGGGGAGAGTTGTAACAGCCCAATTTTTAGGAATTAATTATTATATTATATTTATATTATATTTAATTATTTGGAGTGTTAAGTAATTAAGTGGTTGTGAGGTAGTATAATAATTGATTATATTAATTGAATTAGTGTGGTAATTGATTTATTAGTTGATATGAGAAATAATTAAATAATTGAATTAATTAATTAACTTGGTTGCATAGTGAGTGGTTAATTATTTAAATTTAAATAGAGGTATTTAAATATTAGGTATTATTGGGCCTAGTGATTAAATTAGATGATTTAAGCCCAACTAGAATACTATTATAAATAGTAAGAGTGGAGGAAGTGAGAATTAGAATTCACTGGAGCACTAAAGGCAATAGAGAAAGAGGAGAGGAAAAGTAACGAGGAGTCAGGGTTTTCATCAGATTTACAAGGTAAGGGGGGAAATCCTTATTATTATGGGTTAGTATAATTGGGTCAATGGGTAGGAACATGTTTTAGGTTGAAATCCTTAATTGGCATGGTTTTGGAATTATTAGGTCTTGATAAATACTCTCGAATTGTGATGATTAAATTATGATAAAACTGTGAATGAATATATAATTGGATGAGTCATAATTTTATGAACGTGTAGCTTTTTACGGAATCAAAATCGGAGGTCCGGAAGTCCTCCAACGGTGAAAAATGCGGGAAATCTGCATTCTGTTTTCGTGTTAGCGCAGGAACAGCTTTCTGTTTTGCGTTAACCGGTTAACCCAGGGCGTTAACCGGTTAACACTGTTACGATTTATGAAAAATTGTATTCTGTCTTGCGTTAACCGGTTAACCCAGGGCGTTAACCGGTTAACACTGTTAAAATTTGCCTAGGAGCGCATTCTGTTTTGTGTTAACCGATTAACCCAGGGCGTTAACCGGTTAACACTGTTATAATACTGAAAAAATTGATATTTAATTGTTGTGTGCGTTTTGGGATGAAATCTATGTGTACCTATTTGATGGTTGGCATATATTGGTGAATAAAATATTGTATGAATATGTATGTATACCATTATTGAATTGTGAATGATTTATGGTAATGGATGTGTATATGTAATCATGAATGATGTGTGGTGATGAATGTGTATATGTACCAATTGTGAGTCATGATGATATGTGGAATGTTAAGACGGTATAGATGGTCTTAATTGCATATGTGTTGGTATGTGTGCATTCATTCATAGCATGGTTGACTTCATTGTGGAAGTGGTGAAACTGTGGGTTCACATGAGCAGACGTTGATTCTTACTTGGAATCAGGCGTAGTATTAAGCGGTGATCCTTCATTGGAAACAGACGTAGCAGACGTTAATCCTTAATTGGGATTAGGCGTAGTATTAAGCGATGATCCTTCATTGGAAACAGATGTAGGGCTTTGGTCTTGTCCGGATCGAAAGCGTGGCTTGGATTCTAGATATTGAATCGGAAAGCGGTGAAACTTTAAGTTCACATTGAGGTACCACATGCATAGAGTCACATTGTCTTGCATTGAGTCGTCTATAGTTATGTGATCATTGAATGCATATATTGATGTGGATGCGATGTACGTTTGAAATATGTGAGATGATTGTTGGTTAATATTATTGACGTAATTATACCAAGTGTGATGAATTCTTAAATTGTGTTTTAATTCATTGTGCCTTATTATGCTATTTCATAATGATTTGAATTCTCACTCTTCTGTTTGAATGTTACCTTTACATGGGTATCGTGCAGATACTACAGAGTAGTATTACTGGAGTAGATGGACGGTAGCTCGCTCAAGAATAGCTGGAGAGTTTCCGTATTTAGTTTGCAATTAGTTAATGAGTCAATGCTCTGGTCATGTAACACTGGGTAGTTTAGTGGTATTGAACTCATATCTTATTTTGATATGTTTTATGTCATTAATTGTTTTATTTTATTTGATCATGGTATGGGACATGGATCATCTTATGAAATACATGAGTATTCGTTATTTTCCGCTGCGAACGCATATTGCTTGAATATTCATGACGAGTGAAATGTGTTATTTTGAATGACCAGGTGTATTGTTGGTTTTTGAAAGTTTTAAGTTTCGAAAACGTCGATGTGACGCCCTTTTCTTTATATGCGTGCTTATTTACTCTGATTATATGATAAATAATTTGGGGTAGAAAAAGGGGTGTTACACCAAGTCAAGGGAAATTATATGTGGCAACTCCTCATCTACCGGCATATGACCCTCCCTCAGGATGTCATCATCAACATCCTCTGGCTATTCCTCTTCAAAATCACCAAGGTCAGGTTTGGAACAAAAATCATAATCAGAACAAGGGGAACAAATATCACAACGACCCGATTCCAGTGCCATATAGCAAGCTCTACCCACAACTGGTCCAGAATTCTTTGGTGATCCCTCGAGCTCTCACACCTACGTCACCATACCTGCCATGGTACAATCCAAATGCAACATGTGAATTCCATAAAGAGGTAGTGGGATACGACCTGGATTCTTGCTTAACGCTGAAAGCCTTGGTATGAGAATTGATTAACAAAAAGAGCTTAGTCTTTGAAGAAGATCACCCGAAGGTCAGGTGCGGATACCATACTGGAACAATGAGGCACTCCATCGAGGAATGCAAGAGTTTTAAGTTTAAGCTGCAAATATTGATTGACATAAGGTCACCAACACTCAAGGAGGAGGACTCGGGTACATATATCTTGATTTCTGGGCCAAGTAAAGAGAAAGGCAAAGGACCGCTGAAACCCCTCAAGGTTTTGTACCACAAGGAAGAGGTCAGGGATGTGTCTAATGAGATATTATCATTTCTCGATAAGAGAATTGAGATATCGCCTTGGATTTCCAATGTCATGACCCATGCCAACGGAAGCAAAAGAGAAGTGAGTAGTGAATCCAAGAGGGTTGAATTCAACAATGATATTGAAGGAAACAAATTTGAAGATCATCGTGCCAATGTCAAAAAGCTTATTGATCCCAACCTTCAAGTGGTTGAAAATGAGCAGTTAGTAATTCCTAAAGTGCCATACCAGCAACCGCTACCTTTGGATCTTCATTACCAACAATCCTGGTTAGCTCTTCGTCCAAATCAACGAGCCCATGGCCCAAGATATCGAAATCAACATCAAAATCATCCTAGGCCTCGAAATAACTTGGAAAGAAGAAATGCTCCTCGTCATCCAATCCTCATGACATACATCCAACTTCTACAGTCTCTGATTCAAAACTTGTTGGTGGTTCCCAAGTCTCTTAAGCCAGTTCCACAACCTTACCCACCCGGGTATGACCCAAATGTGAAATGTGGATATCATGCTGGATCAAAAGGGCATTCAACAGAAGACTGCAACGCTTTCAAAGCCAAAGTATAACAGTTGATAGACAACAGGTACATAGCCTTTCAAGAAGGAAGATTGGTGGTGAACGTTAACCTATCGCCCGGATAAGTGCGAAGATCTCAAGGGTGTCCCCCGAAGTTAATGGATCAAGTTTGAAGAAGTCAATTCCCTAAAGCTGGCAATCATTTGGCTGTTTCAGCATTTCTTTTGTAATTTCCTTGCATGTTGATTGTTAATTGCTTTTAAGCATTGTTATTTTCTTTGAATTGGTAAGATTAATGAAATGTTTATGCATCTTTTGAATTAATCCATTTGTATTCAATCGTTTTTGATTTATGTTAAA
The DNA here is from genome assembly GCF_024323335.1 of Lathyrus oleraceus. Taxonomy (NCBI): domain Eukaryota; kingdom Viridiplantae; phylum Streptophyta; class Magnoliopsida; order Fabales; family Fabaceae; genus Lathyrus; species Lathyrus oleraceus. The sequence goes on along the minus strand of NC_066583.1, from coordinate 479,441,333 downwards.
AATAAAAGTACTTTTCTCATTCACTCTTGTTTATCAAACCATTGTGTTAACAAAGATTGGAAGGAGGATGATGAAAACGAAACACCTGAATTTGTCGTGGTATGCTTTTGAAGAAAACCTTGTCGATGATGTAAGACATTGTTTCAAATCCCCAAACACTGGAGAGATAAGGAGTTAATCCCTAGTCAACCACTTTGAGCCTAGAAGTTGGTGTTTCTTTCAGATCTAAAACCCTTAATCTTAACCTGGGGCAAGGTAGTTGTGTTCAGATAGTTTGACTGTGCATTTCATCTTTCAAAAGATTACGTCCACATGTACACCCTCCAAAGAGGTTCAACCACATGTTATCCTTCGCGCACATGTTAAAGTGTCGAAGAAGCTGAGAAAAGCTAAAATTAGTGTTGGTCGACCCTCATCCACCAATAATGTGGCAGTTAACACCTTAAAAAAAAGAAGCCCGCTAAGTAAAATACCACAAAATGACTTAGGCAAAAGTTAGGGCATCCCGATGGACCGAAAGCTTCAAAGAAGAGGTCCAGGAAAAATTAGGGATAAAGAAAAATAAAAAAAAGAGGTCACTAAATCCTCAACAAAAACAAACTAAGGTGACTTCCATTTCAAGAAAATCTCATCTTGAACCCTCATATTTATCATCACACCTTCGAACCCTCTTGGAAGTCGAATGTGTGTGTCGAATTAACTGAGAGTAGGAATTGGAGATCATCAAGAAGAAGGGGTGGGTAAAAATTAAATTTTGAGCCTTATATCCTTTTGTTTCAAAAAACTGTGAACCAAACCACGTTACAATCCTTAAAAGACCTAATTGAGGCATGGTCAATTTTGAAAGCATATTACAACAAAGGTGTGTTAACCTGACTCCAAACGGTCTTTGTTAATCATCTGATCACACCATCTTGCACACTGTGAGTGACTAGATCATTATTGTGTTCTTATCAATGACTCGTTCACTTTATTTCACCTGCTCATATCAATAAATTTTGATTTCAAATTTTTGCATAAGAACTGCATTAAAATTACCATTTTTTTAATGAACAAACTTATTTGCGAGTCAGCACTTAACATCAAAGAAATTCCAACAATATACAGTTGAAGAACTTGATAAAATGAAAGAAGTCCAGTCATGGGAAAATCACTTTGAGTATCATTCAATATGATCCAATCACCCTAAGGTTCACTTAGCAAAGAGTAATTTGCTTCAAGACTCATACCGGGGCAAGCCACCTCAGAAGCTCATTGAGTCCAACTATCCAAAGACAGTCAATCAGAAGTCTACCATTCTAGGTTTTGGTTAATCAGGGTCAGATCATTTTGGTATACAAACATTAAGGCAAGTCATCTCGAGGTCGTCTCATGTTAAGCCGTTTCAAACTCACTTTCAAAGTAAACATTTTCAAAGACCTAACAGACTGGGGCAAGATGAGCCACATAGGGGAAGAATCTCTTTCTTCATGCTTTCAAATTGCTCAAACAAATTCTGCCATACGCCAACAACTATTGAGTTTAAGATGAGTGCCTGAAAATTATACTAGCATGATTCATTAATCCTCCGAAAGGATCCATTTGGCTAAGTTGTGGTTGTCAAGCTTGATAAAATTCTCATTTGACAACATATAATATTTGGTTGAGTTCTCGGTGTTGAGGAATCACGACTTCCATAAAAAGCCTTTACAAACTCCCAGTCCACTCAAGTGTCATCATTTTCATATCATGATCATTCATATATCATGCATAAAAAGAAATTAAAATCATGCATAGCTGAAATGTACTTCGTGCTCATTTTGCATTGACCCAAGTCTTGTTGTTGATCCTATATCCTTTGACCTCTAATTCCAGTTTGTCTTTGGTGCCCTTAAACAATCATCCGGTTTTCGCAGCCATTTTCAAGTCCAACTCAGTTGGCAATTTTGTCCATGAGGTTCATTTCCTTTTGGGGATTATCTGATGAATTTAAAATTACTCCTTCGTTTATTGATGTATTTCCATAACTTGTATGATGTATTTCCAAGTGTTTCCCCACCTATCTGATGTATTCTCGAATATGTCTGTCTTATATTCTGATATATTTCCAGAATTTCCTCAAGGTATTACCAAATGTGTCTATTATCTGATGTATTTCTAGATATTCACTTGTAATTCAGATGCATTTCCTGAATTCATTTACTTTACTCTCCGATGAATTCTCAAACATGTCATTTTTGTTCTGACGCACTTCCAAAACCCCTATGTCATTCCCTGGCGTTATTTCAAGGTTCATTGGTGTCTCCTAAAATCAAGATGTCACTAGCATTATTCTAAGCTCAGTTGTTACAAGAACTCATTTTAACCCCAATTGTTGTTGGCGTCACTATCACTCCATTTGTAAATACAATCGTAATTGATATCTGAAGCTTGGTTGTCGCTAACATCGTTTCAAGTCCGTTGTTGCTGGCAAACTCTGTTGTAGCCAGTAATTATTTTACTAATACCGTCGGTCAAGTCCAATTGTTGTTGGCAAAATCCGTTAAAATCTGGTTGTAATCCATTACTTACGGTCAAAGTCCAATTGTTGTTGGCACTTATCCGTTAAAAGATAGTTTGTAATCCATTGCTTACGGTCAAAGTCCAATTGTTGTTTGCAAAATCCATTAAAAGTTGGTTGTAATCCATTACTTATGGTCAGAGTCCAATTTTTATTGGCACCTATCCGTTAAAAGCTAGGTTGCAATCCATTGCTTATGGTTAAAGTCCAATTGTTGTTGGCAAAATCCATTAAAAGTTGGTTGTAGTCCATTGCTTACGACCAAAGTCCAATTGTTGTTGGCACATACAGAGAGTTTGATTACCCTGTCTTTCCTGATGGTTCCGTGAAAGTCATGTATGACTCATCATCTTGAGGAATTCCCAGAAGCTTGGAGGTTTTTCGTGTTAGAAAACTCCAATGATGTTGGTTTTGTTTGATTTCTTTGTAAAGAATCATCGTAGCCTTTTGCATGGATGATCTACTTATAAGAAGACTCCCGTTTATCTTTGTTTTGTATGAATTCCTATTAGGAATCTCCAAAATCTTTGATCAGATGAATTTCTTATGAGAAATCTCCAAAATTATCAGATGTATTCTAAAGTGTCAGGTCATGTATGAATCTATTGATGAAACTTGCTTTGTATGTTTTCCAATATTCTCAGGTCATGTATGAACTTGTTGTTGAAGTTTTCTTTGGGTTTTCTGGTGTTGTCAGGTCATGTATGAACCTATGGTTAAAATATCCGTGAAACCTCCAGAATTGTCAGGTTATGAATGAACCTGTGGATATACTTTCTTTGAATTTTCCAGTGTCGTCAGGTCATGTATGAACCTATTGATAAAACTTCCTTTGATTTTTCCCAAGTGTTGTCAGGTCATGTCCAAACATGTGACTTTGGTTTTTACCAAGTGTTGTCAGGTCATGTATGAACCTGTGTGTGAAACTTTCTTTGAATATCCTAATGTTGAGGCCATGTATCAACCTATTGATTAAACTTTCCTTGATTTTCTAGTATTGTCAGGTCATGTCTTAACCTGCTGTTTAAACGCTTTGAATTTTCCAAGTATTGACAGGTCATGTCAGAACCTGTTGTTAAAATGCTTTGTATATTCCAACGATGTCAGGTCATGTATGAGCCTGTTGATGGAACTTTCTTTGTATGGTTTCCAGTATTGTCAGGTCATGTTTGAACTTGTTGATGGAACCTTTCGATATCCCCCAACATTATCAGGTCATGTTCGAACCTGTTATTGAAACTCTTTGAATATTTCAATGGTCAGGTCATGTATGAACCTATTGATGGGATTCTTTGATTTTTTCCAGTGTTGTTAGGTCATGTATGAACTTGTTGACTAAAATTTCCTATATATTCAGGTTGTCATCAGATCAATGTCTGAACTAGTTGTTCAAACATTCTTTGTATGTTCCCTAGTGATGTCAGGTCATGTATGAACCTGTTAATTGAGCACTCTTTGAATATTTAAGTGTTTTCAGGTGATGTTTGAACATGTTGTTAAAAAGTCTTTTAATATTCCAGTGTTGTCAGGTCATATATGAACCTGTTGTTAAAATCTTTTTGCATATTCCTCAGTTGTCTTTCCTCCAGCAGGATTGTTATCCCCATTGAATTTCTACCCTTATTTTTTTTTCTATGGGCCACTTTTTACCACATGTTTCCATCATTATCACATATCTCTTTGTTTCATTCTGCATCCATTATAAAGCATCATGCTAGGGTTTATCTTATGTATGATCATATCCCTAGCAAACCAAAAACAAAAACGAGTCATTCATACATTTATAGCATCTCATCTCATATCATATCATTTGCATTTCAGGATCAAAATCCGGGTCTTCTTAGTATTTAACTATCTCCCACTATGACCATATGAAGAGTGTACTGCTTCATATTCTCATGTTGAAGATACTTAAATAGGGGCAACTGTCCACCCCAATTTTGATCCTGAATCGCTGATTCAATACATTCACCATAGTTATTGCATCTCTACATAGCATATCATGCATTCCATACCGCATAGTGCCTAGAATATCAGTCAAAATAATTTTTTCAGATCTACAAGCAAACCGGTTGAATTAATCGACGGATGTGCGTCAAATCAGTGGATAATTTTTTTTAAAATCAAGCTTCTAGACATCAGCTTTATTAATCTATGTTTCACGTAGTTTAATCTGGTATGCTCGATTTATTTTTTAGCTATTTTTTCGGCCATTTTTTTATCAGCTCGGGCCTGTTTAACCGGTCAAATTTTTTTTCAAAAATTAAAAGAAACGCTGTATTTTTCCAATAAGTTTATTTCACACTGATCATTTTGGTGCATTCATTTTAATTTTTCGAGCACTTTTACGCCCGATTTTTATTCATTTTGAGTCTTTTTATTTTAATCTTTTTGTTAACATGTCCACAAAAAATAAATAGAATTTAGTGTGCAATCCTTCTGATTTTATTTTTATTATTTAAAGTAGTTTTGTTTTATTTGAATTAATTGGTTTAAAGTTATTTTTCACTCTAAAATCACTCCAAAGGCAATATTGGCATTTTTTGAAAATTGTAACATAATATCTTTAGTATATATATTAACTTTTATTGGTCACATAGAAGGAGCCACCCACCAATACACGTTTGTCTCTCATCTTGTGAAATAGAATAAGAAGAAAAATTGATGTAAGCGGCTATCATGATTCCTTCATGAACATCACTCTCAGACACTATTCAAGGAGGTCATACATATTTTCTTTCTTTCTCTCATTTTTTATAACTTCACATCTTCTCTTCATCATGCCACATTTATATACACCACGTAAATCTCCAATACATACTACTTTTATATTCAATTTTTTCTACTATTCACTCTTCCAAAAAAACCACTCATTTTTAAAGTCCCTATACTAAACTTCAATAAAAAAACAAGTAAGTAACACAAACATTTTTTTACCTCTACATCTCTTACACTTTCTCTATATCACATGAACTACAAACCATAAGTTTCACCATAAATCCTTTATACACACCATATACATACATACATTTTGATTTTTTTTTTAATTTATAGTTTTATAATATATATACTTGCAGTTTTTTTATTAATAGTTTTATAATATATATACTTGCATATTTTTTATTTATTTATAGGTTTATAATATATATACTTGCAGATTTTTTATTTATTTATAGGATTATAATATAATTTTATAATATATATATTTTTTCCAGTTTGAATCTAAATATATATATATATATATATATATATATATATATATATATATATATATATATATATATATATATATATATATATATATATATATATATATATATATATATATATATATATATATTACTTACTGTTTTTTTTTTCATTTTTTATTTTATATATTTTTGCTTTACGTGGGTTTTATATGTTCTATATATACTGTTCTATTTTAGTTATATATGTATATATAGCTATGATACTTTTATGTTTTATATATAGATATATATAATCTTAGTTAATTTTTTTTTATATATATACTATTATATTTTTGTTTTGTGAAGTTTATATATCTTGTACTGTTTTTTAATATATATATATATATATATATATATATATATATATATATATATATATATATATATATATATATATATATATATATATATATATATATATTATAGTGTGTTAATATTGTTTTTATATATAATTTTATTGTAAGCTTTATCTCAATTTTGTAATTATATGGATTCATTGTGAATAGCATGTGTGTGTCGGATTAAATTTGTATTTTTTTTGAGTTGACGTAAAAAATTATAAAAGTGCTATATTGATAATAAACAAATTTGATTTGTTGTTTGATTTTTTATTGCGTTGTGATTAGGGAGTTAAAATTCAATTTGACTTTCGAAAATCGCTTGGACGCATAGATTTTGTTGCTCGACTTCTTATAAAGTGATTCATATATGAGTCCACTTTAAGTTAGTTTAGAGCAAAATTTGGTTTGCTTTTCGGTTGGATTTAGGTCCCGTAGCTTACTCTTGGGCCTTCTTACAATGTACTCTTAAGCAATATCAACTTAATTTTAAATAGTTTCAAACCTTTATACATTAATCATTTTTAATTTAATTTCAAACCATTTTCTTAAATAAATTTGGAAGAAAAAGATTACCTGGATGAAAGGTCCAGTCGTAATCCCGAATATTAGGCCCAAGTTGTAAGAGCTCGTAAGCCCTATATATTCGTCTTCTTTTCAAAAAAGGCTCAAATATTCAAATCATTTTCATAAGTGAATCTGAAGAAAAAGATTACCTGGATGAAATATCCAGTTGTAATCCCGAATATTAGGCCCAAGTTGTAAGAGTTTGTAAGCCCTATGTATTCGTCTTCTCTTCAAAACACTTGTAATTATTCAAACTTATTTTCTCAATAAAATTGGAAGAAAAAGATTACCTGGATAATATCCAGTCGTAATCCCGAATGTTAGGCCCAAGTTGTAAGACCTTGTAAGCCCTATGTATTCGTCTTCTCTTCAAAACACTTGTAATTTTTCAAACTTCTTTTCTCAATAAAATTGGAAGAAAAAGATTACCTGGATGGAATATCCAGTCGTAATCTCGAATATTAGGCCCAAGTTGTAAGAACTTGTAAGCCCTATGTATTCGTCTTCTCTTCAAAATATTTGTAAATATTCAAACGTCTTTTCTCAATAAAATTGAAAGAAAAAGATTACCTAGGTGAAAGGTGCAAACGTAGTCCCGAGTATTAGACCCAAGTTGTAAGAGCTTGCAAATCATAAATATTCGTCTTTCAAGCCAAAAAATACATTCAACCAATCAAACTCTTTTTCGCTGTTGTGCGATTGATTTTGAAAAACCTTTTCATAAAAGAAAGACACCTTGTCTTAAGGTGATGTAAAGCAATGCTTCGGCCATAATTGTTTAGTTGAGATAAGTGACGTTTTTCCGAATGTTGATTTGTAAATCCATTCGATGCGTGGTATACGTCCGCTCCTCATCTGTTTTGGGTAAAATAATGTTTTCATCGATTAATACAATATAGCTTTCGCTAAAATCGACCAACAAGCAAATATTTTTCTACCCAGAACTACGTAAGCCTTGAGTTCTCTATTACACTCGGAGATACATAGGAGCAGGATTTGTAAATCTTGCCAGGCCCATTAATAAAAACACTTAGGTTTAGTCCCCTTCGTTGTAAAAAATCCAAAAACATTTTCTCTTTTCCTAGTACTCTTTCCCTCATAATAATTTGAGAAGCCTAACATTTCTAAGTTAACACTAACGCGTACAACTAACCTAATGGTTCCCGTTGAGTATAACGGACGTGAGGGGTGCTAATACCTTCCCCTTGCGTAATCGACTCCTGAACCCTAATTTGGTTGCGACGACCATAATCATTGTCGTTCTTTCTAGGGTTTTATCGATATTTCCCCTTTCCTTTTTAGGAATAATAAAGTTCGGTGGCGACTTTGTTCAATCCATCACACGAGCGTGCGATTGCGCATCGCTAAGTCGTGTTCTCATTTTTCAAGGTGCGACACTACCATTCTATCAATAAAAACTGAACCTTTTGTCCATTTGTTTGTTGTTAATATCTTGTTTCAGTTTACAAAATTTCATTTTATTTTTTATAATAATTTTTGAAACAAAAGATATATAAACAATCATGTGTTTGAAATTTACAAAAATAATATTTTCCCTCAATTTGTGAATATAAGCGAGGAATGATAACAACAATCTCAAGTATGGTAAGATCTTGAAGAACAAAGCTCAATAGTCCCCAAACAGGATTTCCCCTTTGTTGCATGTATCTAATAATATCAGTTTCCTCAACACAGGATTGCGGGAATGACAAAATCCATATTGAGGTCGCCAACAGGTCTTTGACACAAAGTTTGTTTGAATATTCTCTATCCCCGACAAACCCCCCTTAGAACGGAGTTCATGATTCTAAAAGATTAAGCTTTGGGTTTCCAAGCAATATCTTTTTCTCTTTCCAGAAGGATTTTTAGCCTTGTATCAGGATTTAGCTCCTCTGATGTGCTTGTGATCTTTCATTGCGGTTTTCTCTTTGGTAGAATCTCTAGCAAGATCCCCGGTAGCATCTCCATGTTGTTGGGATTAGCCGAGTATCCGGTTGTGCTGTGTTATTGGTCTAACCCTTTGTGCCTATTTTGTCAGCATATTCATACACATGTTCATACGCATATGCATAACATCATGATGTTTATTTATGTATTTTTCATTTCTTGGTGCGTGCCCGCTCTCTGGTGTTTTTCTCTCCGCAGAGTGTGTGCGTCCTCTCTCTCTCCAATAGAGTGTCGACCTTAAGCAAAAAGAGTTTATCCTTTCTAATTCCCCACTAAGTATGATCCTCGTGGAAGATTTTGTTTCAGTTTTCCTTTCCAGTTCATTATCTAGATGGAATTAATCCCCAATTGAGTTTATTTCCTCATTAGGTTGAGTCCTCTTTGACCGTTTCTCTCCAGTTCATTCATGGGTTGAACTTTTGTCCCTTGAGCTTATTACCTTTGTTAAGTTATCACTTGGCTGGCAGTTGGTAATATCTCTTTTACCTTTGGTTGGTTACCTTTGTTAAGCTATCACTTGGCTGATAGTTGGTAATCTTTCCTTTTTTAGCTTATTACCTTTGTTAAGCTATCACTTGGCTGATAGTTGGTAATTTTCCCTTTTGAGCTTGTTACCTTTGTTAAGCTATCACTTGGCTGATAGTAGGGTAATATCTCATGTTCCTCTTGAGCTTATTACCTTTGTTAAGCTATCACTTGGCTGATAGTTGGTAACATCTCTTTTACCTTTGGTTGGTTACCTTTCTTAAGTTATCACTTGGCTGATAGTTGATAATCTTTCCTTTTGAGCTTATTACCTTTGTTAAGCTATCACTTGGCTGATAGTTGATATTTTTTTTTCCTTTTTTTAGCTTATTACCTTTGTTAAGCTATCACTTGGCTGATAGTTAGGTAATTTCTTTCCTTTAGTAGAGATGAGCATCTCCTCTGATTGATCCTTTCCCCAACAGAGTCTTGCCTTGACAAGTCGTCCCCCGATTGGGCTTTTGGATCGTTTGTTTTCTAACTGTACATTGGATTATTTCCCAATACAATGGTTATTTCTGAGTCTTTTCTTTTCCCATGCGACACTTTGTTTGTCCCCAGTCGGGTTCCCTTTGGAAACTGTTATTCCCCCACAGAGTTTCAACCTCCTCTCCAACAGTTCTTTGTCTCTTGTGGCGTTATATCCACAACATAGATCCTTGTATGCATTCATATCATATCATAAGCATCTTGCGGTATCTTAGAGCCAAAAATTTGGGTCTTTGGTATTTAAGTCTCTCCAATCTTTTTGAGACGAAGATTTCAATCTTCATATCTCTGAATTGAAGAAACTTAAATATGGGCATCTGTCATACCCTAATTTTTAACCCTAAGATCCCACATACCAATGGAATCCTTGCATACAAACAAGGTCACCTTTTGGTCCCTATCCCTCTCATCTTTGGGTTTTGCTTTTTGCAGGGATCATCAAGCACCTATTTGTTGGTATTTTTACCTTTGTGTTTACATGTTCATTACTCATCTAACCACTAATCAAAATAGCAAATATATGTCTTGTTTCCTTGAGTTTATTGTGCAAGGTAGGTTTATCATCAAGAGTATCAAGCATGGCTCCTCAGCTAGGGTTTTTGTAGATTCCTCAAGTTAAAGTGTGGCCAACCATTGATTCTCAAGGGGATATCTTTCAATGCATGATCTATAAGGTTCTAAAGCACCTTTCAATCTCATTTTGATCAAGAGTACATTAAAGTTTTGTTGCTTACTTCTCAAGAAAAGTCAAAGGTTCATGTGATTATTTCCATGCCTTCTTCAACAAGTTACCTCAAGCTTTGAGCAATATAATCAAGATAAATTCAAGGACACCTTATTTTGAGTTCATGTGATCATCCATGTGCTTTTAAATGCAAGGAAAGTTCAAGTACACAAGTTTGTTCCAAGTGGTTTGACAAAAATAGTCAACATTTGAAGTCAAAGTTTCAAGGATCACAACTCCTTCAATTCTCAACATTTTTGAATGCTTACTTTTGCATTTGACTCTTCTCATCATCCTATACAACTTATCTTTACATGACAAGAGCCAATTATGCTTGGAGGATCATCAAAAGTTTGGAGACATTATAGGTTATTTGTGGACTTAGTGAAATTTGACTTATTTTCAAGTGACTTTTTCTCAACTTGCAAGGATCATAACTTCTTCAATTTCCAATATTTGAGTCTTACTTTTTTTTGCAAAATGTTATTTATGATGCCCTCTACAAGTTTGATTCAATGATCAAGGTCAAATTATGCTTGGAAGGCCATGGAATTCATGGAAATATTACAGGTCATTTTCAGGCATTTGGGACTTAGATTTTTCTAAGTTACATGACCAGTTTTTCGTACCAACTTCAACATGCCACAACTTTGTGCTCAAGCATCAAAATGCAACCTTTCTTGACACATTGTAATCTTTGCTATGATGTCAACAGATTGCAGAAAGAGTGGGACCAAAAAGCTTTTTGAGCAAGATGCCCCATTAAGTTGAACATGGTGACTTAGAACTGAAGAAATCACCATTGCCTGAAATTTGAACTTCACTAATCTCAATTCCAAGCCAAATTAGCATGCGTTTTGAACCTAAACATGTTTAACCGAGTCTCTAGAAGTTAATTGACCCTTGAAACACATTATTTGGCTGAGTTTTGATGGATTACAAGTCACACTTTTCTCATATTCTGATCAAATTTGTTTTACACGAATTAAGCTTGATTCCACACGTATTTGGATCCAAACACATTCCCTATAAATAGAGGAAGCTACTGCATTCATTTCCAAGCTTTTGAGAGCCAAGAAACCCCTGCTGTAATTTGAAGTTTTCCAGAAAAGTTCAACTATTGTGTTTTGAATTCCAGCTTATTTCAATCCAATTTCTTGATTCCATTAGCATCTTCGGCATCCTCTGAAGCTTTTGCAACAATTCCCAAGCTTTGAGACCTTCTAAAGTACTCTAACCAGATCGAGTTTCATCAACTTCTGATCACCATTTGGACAAGGTAGTTATGAGAACCATTTGAACTCAAACAAGTTACCACAATGTAGTCTTTCACTCTCTTATGCTTTCCCCTAACTCATCTGGTGTTGATTGACTATGTTCATCATTTAATTATGTTTTCGTGGCTTGCTTGCTTCTGAAACATCTCTGAAATTCCCCGTGCTCAGTTTAGATAAATGAATTTGGAGCATGAGGTTGAATTCGTGATGAGGAGGTGATCACATTGGTGGTGGTCTCGTGTTCTGAATTTACCAAACGATGAAACTCCGGTGGATGACCATCGGAGAAGACGATCGGAGTTTATCTCAGGTCATCTGAGTTTAAAGACATGCTGGACACATGAAATATTCTAATTGGTTCAATTTAAATGCAATCTCGTGTTTCATTTAAGCTAAATCCTATCGTGCACCCTAACTTGAGGAGTGTTGGATCTGCCACGTCAATTAACGAGGCTTGATCCAACGCTCCGTGTTTTTCTGATTTTATTTCTTTTTCTATTTTCACTTTCATTTTTAATTGTATTTTATTTTAAAGTTCATAGAAAATTCGTTTTACATCCAAAAAAATCCCAAAAAAAATTCTAAAATTCTCTTTCATTTTTTTCCATCTGATTTTTATTTTTCCATATTTTATTTTATTGATTTTTTATTTTTTGTGGAATTTCTCTTTTCTCATTTATTTAATTGGTTTAAAAATACTTTTCTGCATTTTAAAATTCTGAAAATTTTATTATATACTTCTTATTTTATTTCTAACCCTGATAATTTTGTTAACCATTTATTTGGTGTTTTGAAGGACTTTATGGGTTTTTCACTTTATTTCTATTTTAAAATTCGTTTTAAAAATCCTTTTGTTGCTTTTTATTTCATTTAATTTCGTTTTATATTTGTGTGTCCTTTGTGAACTTCTGTTGGCCTTGGATCATGATGATTTTGACCATGTGTCTCATCAAACTCAATGGATCTTGTGTGTTGATAGGGTGAAAACCTTAATCCACCAAAATGGATGATTGATTTTGATGATGACTTGATCAAACCTTTGATCCGATTTGGGTTTGATCTCTCTTATCCCCTTGTTCTCTGTCTCTTTCTTTCCCCTTGATCAAATGGATGACTTGTGTCCATCTTGTTCATGATGTATGAATTGGTACTTGATGAGCATGTGATGAACTTCATGAAGGATCGTACTTTATGAGGTACGACAGACGGCGACTCTGTTGGGGAATATTACTTCATGCAAGAGAGAGTCAAGCCTAATTTATTTAACTTTGCGAATAATGTTGACTTATCTTAGTTGTTTTCTTTATCTTTGCTTTGTTTCATTTTACATGTTTGCTTACTTGCTTTCTTTTATGCTTTGACTTTTTCTTTATATGCTCGTTATCTTGCTTATCTGTGGATCCTGGGATGATATTATGAGTAAAGTTCTACACCCGAGCTTTAGAAAAAGAATAGAGAACATATCATTTAGAATTGGAAGTCGTGTAGTGTTAGTCCCCAAGGGTCTCTCCTTGTGTTCTTAGCATGAAGAGTTTCCCTAGAGTAGACATATCCGTAGATCTCGTTATAAGACAGCTAACCTATCGCATAACATTGAATCATGAAGGGTCCATGACTCTAGGACCCCACTTAGAACCAGTTTCTTTTTTGGTAGTTGTGTAATGTTAGTCTCTAAGGGCAACTCCTTGTGTGCCTAACATGAAAACCTCGCTCAAAACAGATCTTTTTGTCACTCTTGTCATAAAAGGCTAGCATGTTGCATGACATTGATACGATTAAGGTTCGTGAATCTGGGAACCTTATCCATCAACATAAAAACTATCATGTGAGTGGTTTGTGGATAGAAAGCGTATAATTGTCCGCTACAGGAGCCCACCTAAATAGGTTGTTCTGGCAATACTCATGTTATCCCATATCCTACTCATACATGTATTGCATTCTCTTTTCTCTTTTAATTTACTCGAAGGAAACAAATAACATTAGTTAACATTCGAATCACAAATTTAACTAAAAGGTTCTCGTTGAGTATAACAGACCTTAGAAGTGCTAATACATTCCCCTTGCGTAATCGACACCCAAATCAAAATATGGTTGCAACAACCATGTTTTTTTCAAAGGTTTTATCAATATTTCCCTATTCGTTAATTGAAACAAATAAAATTCGGTGACGACTCTGTTCGAACATATTTTTTCATGAGCGTGCGATGCGCTTTGTGAAGGATCATATTTTTCGTGGTACGACACCCTTGTTAAGTCTGGAGTGGATATAAAGCTTATTCTTTTGTGAATTTAAAACTAAATTAGACTAATGAGAAAAAACACAAGATATAAAAGATGAAAGATATTTTTTTTTCATTTTCATGATAATCAAAAATAAAATAACATAGATAGAAAAGAGAAAAATTAATCAACACTAAGAGCTTGTTTGATTTAATTCTCAAAAACAGTTTTTAAATTTTTAAAAATTTAAAAACTAGAAATCTGTTTGGACTTCTTCTTTTTTAAAATTGTTTTTAAAAACTATTTCTAGTAATTTAGTTTTCAAAACAAAAAAATTGAAACAGCCTTAAACTGTTTTGCTTTTTAATTTTGATTTTTTTTATACAGTCATTGAAAATTAAAAACACACGGAAAACAACATGTTTTCATTAATGACATTTGTGTAATTTTTAAAACTTTTATTTTGTATTTCATTTATTTTATTAATTTTTGTTTCACTATGACATAGTGGCATGTTGTGTTGTATTATAGTGGGAGTATGTCCTAGCAAACATTGGATGAGTTGTTCTTTAATTGAACTCACGCTTTCATGTCTTTTTTTAATAATAAAATATTAAATACTATAGTTATAATTTATAATAAATTGAAACTCATATTTGTTATGGTTACTTTAATAAATAATTTAGAAGTATATAAATAATTTTTTTTTAAGTTCTTAATGTATAAATAGATCAAAATTTTCATCCTTTTTTATTAATAGTAATTTATTTATCAAATAATATTTAACTAAATAAATATGTCTTTTAATTTATAAAATAATAATAAATATAATTATTGTTTGATAAAATTAAATTAAGCTTCATTTTTAAACAAATAAGAAATGCATATTGTAATTATATATTTGTAAAGATCCGCGGTAGGCGAGACAATTGATCGTCAAAGTCTTGAGGGATCGCTCGCAATATACATTATTCACTCAGAAATAAGTGTCACTCCCGATCCATCGAACCGGTCCATAATTTCTATATTTTAGTGCGGTCTGAACTACAAAAAAGATTAAAAAATACGACCATTATTCGAAAACTTTACTTTATACCCCTACATTTATCCATGTACCCCTACATTTTATAAAAAGTATCAATTTTACCCTTATATATTTTTAACTAATTTATTATTTTATTTTTAAATATTTTTTAAATTTTATTTTGCGTACCGGAAGAGTTTGCAAAAGAGTTCCGGTAGTATTTTTTAACTTTTTTTGTGTGTACCAGAAGACTTTGCAAAAGAGTTCCGGTATACAAAAATTGACTACCGGAACTCTTTTGTAAAGTCTTCCGGTATACAAAAAAAAATTAAAAAAATGCTTGAAAAATGAGTACCGGAAATCTTTGCAAAGTCTTCCGGTACACAAAAATTGACTACCGGAACTCTTTTCCAAAGTCTTCCGGTACACAAAAAAAATATTAAAAAAATGCTTGAAAAATGACTACCGGAACTCTTTTGCAAAGTCTTCTGGTACACAAAAATTGACTTCCGGAACTCTTTTACAAAGTCTTCCGGTACAAAAAAAAATATTTTAAAAAATGCTTGAAAAATGACTATCGGAACTCTTTTGCAAAATCTTCCGGTACACAAAAATTGACTATCGGAACTCTTTTGCAAAGTCTTCCGGTATAAAAAATAATATTGAAAAAATGCTTAAAAATTGACAACCGAAACTCTTTTGTAAAGTCTTCCGGTACACATTTTTTTTTAAAATAAAAAAAAATAAAAAATGAAAAATTAATTTAAAATATATAAGGATAAAATTGGTATTTTAATAAAATGTAGGGGTGTAGGGATAAATGTAGGGGTATGAGGTAAAACTTTCCCATTATTTTTTTGGCGCAGTCCACCGAGCTTATGTTTTTCATGGACTGGGTTGGACTGACCCATTAAAAATTTTATTAAAATAATTTTAGTTAATTTTGGTGAAAAATATATGATTAGATAAGTGTATTTTTAAATGAAAAAGAAAATATGAAAGAGGATGAAGACATATATATTTATCATTGAAAAATTATAGTATGGATCGTAAGAGTGACTAATGGTAGAAAAATATATTTATATATGAATAAATATATATACATTTCCAAAAAATTCTTATCAAATGAGTTTTTATTCTTTCACCTTTAAAATAGTTTTAGAAAATTGGACAACCAAATATTTTTTTTTTAAAAAACAGTTTTAAAAAATAGATTTATGAAACAAATTTTAAAAACTAAAAATAAAAACTAATTCAAACATGCCCTAAATCATTAAGTGGGACAATTAAAGTTTTTTGTGTCTAAATATCCTAATAAAAGCAAAAGGAATATTTTTTTTTTGTATTTTTAACATTTGAATTTCTTTTTTATTTTTATAATTTTTTTTAATTGACTAAACAATATATTAAGAGAGTTAATTAATTAATTAATTAAGAAAAAAATAGTGATGATACTAATAATAGTGATAAAAACAAGAGAGGGTGTTTTTGTATTTCTTTTATATGAAGAGGATGATGCATTTGGAATTTTATCTCCTTTCTTAATCCGAAATAATTAAATGAAATGAAATCTAAAATTAACCTAAATTGAATTAATTAAGTTAAATTAATAAAATCAAGAATAAATGTATTATTTTGATTCTAAAAAATCTACTGTATGGAATTTGTTGATTAACATTTGTTTAGAAATTTGCCTTCCTAATATTAAATGAGTGGTTAGAAAAACAATAATATTGATTTTTACAAATTGTTTCATGATATTAAAAAAAAGGTTGATATATGATTTTTGTGTTTTAAAAAACTTTTACTAAGGTGTTCTGTTGAGGGATTTTGTGTTAGGATTTAGTCTTTAAAAAACTAGATATTTCACTAAAAGAAAACCGATTCATGTTATTTTAATATTTTTTTTACGATTAGTTTAAAAATTTGATTTGTAAATTTAGTTGAATTTGATTTGAAATTGGTTATGTGAATTAAAAAAGAACCAGATTACTATTATTTTGTGTAGTTTTCTAATAATGATAACAATTAAAAGTTGAGTATAAAATAAAAAGGAAAAAAGGAAACTTAAATGGTATAAACAACACTAAATGAATTATATCAGCACAAAATCATTAAAACAGACAAATACATAAAGACAACGAATATCATAATCCTGAATCATATAAAATTAAAATTCACAACAAAAACGAATGTACAAACGAATCCAAAATTCACACAATGCAAAAATAACATTCGGAGTTGCGCCGTGACCAATTTAAGTGGTTCCCTTCTTCCTTTTTTGCTTGGATAGATGTTGAAGATTTAAGGTTTAGTTGTTATTCAGTATGAAGAGTAACAACTTTAGGGTAAAATTTGTAAATTATGGATGATCTTTTCTATTGTAATTGTAGGTCTATTTATAAGAAGATTTGTAAGAACAAAAATTGTTCTACAACAGACTCCATGATTTTGATGATAACAAAGGATGAAACCAAAAATGGCACCCTAACAAAAAGTTTCTAAGTGTGCAGGGTTCTAAAAATAGAAGAAATAAATCTGATGATGTCATCAGATGCACAACAAGATCAGATACAAATTATCAAGTATCAGAAGCATCTAAAGTGGAATCTCGTTTCAAGAAGCTCTGACTCTGGACAAAACTGCAAAGTATCAGAAGCATCTGAACATGAAGTAAAGTCTAGAAGCTCTGACTCTGAACAAATGCCTTCTGTAAACTCTGGAAGTTATCAGCGCCATCTGAATTCTCAAGAGATAACATCAGAAGCCAGATTCCCAGATACACGAAGACTCTAATCAGAATTGTTAATCATGATGAAGTAACGTTTAAGCCAAGTTAAAGTTCTGCAAATGGATTTCCTCAATTAGAAAGAGACGTTAATCTCCTCTTCCAAGAGAGAAGATACTACTTGTGGTAAGTAGTCACTTCTAAAAGAAAAAGTCTCCTGCAGAAGCTATTTATGGAATGGCGTAACTACATCTTTATATCCAACAGATTCAACTCTACTTCAACTCTACTTCAACTCCTATAAATAGAGAAGAAATCTCATTCAGTAAAAAAAAAAAATCACTAGCCAAAACTATACTGAAATTATATCACGCTCAAGAAAAACATCCTTGTTCTTCAAAGATTTTCACTAAGCTTTTGCTTATCAAGTGAAATATTTGTTCTTAAGTTTGTAATATTTGCTTTCTTAGAAGCACTCTAGATTACACATCTTGTATCTAATTTTTATTTGATTTCCTCAAGTGACTCTTTGTAGTCTGTAGACTTGAGAGGACTAAGAGATTTTCTTCTCTCTTAGGGGTTGTTTGTAATCTTTCAAGATTAGTGGATTAAGTCCTTGTTGAAGGCGAAATCACCTTGGCCGGGTGGACTGGAGTAGCTTTGTGTTATAAGCGAACCAGTATAAAATCATTGTGTGATTTCATTTTCCAAAAGCGCTTATTTTTTCAAACAATTCAAACCCCCCCCCTTTCTTGTTTTTCTCACCTTCAATTGGTATCAGAGCTCCGGCTCTGTTATTGATTTTCAAATCAAACACTTAACCGTGTAGAGAGATCCAGTGCGAGAAAAACAAATGGCCCACTCAAATGAGAAAGATTCTTACAATGCCAAGCCTCCTGTTTTTGATGGAGAAAAGTTTGATTACTGGAAAGATAGAATCGAAAGTTTCTTTCTGGGTTATGACGCTGACCTCTGGGACATTGTCACAGATGGATACAAACCTCCAACCTTAAATGGAGCTGAAGTTCCCAGAAGCAAAATGTCAGAAGATCAGAAACGTGTTTTCAAGAATCACCACAAGGCCAGAACAATACTTCTAAATGCTATATCATACAACGAATACGAAAAGATCACCAACAGAGAGACGGCTAAAGATATACTTGACTCTCTGAGGATGACCCATGAAGGAAACTCCCAAGTCAAGGAGACGAAGGCTCTGGCGTTGATCCAGAAATATGAAGCCTTCAAGATGGAAGATGATGAAGCTATAGAAGCTATGTTTTCCAGATTTCAAACTCTTATTGCAGGTCTTAAAGTGCTAGACAAAGGATATACGACTGCAGATCATGTTAAGAAGATAGTCAGAAGTCTGCCAAAGAAATGGAGACCAATGGTTACTGCTCTGAAGTTATCAAAGGATCTGAACAATATCAGCCTTGAAGAACTTGTTAGTTCTCTCAGAAGCCATGAGATAGAACTGGAGGAGGATGAGCCTCAGAAAAGGAACAAGTCAGTGGCGCTGAAGTCCAGACCTGAAAGACGGAAGTCAGACAGAACCAAGGCTCTTCAAGCAGAAACTGCAGACACTGATGACTCTGAACCTGAAGACTCTGATGATGAAGAAGAGCTGTCCCTACTAACCAGAAGAGTTAAGCAACTCTGGAAAAGGAGGAACAACAACAACTTCAGAAGATCAAGACCCAGAGGGGATCGATCAGAGTCAACTTCAAAAGGTAAACCTAACAAAGATATTACCTGCTTTGAATGTAAAGAAACAGGTCATTACAGAAATGAATGCCCCAAGCTGAAGAAAGATAACTCTAAGAAAGAAAGCTTCAAGAAAAATACCTTCAGAACAAAGAAGGGATTAATGGCCACCTGGGACGACAGTGAATCCGAATCATCAGAATCTGACTCTGATGAACAGGCCAACGTAGCTCTTATGGCTACCACATCCAGCAGCTCAGATGAAGAATCTGAAGAGGTATTTTCTGAACTTTCTAGATCTGACCTAGAATCATGTTTATCAGAAACTCTTACCTCTCTTCAGAAATTAAAACAAAAAGTTAAAAACATTAAAGGCCTTCTTAAAGCAAAATCTGAAGTATGTAGTAGACTTGAGACAACAATTCTAGCACGAGATGATACTATCAGATCTCTAACGAAAGAAAGAGATGGAGCTAAAACAAAAAGCTTAGAATTAGAAGAAACGTTGTCTCAAGCACCACAAACTTCAAATGAAATTATTTATAAATATGAAGAAGCTTTTCAACAATTTCTGAAGAATGGGATAGATAGGAGTATTATGGCATCCATGATTTATGGAGTAAGTCAGAATAATAAAAGAGGAATTGGGTATGATTCTGAGGAACATAAAACCTCTACCAGTAACCAAATTAAATCGCCTTTTTCATACCACTACACACACACACAAGAACACAAATTTAAAAATGCTAGAAGACCCAAAGTTGTAAGGAACTCTGGGAAAACTAATCTGAAAGGACCCAAGAGATTCTGGGTACCGAAAGATAAGATCATCTATGTTGCAGATATCCTATGCAGCAAAGTTCAGACACCAATCATGGTACCTGGACTCTGGATGCTCGCGACATATGACGGGAAGAAAGTCTATGTTCCAAAGCCTGGAACTTAAAGACGCTGGATTTGTAGGCTTCGGAGGAGATCAGAAAGGAAGGATCAGAGGCTCCGGAACTATTGGTAATGGTACTCTTCCCTCTATATCTGATGTTCTTTATGTAGAAGGATTAATGCATAACTTGTTATCCATAAGTCAATTAAGTGATAACGGTTATGATGTAATCTTTAATCAAAAAACGTGTAAAGCCATTAGTCAGAACGATGGCTCTGTCCTTTTCACAGGCAAGAGGAAAAACAACATTTATAAAATAAATCTTTCTGATTTAAAAGATCAAAATGTTAAATGTTTAATGTCAGTTCACAAAGAGCAATGGGTATGGCATAGACGCTTAGGCCACATTAGCATGAGAAAACTTTCTCAGCTAACTAAACTTGAGTTAGTCAGAGGTCTGCCTAAACTGAAGTTTTCTTCAGATGCTCTGTGTGAAGCTTGTCAGAAAGGAAAGTTTTCAAAAACATCTTTTAAAAAGAAAAATGTTGTTTCTACCTCTAAGCCTCTGGAGCTTCTTCACATTGACTTATTTGGTCCTGTGAAAACAGCATCAGTTAATGGAAAGAAGTATGGACTAGTAATCGTTGATGATTACAGCCGCTGGACATGGGTAAAATTCCTAAAGCACAAGAGTGAGTCTCACTCTGTATTCACCAGTTTCTGTTCTAAAGTGCAAAAAGAATTTGACTCTAAAATTGTTAGAGTCAGAAGTGATCATGGTGGAGAATTTGAAAATAAAGATTTTGAAGAACTATTTGATTCAAATGGAATATCCCATGATTTCTCCTGCCCTAGAACTCCACAACAAAATGGAGTTGTAGAGAGGAAGAATAGGACACTCCAGGAGATGGCCAGAACCATGATCAATGAAACAAATGTAGCAAAGCACTTTTGGGCAGAAGCTGTAAATACAGCGTGTTATATTCAGAATAGAATCTCTATTAGACCTATTCTGGAAAAGACTCCCTATGAACTGTGTAAGGGAAGAAAACCCAACATTTCATATTTTCATCCTTTTGGATGCATTTGTTTTATATTAAATACTAAAGAACATCTGAACAAGTTTGATTCCAAAGCACAGAAAGGTATTATGTTAGGATACTCAGAACGCTCTAAAGGCTACAGAGTATACAACACAGAAACCAAAATTGTGGAGGAATCAATTCATGTTAGATTTGATGATAAGCTTGACCCTGAAAAGTCAAAGCTAGTTGAAAAGTTTGCAGATTTAGAGATCACTCTGGTAGAATCTGAGAAAACTCCAGAAGCAACTGTCACTCCAGACTCTGAAGAAATTAAATCTCCAGACATTCCAAGGAAAGTTAAAAGTCGTATTAACATATCTGAAGATTTGATTTTGGGAAACAAAGATGAACCTGTTAGAACCAGATCTACCTTCAGAACGTCTGAAGATATTCCTCTGGGACTAGTGTCTCTGATTGAGCCTACGTCCTGTGATGAAGCTCTTCAAGATAATGATTGGGTGGCAGCTATGCAAGAAGAGTTGGATCAATTCTCCAAGAATGATGTCTGGGATCTCGTTCCTAAACCCAGAGGCACTCATGTTATTGGAACTAGATGGGTTTTCAGAAATAAACTGAACGAGAAAGGAGAAGTTGTCAGAAACAAAGCACGACTGATAGCTCAAGGTTATAGTCAACAAGAAGGTATTGATTATAATGAAACCTTTGCTCCAGTCGCGAGGTTAGAATCTATTCGTCTTCTTGTATCTTTTGCTATTAATCATTCTATCAAATTATACCAAATGGATGTCAAGAGTGCATTTCTAAATGGTTATATTTCAGAAGAAGTGTATGTAAATCAACCTCCAGGTTTTGAAAATTCAAAATTTCCAGAACATGTTTTCAAACTTAAAAAATCTTTATATGGACTTAAACAAGCTCCCAGAGCTTGGTATGAACGTCTGAGCAATTTTCTTCTGGAACAAAATTTTATCAGAGGGAAGGTTGATTCTACACTCTTCTGTAAAAATTATGAAAATGATCTCATGATATGCCAAATTTATGTTGATGACATTATTTTTGGTTCTGCTAATATCTCTGTTTGCCAAGAATTTTCTAAGTTAATGCAGGCAGAATTTGAAATGAGTCTAATGCAAGAACTAAAGTTCTTTCTGGGAATTCAAATCAATCAAACTCCAGAAGTCATGTACATTCATCAAAGCAAGTACATTAAAGATGTTCTGAAAAAGTTTGACATGACTGAATGCAACTCTGCAAAGACTCCTATGCACCCAACTTGCATTCTGGAAAAGGAAGAGGTAAGCAACAAGGTTTGTCAGAAGCGCTATCGAGGTATGATAGGCTCTCTTCTCTATTTAACTGCTACTCGTCCTGATATTCTCTTTAGCGTCTGTCTTTGTGCCAGATTCCAATCAGATCCTAGAGAATCTCATTTAACAGCTGTTAAGAGAATTCTTAAGTATCTGAAAGGAACTCCTAACCTGGGCCTGATGTATGAGAAAACATCAGAGTATAGGCTTTCTGGTTATTGTGATGCAGATTATGCAGGAGATAGAATAGAACGAAAAAGCACATCTGGAAATTGCCAGCTTCTGGGAAACAATCTAATCTCCTGGGCTAGCAAAAGACAGTCAACTATCGCTCTATCAACTGCAGAAGCAGAATATATCTCAGCATCATTGTGCACAACTCAGATGCTCTGGATGAAACATCAGCTAGAAGATCTTCAAATCTTTGAGAGTAACATTCCTATCCTTTGTGATAATACTGCTGCTATTTGTTTGAGTAAGAATCCTATTTTACATTCCAGAGCCAAACACATAGAAATTAAACATCATTTTATTAGAGACTATGTTCAGAAAGGAATAGTAACGCTGAAGTTCATTGATACAGAACATCAATGGGCAGATATCTTTACTAAGCCTCTAGCTGAAGATAGATTTCTTTTCATCTTAGAAAATCTGAACATTAAAAATTGTCCTGAATGAAGTATGGCTCTGAAAAATATAAAATAAGATTCTGATAAAAACAAATATGATTCTGCCTCTGACTCTGATGCTTCTACATTGTTAAGAAGATATCTGAGTTAGAAATCTTCAGAACCAATCTCTTGGTATTCCTGAAGATCAGATACATCAACGCGTGGAACTCTGAAGCGTCAAACTTTAGAACTTCTAGACAGCTGTCAAGAAATTCAAAAGGCAGACGTTTGAGTTTTCCTCGAGCAGTGTGCAAACTGTGGGATTAGACATTCATTTATGAGCTGTAATCATTTTTCCCCCCAAGCGTGCCATTTTGAGTTTTGTGTCTAACGCTGGTATGTGTGTCGTTTTGCATGCGTTTTTACTTAGGTATATAAACACTTTTCTCACATTTCACACACTTATCACTCTTCACTCACTCTTAAACCCTAAACCCTCTCTCGAAGTTTTCTCTGCAACTTCTTCAGTTCTTCATCTTCTTCATCAATTTTCTTCATGAATCCTCAAGAGCAAGAAGTTTTTAACTTCTCCCAACAAATGGAAGCCAGTTCTAATCCCCAAACCTCAAACACTCAAACACCCATTGTTACAGGCGTTACCACAACCCCTGTTTATCAAGAACCTCATATTTTGGATCGTGAACGCCACATTCATCTTGCAACCTCCTTTAAAAATTTGGATGTACTGTGTGAATCGCTGGTTGATTTTGAGAATTTAAGAAGAAACGGTGTTGATCTTACTGAAGATCTTTACAAGCAAGGTTGGGAAAACTACTTCGACAGGCTCTATGGTCCAATCTACCCTCTTCTGGTCAAAGAATTTTGGAGACATGCTGATGCAGATGACCAGTTCATCGTTTCCTTTGTTCTGGGAGTGAAGATTGTCATCACTGAAGCATCAATTGCTTCCTTGCTGAACATGGAGACTACTGGAGGTAAAAGGATTTACAACATTCCTCCAAGGTCAAAGCGCATCACAGAGGTCATTAACCCTACAATCTTCAAATCAAACGCTGAGGGAAACCCCTCTAAGAACAAGGAGCTTCATCAGAACCTCCGAGTTTGGTTGAAAATAATTTTGGGAACAATCCACCATCGCCCAGCCTCCAACTCCTCTGATTATATTAATGCTGATCAGAAACTCATTTTATATTGCATTCAGAAAGGTATCAAGATCAATCTCCCTGTTCTTCTTTTCAAATATCTAAGGGATTCTGTCAAAGACTCCAGAAACAGCTTGAAGTCAAGATCTTACATCCCTCTGGGAAGACTGCTTTCTGATGTCTTCATTGAGCATGGATTGGTTGACCAGCTGGAAAAGGCCAAGCTGATGGATGATCTGGCTATAGAAACTGGAAGGCCTCTGAATGCCAAAAACCTGAAAAGCATGGGAATCATCAAGGAGATCAGAGTCAAGCCCACTATGGATGTGTCCTGGGAAGCTCTGAAAGATCAAAGGAAGATGCCTCATGGTCTTGAAAGGTTCTTCAAGAATGAACCCAGAGATGCCATTGCTATCTACCTTCAGCGTCTGCTGGATGAAGGTATTGATATTTCTGATTTCAGAATTGAAGACCTTTTGGATTCAGAAGAGGATTTGGTCAGATACAAAAGAGGCCTTTCTGAGAAGAAGATAGCTGAGGAAGCAAGGAAGGCAAAGAAACCCAGACTTGGAGAATCTTCTGGAACCAAAGCTCCAGCTCCTCTGAAAGTCTCTTCTTCTTCTGGTAAGTCCATTCCTCCTGTTACTTCTGTAATACCTATGATGGCCTCTTCTACTCCTCTCCCAACACCTCCCTTATTTACAACCTCTGAAACCCCTCCTTCAACCATCAGAACCTCTCAACCTCCACCTGTTCTAAAAGTTGCTCGTAATTTCACAACAACCTCTGACCCCAATCAACTATATCACCACAGCACTTCCTCTTCCTCATCCTCTGGACCAGAAACACCCCCATACTTTAGTGTTTCTTCATCATCATCCACAGAACACTCTGACCCAAACTCCCCAACAATAGCTGAAATCTATGCTAAAAATTTCGCTCCACAACCCACAAAACAATCTGAAGTAACCTCCACCCTCCGAACTTCTCTTCCACAACAAACAACCACCATCTCCTCTGAAAATCAAACTTCACTTCCACCACAACAAACAACCACCACACCCTCTGAAACCCAACCATCTGTAATTCGACCATCTGATCCTTATATCACCCCACCAATTATTCCCGCTGTACCTGGACCAGACTCTGACCCATTAGACCTAAACCCACTCTATGCTTCATCCCCCAGTCTTCAACCAGAACCAGATTCTGAATTTCAAGCAGAATCTGAACCTCAACCAGAATCAGAAACTGAACCTCACTCTCTAAATCTCAGCCCTCAAAACTCTCCACCTCATTCACCTGAACCTGAACCTGAACTTACCATACCTACCCTTGAGGAGGCCATTATACAGGTTGCAGAAGCTTCAGTCCAAAAGATCAAGTCTCTGGCTAAAAACTCTGAAGTTAGTGATGATCCTAAATCTGTTAGGACACACTGGAACAGAGTCATTAGTTGGATGACCTCTGAGTCTTATAGGCTGAAGAGTATCTCTGAACAAGTCAGAAATGGCTACATCAGAGACTCTGAGGAAAGACTCCAAGAGAGACTGGCTAGAGAAGCTGAGGCCAGAAGATTAGAGGAGGAAAGATTGGCTAGGGAAGCTGAAGAAGAAGCAAAGAGGTTGGAAGAAGAACGACTGGCAAAGGAAGCAGAACTTCTAAGGATTCGGGAAGCTGAAGCCAAGGCTCAGGCAGATGCAGAAGCCCAAGCTGCTGCTGAAGCTGAAGCTCAGCAGGCTCTGATTCAGGGGGAGTCTTCCTCTGCGATCCCTCTGATTCTTAACACTCTGAAAGAGATAAAGCAAGATCAGCAAGAGATCAAGAAAGATCAGAATGAGCTTCGTGCCAGGATGGACAAGCAAGATGCTTTGAATGAAAACATCCAGAACATGTTTGCCATGTTGCTTCAGAGACTTCCTCAACCTCCAAACCCTTAGGCACTTAGGATTTATTTTGTTTGCTTGCCTAGTGTTTTTGCTTCTGTCTTTTTTAGCTCTGATATTTTTCTTTGAATCTGATGTTTTTGACTGTTGTTTGCCTTTGTGCTTTTTAATGAAGTGTTTTTCTCTTTATTATTCTTTTTATTTTTTATGCCTTTTTGATTATGCCAAAAAGGGGGAGAAATTATTAAATAGCTCTGATGAAAATTATGTCTAAAACCTTAAGCATTCTGCAACAATTGTAGAAATAGCTCTGATATAAATAGCTTTGATTAAATAACTCTAACATTAAAATTAAGAAATTGCAGAATGTTTTCAGATCTCATTGCTTGGAAAGCTCTGGTAAGAACTTCTGAACTCCCTAGCGCTAACTCAGGGGGAGCTTTTGTCTATCTGATCTAATATTTTTCATGTTTCATCTGATAATTTTATTTGTTTTGTCATCATCAAAAAGGGGGAGATTGTAAGAACAAAAATTGTTCTACAACAGACTCCATGATTTTGATGATAACAAAGGATGAAACCAAAAATGGCACCCTAACGAAAAGTTTCTAAGTGTGCAGGGTTCTAAAGATAGAAGAAATAAATCTGATGATGTCATCAGATGCACAACAAGATCAGATACAAATTATCAAGTATCAGAAGCATCTAAAGTGGAATCTCGTTTCAAGAAGCTCTGACTCTGGACAAAACTGCAAAGTATCAGAAGCATCTGAACATGAAGTAAAGTCTAGAAGCTCTGACTCTGAACAAATGCCTTCTGTAAACTCTGGAAGTTATCAGCGCCATCTGAATTCTCAAGAGATAACATCAGAAGCCAGATTCCCAGATACACGAAGACTCTAATCAGAATTGTTAATCATGATGAAGTAACGTTTAAGCCAAGTTAAAGTTCTGCAAATGGATTTCCTCAATTAGAAAGAGACGTTAATCTCCTCTTCCAAGAGAGAAGATACTACTTGTGGTAAGTAGTCACTTCTAAAAGAAAAAGTCTCCTGCAGAAGCTATTTATGGAATGGCGTAACTACATCTTTATATCCAACAGATTCAACTCTACTTCAACTCCTATAAATAGAGAAGAAATCTCATTCAGTAAAAAAAAAAAAATCACTAGCCAAAACTATACTGAAATTATATCACGCTCAAGAAAAACATCCTTGTTCTTCAAAGATTTTCACTAAGCTTTTGCTTATCAAGTGAAATATTTGTTCTTAAGTTTGTAATATTTGCTTTCTTAGAAGCACTCTAGATTACACATCTTGTATCTAATTTTTATTTGATTTCCTCAAGTGACTCTTTGTAGTCTGTAGACTTGAGAGGACTAAGAGATTTTCTTCTCTCTTAGGGGTTGTTTGTAATCTTTCAAGATTAGTGGATTAAGTCCTTGTTGAAGGCGAAATCACCTTGGCCGGGTGGACTGGAGTAGCTTTGTGTTATAAGCGAACCAGTATAAAATCATTGTGTGATTTCATTTTCCAAAAGCGCTTATTTTTTCAAACAATTCAAACCCCCCCTTTCTTGTTTTTCTCACCTTCAAGATTTTCATGTAATTTGATGTTATTTATTTCTTAAGTTTCAAACCAATGAATCGGGATGCATTCATGACTTATGTAAAATCTAACACCAAAATGATTAAATGAAATTGATTTTTATAGTTTTAATAAATAATAATAATAATAATAATAATAATAATAATAATAATAAATAGTGTAAGAAAGGTAATAATAAAAGGATTTTGATTTTTTTAATTTTATATTGATTTTCCGTGATTTTTAGACTAAAATACATGAAAAATATAATAATTATTAAAACTAAATTAATAAAAAATTTAAAAATTAAATATAAAAATTAGAAAAGTATAAATTTTAATTTAATAATTTAAGTGAAGGTAAAAACATCAAAATAAGAAAGACTCTAAAAATGGGAAATGTTCAACGTGTAAAAATGTTTCTTTTATTTATATCAAATTATTAGGTTAAAACATTTAATTATAACATTAAAATATGAATAAAAAATAAAATAAATAATTAATATAAATGAATTCTAACCTAGTATATTTTTTTATTTTATGCCATGAATACAAATATTTGACTTTTATGGTTTTTAATTAAAACAAAATTTCCAAAAATGAAATAAAAAATTAAAAATTAAAAAAATAACATAAATAGAAAAAAATAAATTATAATTAAAATAAAATAAATTAAAATTAGTCCTTTTGACTTTTAAACTTTTTTGTAATAATCACAATGTATTTTTTTACCCTTTTTTTGGATATTTTTTGAATAAAAAGTGAAAAAAAAGTGAAAATTAACTATTTAAAAAAAATTAAATAAAATTAAAATTAATAATAAAATAATAATAAATGCATTTTTTTTCTTAATAATAACAATAATAACTATAATGGATAAAGATATAATAATGTTAATGGTAAAAACTTGAATAAATCTAGAAATAACAAAATAATTCTAATATAATTCTATCGTTACTGAAAAAATATGTTAGTAATATAATAATAATAATAATAATAATAATAATAATAATAATAATAATAATAATAATAATAATAATAATACAATTCTAAAAAGAAAGATGAAAAAAGTCTAGAAATATCAAAAAAGGAGAAAAACACTAAAGATGTGAAAAGTGAGACTTGAACTTAGGACCTCACCCTTGTAACTCCTTACACCTGCCCTTCTATCAATTGTGCTATCTCATTCATTCAAAATAAAGTGGCATTAGAAAATATATGAGGGATGAGCGAAATTTTGGGTACGACACAACGGTCCAGAACAGAGTGTCCACCTTAAGAAGAAACATAAAAAATGACTTCATATGGATGTCACCTCTGCTCACATGGATAATGCGTCTTTCCATTCTAAAACAAGAGTTCAGAAATGGAAGTATATTGTTCAAATAAGGTTTAAAGCTAAAAAAGGAGCTTGGAGAAGAAACCATGATGATTGTTACTAATGAAGGTCCTAGTTATGAAAAGTTGATCAATGTGTTTAAAAGGGGTGCATGATAGAGGAACGTCTATGAAACTTTCATCTTCAACTTTAAATTGATTGGGTAGAATCAAGGTTCTGTCTATTGATACGATTACGGAAAAGGGAACTAAGGAAGAAGAAGAATATGCAAATAAGAATGTAGAAGATTTCTTGTTAAAGCGCTAGTGTATAATGGGCTTATGGAGCTTCATAATGATGGTCTGTTGTTGAAGAAAATCCTAAAGCTTGTAGGAAATTGAGGTTAAGGATTATAGTATTCCTCATGGGTTGTTGAGGATCAAATTAAGCTGAATGTTGAGAAGGATGTCTTAACATTTGTGTATCAGTTGATGTATATGATCTAGTTCTTGATGAAGAAGTGTTGGAGTTGTTTTATCTCGACCTGGTGTTGTTGCCTTCACTCTTTTATTATAGAGGGTAGTATGATCTGTCTACTGAATCTACTGACTGCGTGATGTGGAGTTGATTCATGTGGATGACTCTGGTGTAATTAGGTTTTACCTGGTGTATATGGTTCCATTTGTTCCTATCTTGTGTGTGCACTCTAGCTAAAACATCATGCCCGCATCTGGACCTCAACTGTGTGTGCTGACCTTTGTGTTATTAGTTTATGATGTTAATTCCAACTCAACTACTAACTTTGAGTGCATGACTAACTTCTTTGGAGCATTGACTAGTTTGTGTAGCAAGTTATGATACTGATTTGTGTTGCTGCCACTCTGAATGCTGATATGGGTTGGCTTTTGTTCGGAACTCTAAATCTTGATGTTCTTTCCATGAATTTTCCAAATTATGAAAAAATGAGGAGTAATGATATTGATTTGATCTCTTTAAGTGTAGCAATCACCTAGCTTTTATACTACTTCTGATGTTGTTGTTTGCTCTGTTGACTCTGTTGGGTGATATGATGTGTTACTTGTGTTATTTCATGAAGAACACATCTTGTAGTCGTTTTAGCCAAAATTTGCCAAAGAGGAAAAGTGTTTTTCCTTTTGTATTAGATGCATTAGACAAAACAACATATGTACAAGATGTATTTTAGGCAACACATGGAACAAGATGTTCCAGCATGTGTTCCAATATCTGAGTTTGTTGCCAAGAAGAGTTGTTGGCTAAAGTGCTTGACATAACTAGTTAATTAAGAAAGAGTTATTTGTCTAAAGTGCTTGACAAGACTATTTGAAAGAGATGTTTGGCTAAAGTGCTTGACAGAACTAGATAAGCAATATGCTTAAAAGTTGGGTTCTTATTTTCTTCTGGTATCCTTTAGAAGTGCTGAGGTGCTGACTTCTTTAGATGATCCAGAGTTTTTCTTTGGGAAGAAGTTTATTTTGATAATCCAAAACCAATTCGAAAAGATTTGGATTTGTTTCTGTCAAAGAAGATTTGATTGAATGTACCTTCAAGAAAGGTTTGGTCCAAGAACTACTCTATAAAGAGGACTTATATGAAGAAGATTTGTTTTGCACACTCTGGTATAACATGTGTGTCATACCCAAAAATTTGCCCTCCCCTTTTCATTTTTTATCTGACTTTTGGTTTAAGATTCATTTGCATACTTTCATAACAAATACATGTGTATCATGAATTCACATTGACATTTACAAACATACATCATAGATTCAAAGATTGTGGCTTGCAAAGCTAAGGTTTTCTTGTGGTACAAACTCTATATATGCTCATTGGCTCTTCATATATGCATCATGGGAATGAGACCTTAATTTCCTGACTTTTGAGATATGGAATCAAGGACGCCACACCACGACATCCCTCAAGGACATTAAAACCCTAATTCTTGGTGTTGTTTCCATGGGACCTTATGATTGCTTCTTATGCCTTGGTTTGATCATCTAAACCCTAACTAGGGGCCCATGTATTAGGAACTTATCTTTGGAGCCTCATGATTAGTTTGAATACCTTGATTAGATGGATCAAGCCTTAGGGATTGGGGTGTTGCAGTCAATGTGGAAGCTTATTCTTTGACCAATGCTTGAAATCCTAGTTGGTGATTCATGGTTGCTCGGTTTGTGATCTTGATCTGCTTGATTTGCAACTTGATTGTGGTTTGTGATTGAAACCCTAACCACGTGTGCCTGAAACTTGTAGGTTCTGATTTATCAATTGATCTTTCAGATGAAACCCTAGCATGAAAGGATTTTGATTGTTCATTATGATAAGCAACATGTCATTTCCATTAGATTCATTCATTAAGTTCATATGATGACCGCGATACCCCAAAATTTGCTCTCCCTTTTTTATTTTTCATCTAACCCATGACTTGAGGTCCATCTATACTCATTCATTCATATGCATCAATCACTCATTCATATCTAGTGGCTGATCATTATGGATTCAAAGTTCTTGACTTGCAAAGCTAAGGTTTTTGGTGTGGATGAAACCCTAGAGGTTTGGCTTGAATATTCATCTGATCATAGAGGATGCAAAACCCTAGTGGCTTGATGTTTGAAGCTTGAATTCAACAAAGTTCCATTATGGTATTCTTCAAGGGGTTCAAACCCTAATGTGTCGATGATTTGGTGGGGAGGCTTCATGTTTATTTCCTAGGTCTCATATTGGCTTCTAAATCCTAGTAGGGGATCATATGTGTTGAAGAATTGGTTGAGAAGCATCCTAATTCATCCAAAGGATTGGACTGAAATATATGCTTTTGAAACCCTATGCAAGGGATTGACTGGGATATATTGGTTTGACTGAAACCCTAGTCCATTTGGGGAAGTTTCTTGCCCAACATCTTATTCATCATACCCACATCTTCCTGGTTCTTTCAATATCATGTCTCCTATTCATTTGGTGTGGATCATTGGTCATTGGTTCTTGGGCTCATGCTTGCACAAATGGTTCAACTCTTTGGGTTGACTTGCTTTTGGTACATCAAGGCTTTAAACCATTCCTAGGTCATCATTATGGATTCATTTGTGTTTAATCAGGACTCATACCAACTTATACAATTCCGTATAAGAAAACCCTAGTTTGAGACCTCCGGTTGACTTTGGTCAACTAGTTGACCAAATTCAACCACTTTCCATGAGCCATTCTCAAGACATTAACCTTCAATCCATTGACAAATTCAAAATCCTTGGTTCATTCTAAACTTGACCATCATTGACTACATTCCATTGAATTTTCTATTCAACATCCAAGATTCATTTCTAAGTTCAAGCTAAGATCATTCCATTTTACACAATTTCATCATAGGCCTTGAAATACCAATTTCAACACCATTATGCTACAAGTGTCATGCCATGGTCATTCATTTCATTCAAAAGTCAATTCTAGTTTCCATTCTCATGATACCATTACTTACTTCCATGTTTCAATCTTTAACTTGAACAAAAAAGGGCCAAGCTACATTACATGTCATTCTAAGTCATTTCATTCCCATTCACATGTTTCTATTTATAACCAAAAACACAATTTCAAGCCATGACAAACTAAGGTCACTTTTGAAACCATATGTGCATCCATTTGAAACCAATCTTTAAACCATAAACCATTTCCATGTTATTACAAACTTTCAATCCATTTTATTATAATCCATGTTCATATGTCCATTCAAATACAAAACTACAAGTATTTCCAATACATTATCATTCCATACAACTTCATAAACCTACACATAACCATTTCATACAATTCCAATTCCATTTCAAACCATGGTTTACATGTTCTTACATTACATTGATTCAATTCAAATATTAGACAACAAGAAAACTACAAAGATGAGCATTATTCAACCAAATTCCAAACTACATCCAAATCATAACCTACACATGTTTACATCACAATGATTAAATTCAATTACAAAAAACCTAATCCTAAACCTTCATTTTTCATGCTTCATCATTTCATTCAATCTTCCATCCAAGTTGGTTTCCACTCCAAGAAAGCTTTGCTTTGCATTGGCCATTTCCATGAAGCTCTCATATGGATCATGTTTTGAAACTTTGATTCAGTACCAATGATAGCATAAGCATAGCCTGCAAAAGTCAACATTTCAGAATCAACTTCATTTACATACTAGCATAACAGAAATAGAATGAATCATATAACAATTCACTAACAAAACATTGCAAAGGAAGAAGTTGAGGAGGAGCACAACCAAGCGCGACTGTGAGGTCGAAATCGTGGATCGCGTTGTCATTTTCCAGCTTATTCATATAAGCACTTTTTGTTTTCTTTTCGTGTTGCCGAGCGTCGGAAGCCTCCGGCCATGACAGGAAGAAGGCGATGAGTGTGCGGCGCGATGAATTTGTAGCGGAACGAGATTTGCACTGCGTTTTTTCTTCTTTTACGTTTCTCTGTTTCCATTGCAGCTGATGCGAAGAACACGGAGAGAGGATTCAGTTCCTCATGGGCGTACTTTGTGAGCTTGGAACCGGTTTGGGCCCAAGGCCCAAACGAACCCCATTCGTCCCTTCACCCCCCTCGGTGGGCCTACACTTCCAGTCTCATCTTTTCTTATTTTTTATACTTAACTATTTCAATTTTTTTAAATTATGATTAAATTTCAATTAGGATTTAATTAGGTTTATTAGATTTTAAGATTAGATTAGTAGGATTTAGGTTGACTTAGGATTTAATTAGTATAATTAGGATTTTAGATTTTGGTAGATTTTAGAAATATTAAAAGTTGATTAGTTTAATAAGATTTTAGAATTTATTAGGATTAGTCTAATCAGGTTTATT
Source organism: Lathyrus oleraceus (assembly GCF_024323335.1). NCBI lineage: Eukaryota > Viridiplantae > Streptophyta > Magnoliopsida > Fabales > Fabaceae > Lathyrus > Lathyrus oleraceus. The sequence goes on along the minus strand of NC_066583.1, from coordinate 479,407,350 downwards.
AGATTTATAGATTTTTTTAGAATATCATAATTAATTAGAATTGATTAGATTTAATTTGAGTTCAATTAGACTTTTCATTGTTATAAATTAATTAAATATTAATAAACTTGTGGATAATGATCATTTTGGCCTTAGGGGTTTATTTTGTTGTTCTAGCCATAGAAATGCATGCTCCTTTAGGACTAATCTTTGACTTAGAATAGTAGATAGTTTTAATCTGACATGCTCCCTTAGGAATAACTTGTGAATAATTCTAACCCTTATATTAGGCTAATCAAGTTTCAAGCTAATTCAAACTCTCGACTCAAGTTGATCAAAAGTAACTTTGATCCACTAAATCCTTTGATCATGTATAATCCCATAGTCCATTCAAGTGATCAAAAGTCCCTTGATCACTTGATAGGACTAATTTTAACACTGTGCATCTCCAAGCTTCAAGTCCATACTTTTATGCAAGGCATCCCAGTCACATCAAGCAGCAGATTATTCAAGATACATTAAAGGTCAATGCTTAGTAAATACGATTCAAATTGTATGCCACGAGCCTTAAGCAATGAGGAATAATGAGACGAATTTTCTCCTACCCTCGTCTAGAGTGACTTTGCTACGGGGCGTATGCCATAGCTATTCAAAGCATTCACCCTCACTCCTAGACTTTAGTGAAGTACGAATCAAATAAATTACCAAGTCTTCTTCACTAAAGTAACATCAATTCAAGGAGCAGTAATGAGGATCCTTCTCCAATAACTTGTTAGTTATGAGAAGTATCATACGCCACAAGCCTTAAGTAATGAGGAATGTTGAGACAGAGTTTCTCATACCCTTGTCTAGAGTGACTTTACGTACAGAGAGTAGGCCCTAACTATTCAAAGTATTCGCCCTCATTCATAGACTTTAGTATAATTCTTATCGAACAACTGTCAAGCACTCTTCATATTCCGTTTTCAATCAATCACTTTGTCGTACCTCAAAAAATGAGAACACGACGCTCACATATCGTAATTACACGCTCGCGGGAAGGACTGAACAGAGTCGCCATCGAACATATTTTTATTCCTAAAAAGGAAATGGGAAATATCGATAAAACCCAAGAAAGAACGATAATGATTATGTTCGTCGCAACCAAATCAGGGTTCGGGAGTCGATTACGCAAGGGGAAGGTATTAGCACCCCTCACGTCTATTGTACTCAACGGGAACCATTAGGTTAATTGTGCGCGTCAGTGTTAGCTTAGAAATGTTAGGCTTCTCGAGTTATTAGGTGGGAAAGAAAGAATAGAAGAGAGAAGAATGTTTTTGGATTTTGCAACGAAGGGGACTAAACCTAAGTTTTTTATTAATGGGCCTGACAAGATTTACAAATCCTGCTCCTACGTATCTCCGGGTGCAATAGAGAACTCAAGACTTACATAGTTCTGGATAGAAAAATGTTTGTTTGTTGGTCGATTTTAGCGAAAGCTATATTGTATTAATCGACGAAAAAACATTGTTTTACTCAAAACAGATGAGGAGCGGACATATACCACACATCAAACAGATTTACAAATCAACATTCGGAAAAACGTCACTTATCTCAACTCAACAATTATGGACGAAGCATTGTGTTTACATCACCTTAAGACAAGATGTCTTTCATTTATAAAAAGGTTTTTAAAGATCAATCGCACGACGACAATAAAAGAATTTGATTGGTTGAATGTATTTTTTGGATTGAAAGACGAATATTTATGATTTGCAAGCTCTTACAACTTGGGTCTAATACTCGGGACTACGTCTGGACCTTTCATCCAGGTAATCTTTTTCTTTCAATTTTATTGAGAAAAGACGTTTGAATATTTACAAATATTTTGAAGAGAAGACGAATACATATGGCTTACAAGCTCTTACAACTTGGGCCTAATATTCGGGATTACGACTGGATATTCCATCCAGGGTAATCTTTTTCTTCAGATTCACTTATGAAAATGATTTGAATATTGGAGCATTTTGAGGAGAAGACGAATACATAGAGCTTGCAAGCTCTTACAACTTGGGCCTAATATTCGGGATTATGACTGGATATTCCATCTAGGGTAATCTTTTTCTTCCAATTTTATTGAGAAACGAAGTTTGAATAATTACAAGTGTTTTGGAGGAAGACGAACGCTTATGGCTTGCAAGCTTTTACAACTTGGGCCTAGCATTCAGGACTACGACTGGACCTTTCACCCAGATAATCTTTTTATTCCAATTTAAATATGAAAATGGTTTGAAGTGATTTGAGGAAAATTAAAATACAGACAAGTAAATGCGAGCATGCAAAAATGAAAAGAGCTCATTGTAAAAAGGCCCAAGAGTAAGCCATGGGACCAAAAATAAACTGAAATCGAAAGCGATCGAATTTAGCTCCAAGCTAACTTAGAGTGGATTCATATAAGAATCACTCTATAAGAAGCCGAACAATAATCTATGCGTCCGAACGATTTTCAAAAGTTAAATTGGATTTTAAACTTTGAATTCGTAACGCAATAAAAAGCGACAGCAACCAAAATAATTTACATTGCCATATGAATATGAATAGAGATAGCCTAGTTAAATGACTAAACACATCGAAATTAATTAAACAAATAATATATTTAACAAATAATAATAATTAATTAAATAAATAAATAAAAATTTATGAAACATTTACAAATTGAATTCTAAACCATCAAATGTGTATGACATCTAAGTAATGGTTAAAAACAAGTTGATTTAATGTCATTTAAATTCTAACGTTTCCCCTTTTTTTTAGCATAACTTTTTCTTCATTCAAATTTATTTTGATTTATAAAAACAAATAAATAAAACCATGTGATGATGCTAGACTCATGTTTAATAGCCTATAAAATTGCTTGTGATCATCGATAAAAAACCATATCGCAAAACATAATGACTTGTTAACATTATTACTACACAATAGAAACATTGATATTTAAATGCATCAAGAATAATTTTTTACATTAATCAACAATCAATAATACTATAAAATGGCATATCTAATTATCAATTTAATAAAACTAATCAACAATAAAGTCTAACTATCATTTCCTCATTTTATTAATAGAAGAACCTAATAATATTAAGAAAATAAGTATAATAATAGAGAAAATTATCTACACTGCTATCTTATAAATTGTAAATTCAATCAAATCAGAAAAAGAATACAATCATAAAAAACTTACAACAAAACAATATTATCACTACTAATCACTTATTATTAAGTTAAAAAGAAAAACAAATAAAACTAAAAGGTAAACATATGGAAATCTGTAAACAAAAGCAATGATAAAACCACACCAGTTTTGAAGAAAATTGATATGGGTATTGATGGATGGAATTATGAGGAACATGTGAGATTATGAGAAAGTTATTTCTTGTTGATTGAAAAAGTTTTAAAGAAGCTCAAAGAATGATTTTTTTTTGCCGCCTCGGTGTGTAACGGGTGCCCCCTTCCTCTTTGCCATAAGTTACTAAATATATACAATAGGATTTTCTAATTTTCTAAATGTCAATAACGCCCTTAATGAGTTTGTTAGTGCAAAATCTAATTAAAAAGAAATTGACTCAAATAAAATTATATTAATCTAAATAATTAAAATTAACTTGAAATAAAAAACATAGAAAATTCTAATAATTCATTTTGAACATTTTGACAAAGAGATAAAAATAAACGGACTCAATGAATAAAAATTGGGCGTAAAAATGCTTGAAAAATTAAACTGAATGCACCAAAATGACCAGCGTGAACTAAACGACTCAGAAACATACAGGTTTTTGTCAAATTTTGAAATGGAAAACGCCCAGTTAAAACACTTAGACGGACAAAATGTGACAAAAAATTGGTTAAAAAAATAAATCGAGCATACCAGGATAAACCACGCGAAACGTAGATTAATAAAACGGATGTTTGCAAGCTTAATTTTGGAATTTTTCGCCCGTTGATTTGACGCACATTTGAAAATTGATTCAACTGGTTTGCTTGTAGATCCGAAAAAGTTATTTTGACTGATATTCTAGACACTGTGCGGTATGGAATGCGTGGTATGCTATGTAGAGGTGCAACAACTATGATGAATATATTGAGTCGGGATTCAGGGTCAAAATTGGGGTGTGACAGTTGCCCCTATTTAAGTATCTTCAACTAGAGAATATGAAGCATGTCAATCTTCATATCATCGTAGTTGGAGATAGTTAAATACTAGGAAGACCCGAATTTTGATCCTGAAATGCAAATGATATGATATGATACGAGATGTTATGAATGTATGAATGACTCTTTTTTGTTTTTGGCTTGCTAGGGATATAATCAGACATAAGATAAACCCTAGCATGATGCTTTATGATGGATGCAGAATGAAACAAAGATATATGGGGAATGATGGAGATATGTGATAAAGGTGCCCCACAAAAAATAAAAAATATGGGTGGAAACTCTCCGGGGATAACAAGATGCTGTGGAAAAGAAACTGGGGAATTTCACAGGGGTTTTTAACAACAGATTCATACATGACTTGGCAACATTGAAAAAAAATCAAAGAATTCCATCAGTAGGTTCATACTTGACCTGACCATTGGAATATTCAAAGAGTTTCAATAACAGGTTCAAACATGACCTGACAATGTTGGGGGATATCAAAAGGTTCTATCAACGGGTTCAAACATGGTATGACTATACTAGAAAACAAAGAAATAAAGTTCCATCAACAGGCTCATACATGACCTGACATCATTGGAAAATCCAAAGCGTTTCAACAATATGTTCAAACATGACCTGACAATACCAGAATCAAGAAAAGTTTAATCAATAGGTTCATACATGACCTCGACATTAGGATATTCAAAGAAAGTTTAACCCATAGGTTCATACATGACCGGACAATACTTGGAAATATCAAAGGGAGTTTTATTAACAGGTTCATACATGACTTGACGAAACTGGAAAATTCAAAGAAAGCATATCCATAGGTTCATGCATGACCTGACAATTCTGGAGGTTTCAAAGAGATTTTATTAACAGGTTCATACGTGACCCGACGACACTAGAAAAGCCATAGAAAACTTCAACAACAGGTTCATACATGACCTGACAATATTGGAAAATAAACAAATCAAGTTTCATCAACAAGTTCATACATGACCTGACACTTTAGAATACATTTGACAATTCTGGAGATTTCTCATAAGAAATTCATCCGATCAAAGATTTTGGAGATTCCTAAGAGGAAATTTATACAAAATAAAGATAAACGAGAGTCTTCTTATAAGTAGATCATCCACGCAAAAGGCTACGGTGATTCTTTACTAAGAAATCAAACAAAACCAACATCATTGGAGTTTTCTAACACGAAAACCTCCAAGCTTCTGGGAATTCCTCTAGATGATGAGTCATACATGACTTTCATGGAACCATCAGGAAAGACAAGGTAATCAAACTCTTTGTACGTGCCAACAACAATTGGACTTTGACCGTAAGCGATGGATTACAATCAACTTTTAACGGATAAGTGCCAATAACAATTGGACTTTCACCTTAAGCAATGGATTACAACCAGCTTTTAATGGATTTTGCCAACAACAATTGGACTTTGACCATAAGCAATGGACTACAACCATCTTTTAACAGATTTTGCCAACAACACTTGGACATTGACCGTAAGCAATGTATTACAACCAACTTTTAATGGATTTTGCCAACAACACTTGGACATTGACCGTAAGCAATGGATTACAACCAACTTTTAACAGATTTTGCCAACAACAATTGGACTTTGACTGTAAGAAATGAATTACAACCAGCTTTTAACGGATTTTGCCAACAACAATTGGACTTTGACTGTAAGCAATGGATTACAACCTGCTTTTAACGGATTTTTCCAACAATAATTGGACTTGATGAAAGTCATTAGTAAACAATTACCGGCTACAACAGAGTTTGCCAGCAACAACTGGACTTGAAATGATGTTGGCAACAACCAAACTTCAGATACCAATCACGATTGTATTTACAAACGGAGTGACAATGATGCTGACAAAAAATGGGTTTAAACTGAGTTCTAGTGACCACTGAGCTTGGAATAATGCCTAGTAACAACTGAATTTTAGGAGACACCAATGAGTCTTGAAATAATGCCAGGGAATGGCATATGGGTTCTGGAAGTGCGTCAGAACAAAAAGACATGTCCAGGAATTCATTGGAGAGTAAAAGAAACAAATTCTGGAAATACATCAGAATACAAGACAGACATATTCGAGAATACATCAAAAATTCTGGAAATACATCAGAATACAGACACATCCAATAATACATCGAGGAAATTCTGGAAATACATCAGAATACAAGACAAACATATTCGAGAATACATCAGAAATTCTGGAAATACATCAGAATACAAGACAGGCATATTCGAGAATACATCAGAAATTCTAGAAATACATCAGAATACATACATATCCGATAATACATCGAGGATATTCTGGAAATACATCAGAATACAGACACGTCTAGTAATACATCAAGGAAATTCTGGAAATACATCAAAATACAGACACATCTGGTAATACATCAAGGAAATTCTAGAAATACATCAGAATACAGATACATCCGAGAATACATCAGATAGGTGGGGAAACATCTGGAAATACATCAACCAAGTTATGGAAATACATTAATAAACAAAGGAGTAATCCGGAAATTCATCGGATAATCCAAAAAGGAATTGAACCTCATAGACAAAATTTTGATAGGTGCCAACTAAGTTGGACTTGAAAATGACTGCGAAAACCGGATGATGGTTTAAGGGCACCAAAGACAAACTGGAATTAGAGGTCAAAGGATATAGGATCAACAACAAGACCTGGGTCAATGCAAAGTGAGCATAATGTATACTTCAGCTATGCATGATTTGAATTTATTTTTATGCAAGATATATGAATGATCATGATATGAAAATGTTGGCACTTGAGTGGACTAGGAGTTTGTAAAGGATTTTTATGGAGGTCATGATTCCTCAACACCGAGAACTCAACCAAATAATTTGTGATAAATTTTGTAAAAGGATAATTCTATCAAGCTTGACAACCACAACTTAGTCAATGGAATTCTTTTTGGGGATTAATGAATCGTGCTAGCATAATTTTTGGGCACTCGTCTTAAACTCAATAGTTATTGACACATGACGGAATTTGTTTGAGTAGTTTGAAAGCACGAAGGGGATCTGCCCCTCTATGGCTCATCTTGCCCCAATTTTCCGGGTATTTGAAAATGTTCACCTTGAAAGTGAGTTTGAAATAGCTTGACATGATACGATCTCGAGATGGCTTGCCCCAGTGTTTGAATACCGCAATGATTTGACCCTGATTAACCAAAACCTAGAACGGTAGACTTCAGATTGATTGTCCTTGGCTTATTGGACTCAATGAGCTTCTGAGGTGACTTGCCCCAGTCTGATTCCTTGAAGAAAATTACTCTTGGCTAACTGAACCTTGGGGTGATTGGCTAGGATTGACTGATACTCAAAGTGATTTCCCCTTACTGGACTTCTTTCACTTTATCAAGTTCCTCAATTGTATATTGCTGGAATTTCTTTGATGCTAAGTGCTGACTTGCAAATAAGATTGTTCATTCAAAATGGTAATTTTAATGCATTGCTTATGCAAAATTTTGAAATAAAAATATATTGATACGGACGGGTGAAATACAGTGAAAGGATCACTGATAAGAACCAATGGTGATCTAGTTATTCACAGTATGCAAGTTGGTGCGATCAAATGATTAACAAAAATCGTTTGGAGTCAGGTTAACACAACCTTGTTATAGTATGCTTTTAGAATAAACCATGCCTCAATTAGGTCTTTTAAGGGTTGTAATGCAGCCTGGTTCATAGTTTTTTTTATTAAACAAAAGGATATAAGGCTCAAAATTTAATTTTTACCCACCCCTTCTTCTCAATGATCTCAAGTTCCTACGTTCAGTTAATTCGATACACGCATTCGACTTCAAAGTTGTGAAGGTGAAAATGAGGATTCAAGATGAGATTTTCTTGAAATGACAGTCACCTTATTTTGTTTTTGTTAAGGATTTAGTGACCTCTATTGATTGATTTTTTGTATATCCCTAATTTTGCCTGAACCACTTCTTCGAAGCTTTTGGCCCACCGGGATGCCCTGATTTTTGCCTAAGTCATTTTTTTTGTGGTATTCAACCTAGCAAGCTTTTTATTTTTAATGAATTTTTTTATGACTGCCATGTCATTGATTATTAAGGAACAATCGCTATAAGATTGGGTTTTTCATAACTTCTTCGACACTTCAAGCATTTGGTTGATCTCTTGAATTGATTTGTTTCCTCTTGCAATTTAAATGCAAAGTCAGATTAACTGAACAAACTACCCTGCCCCTGGTTAAGATTAAGGGTTTTAGTTCTGGAAGAAATACTAACTTCAAGGCTCAAAGTGGTTGACTAGGGACTAACTCCTTATCTCTCTAGTGTTTGGGGATTTGAAACAATGCCTTACATCATCGACAAGGTTTTCTTCAAAAGCATACCACAACAACTCCAGGTGTTTCATTTTCATCCTCCTCCTTCCAATCTTTGTTAACACAATGGTTTGATAAACAAAAGTGAATGAGAGAAGTATTTTTTTTTGTTTTTAACATAAATGAAAAATAAGTGAATATGAATGGATTAATTCAAAAGATGCATAAACATTTCATTAATCTTACCAATTCAAAGAAAACAACAATGCTTAAAAGCAACTAACAATCAGCATGCAAGGAAATTACAAAAGAAATGCTGAAACAACCAAATGATTGCCAGATTTAGGGAATTGACTTCTTCAAACTTTATCCGTTAATGTCAGGAGACACCCTTTTATGAATACATGACTTCTCAGATATTTTGATGACGACAAACCTTGTTACATAGCTAAAGTCGGATTAACAAAAAGATTGATCAAGGTTCAAAGCTCGTGTATGAAGTTTCCAACAAATGATCAAGTCTTGATAAATCACATGAAGAATTGGCTTTCACATGGATTAGGTAACACTTGAACTCTAGATAGTTATACAAGTGTTCACAACATGTTGCATTCATATCATAATCATTGAAAATAGTTTTATGCATCAACAAACCACCACACTTCATTTTTTAAGTTATTTTTCAAAACTGTGTTAGAGTAACCGGTTATCACTTTTAGAGTAACCGATTACTCTGAGTAATTTTCAAACAATTTTTTAACGTTGGAACCATGTAACCGGTTATCCAATTTAAGGTAACCGGTTACCTCAAGCAAATTTCAAATTATTTTGTAATGTTGAATGCATGTAACCGGTTACCCTATTTAAGGTAACCGATTACCACTAATCCAGAATGAAAAATACTTGCATCTTTTCATGAAAATTCTTATGGTCTCTTCATCATGAAACATGGCAACTTTTGGATTATTGCATTCATTTGAGGAGGTGTTTTAGATATTATATAAACATCATTTTTCAAATTTCAAAATAACCTCCTTGCAAAATTTTAAATCATTTACACACATTCTCTCAATCTTTCTAAGTGTTCATCCACATTTTCTTAAGAGTGAAACTTTGCATAAACCTTCATTTTTCAGCATCATAGTTTCATCTCATTTCAAGAACACTTGTATAATTACTGTGAGATTTGAGTATTACAATGGAGAAGATCAATTATTTAATTGATATACTTCAATTTTCATCTATCTCATCTTATACAAATTATTCAGAATTATATTCTTTGATTACAACTTATTCTTAGGATTGTTAAGGATAGGTTTGTAAGGTATTATCCTTGTTATCCGGTGTGTGGATACAAGAGGTCCATTTGTGAGAAATTGAGACTCGGTTGGACTTTAAACATTGTAAATCCAAGAGGATTGTTCTTGGTGTGTTAGAATAGATAGAAAGACCTTAAGGTGTCTTGTCTAGGAATCTAACATTTTAGTGAAACTCTCTTTCGTGTTGAAAGGGGAGTGGAGTACTCTCAATCTGTGAGGGGAACCACTATACATCGCTGTGTCATTTACTTTCCGCACTTTACCGCTTTTCATCACTTAAGCATTTCAAAAAGTAAAAGTCATAAACCGTCAAAAATCCGGAAAATACTCTAAGTGCCTCATTCACCCCCCTCTAAGGCACTCCTTAAACTTACAATTGGTATCAGAGCAGGTTATAGGTAACCTGTTCCTAAAAGATCCACATGGCTTCCGCAAGCACGAATCCGGTTTTTAAAGACGGTGGAAGTAGTAACAAACCACCACTATTCTCTGGAGAATATTTTGATTTTTGGAAGATCCATATGAAGGCACATCTAGAAGCCCAAGGAGAAGGCATATGGAAAGCCGTTGAAAATGGCCCACATAATCCTACGAGTGTGATCAATGGCATTGGTACTCCAAAGATAAAGAGTTCGTATGATGAAGATGATAAGAAAAAAATCTTAAATGAAAAGAAAGCAATAAACATTCTTCAAAGTACTTTAAGCATGGATGAGTTCTTCCGCATATCTCAATGCAAGTCGGCAAAAGAAATATGGGACACCTTAGTGGAGACACATGAAGGCACCACCAAAGTAAAGAGATCAAGGTTGAATACATTAAGTCAAGAATTTGAGATGTTTAGAATGCTGCCCGGAGAATCCATCGTGGCACTACAAAAGAGATTTGTTCACTTGACAAACCACTTGATTGCTCTCGGAAAAACATTTACAAATGACGATCTCAATCTTAAAGTACTAAGATCATTGACTCGAGAATGGCAACCGAAGGTGACGGCTATCTCCGAAAAGAAAAGTCTCTCAACAATGACGTCCGCATCTCTCTTTGGCAAACTTCAAGAACATGAGTTAGAACTTGGTAGGCTTGAGAAACATGAAAGCCAAGAAAAGAAATCTAAAGGGATTGCCTTGAAGGTAGACTCAAAAGAAGATAAAGATGATGACGCATTGGAGGAAGATGAGAATTTCATGCTCCTTGTTAAAAGGCTCGGTAAGTTCTTTAACAAAAATGATAAATCCTTTAACGCTAAAAAGAATAGACATTTCAGGAAGAAGGAGGCCACCACATCTACGCAAGATGTAACATGCTACGAATGTGGAAAGCAAGGCCACATAAAGCCGGAATGTCCTAAACTTTCAAAGAAAGGAGGATTCAAGAGCAAGAAGGACTTCAAGAATAAAAAGGCATATCTTGCATGGGAGGACAACGAAATTAGTTCTTCATCCGGATCAGATAGCGAGGAATGTGCAAATTTGGCGCTAATGGCTTCACATCATTCCGATGATGAAGAAGAGGTTAGTAATAATTTTTCTCTTTTTGATGATGATGCACAAGATGCAATTAATAAATTGTTAAATGAATGCAAAATTCTTTATAAAATTATATCATCTCAAAAGAAACAAATTTCTTCCTTGGAAGAAAAGATTGAAGTCTTTGAAAATAAGAAACAAGAGATGATTAGTGAAAAGAAGAATCTTGTATGTCTAGAGTGTGAGTCTTTCTCGTTCCAAATTGTCCAACTTAAAAGAGTCCTTGAAAGATATGAAAAAGGAAAAATTGGTTTGGAAGGGGTTCTTAGCCAACAAAGGTACTCAAACGACAAAAGTGGACTTGGTTACTCCAAATTTTCTAAACCAAGTACAAGTAAAACTATCTTTGTAAGGCCTAAGGATCAACCTCCAAAAGAAAGAGTCAACACACCAAAAGTTGTGCATCAACATCCTAAAATGAAAAAGTCTATCAAGAAAAAGCCTTTCGTTCCTAGATATAAAAGCAATTTTGAACCAACCTGTTTTTATTGTGGTATTATTGGCCATACACCTAATGCTTGCTACATTAGAAATTTTAGTGTAGCAAAAGGGCATTATGTTTGGGTTGAGAAAGATACTAATTATAAAGGACCCAAAGCAATTTGGGTACCTAACAAAACTTTACTTTGTTTTGTAGGTATGCTTGAAGGCCACAACAAATCTTTGGTATTTGGATAGTGGGTGCTCCAAGCATATGACCGGTGATGTGCACAAATTTTCAGATCTAAAGCTTAAGGCCAAGGATTATGTTACTTATGGAGATAACAACAAAGGAAGAACTCTTGGCATAGGCAAAGTAGGTGCACCAAATTTCATATCCATCGAAGATGTGCCATATGTCGAAGGACTAAAGCACAATCTCTTAAGCATCAGCCAACTTTGTGACAAAAGATTCAAAATAAGGTTCACAAAAGATGAATGCTTAATCGAAGACGAAGTCACACAAGAGGTAATGCTTATAGGTAAGCGTATTAATAATATTTTCATGATTTCCCTTGACGATGTTTCTTTGAAGGTTAAGTGTCTTGTGGCAAATAACAACGACTCATGGTTATGGCATAAGAGATTTGCTCACATTCACATGGAGCACTTGAATAAGTTAGTAAAACATGACCTTGTCATTGGATTGCCAAAGATAAAATTCATCAAAGATAGGCTTTGCGATGCATGTCAAAAGGGGAAGCAAACCAAGTCAACTTTCACATCCAAAAATGTGGTGTCCACTTCTAGGCCACTACAACTGTTACACATGGACCTATTTGGTCCATCAAGAACAAGAAGCTTCAGAGGTAACTTATATGCTTTAGTTATTGTTGGTGATTATTCTAGATATACTTGGACTTTCTTTTTAGTGCAGAAAAGTGATGCATTCAAAGCATTCAAGAAGTATGCAAAGCAGATTCAAAATGAGAAATCATTAACAATTGCCTTAATAAGAAGCGATCATGGTGGAGAATTCCAGAATACCTCCTTTGAAGATTTTTGCGAAGATCAAGGAATATTTCACAACTTCTCGGCTCCAAGGACTCCACAACAAAATGGAGTAGTTGAAAGAAAGAATAGGTAATTGGTGGAATTTGCAAGAACAATGCTTAGCGACTTAAATTTTCCTAAGTATTTTTGGGCAGATGCGGTTAGCACGGCGTGTTTTGTAAGCAATAGAGTTAACATAAGACCTATCCTAAAGAAGACTCCATATGAACTCTTCAAAGGAAGGAAACCCAACATCTCTTTCTTTCACATCTTTAGATGCAAGTGCTTTGTCCTAAACAATGACAAAGACAACCTTGGTAAGTTCGACGGAAAATCGGATGAAGGTATTTTTCTTGGTTATTCTCTTACAAGTAAGGCATACAAAATTTATAATAAAATAATTTTAAATATAGAAGAACCCATTCATGTTAAGTTTGACGAATCTAACCCCTCGAAAGAGAAAATTGTTGTTTGTGATGATGATGATGATTTTGTAGAAATTCCTAAAGAAGATACTTCAAACAAGGATCAAGAAGCACCGATTCAACAAGAGTCAAATGAAAATGATCTACCTAAGGAATGGAGAACTCATAGAGATCATCCCATTGACAAAGTAATTGGTGACATTAGTCAAGGTGTCGCTACAAGATTGAATCTCAAGGATGCATGCCTAAACATGGCGTTCGTTTCGCAAATAGAACCTTCCAAAATTGATGAAGCTCTAGAAGATGATCAATGGATTGTTGCTATGCAAGAAGAATTAAACCAATTCGAGAGAAATCAAGTTTGGGAACTTGTTCCTAGACCAAGTGATAAGCACATCATTGGAACAAGATGGGTGTTTAAGAACAAGCTTGATGAGAATGGAATAATTGTTCGAAACAAAGCAAGATTGGTCACTCAAGGGTACAATCAAGAAGAAGGAATCAACTTTGAGGAAACTTTCGCTCCGGTTGCAAGGTTAGAAGCTATTCGCTTATTACTTGCTTACGCATGTTCAATGAATTTTCAGCTTTTTCAAATGGACGTCAAAAGTGCCTTCTTAAACGGCTACATCAACGAAGAAGTCTATGTCAAACAACCCCCGGGCTTTGAAGACTTCAAGCATCCTTCACATGTATACAAACTGAAGAAAGCGCTCTATGGATTAAAACAAGCACCAAGGGCGTGGTATGATCGTCTAAGCAATTTTCTATGTGAAAAAGGCTTTGAAAAAGGAAAAGTAGACAAGACTTTATTTATCAATAAGATAAAAGGGAATACCTTGCTTGTGCAAGTCTATGTAGACGACATAATCTTCGGTTCATCCAACAAAGAACTATGTGAAGAATTTGCGTTGATAATGTAAGGTGAATTTGAAATGTCTATGATGGGGAAGATGAACTACTTCCTTGGATTGCAAATCAAGCAACTAAAAGACGGAATTTTTATCAACCAATCAAAGTACTGCAAAGAACTGTTAAAGAGATTTGACATGGATGGGTGTAAAGCAATGTCAACACCAATGGGCTCTGGAACTTATGTTGATCAAGACGAATTGGGTGTGTCAATTGATATCACGAAGTATCGAGGTATGATTGGTTCTTTATTATATTTGACGGCAAGTCGTCCTAACATAATGTTTAGCGTGTGTTTATGTGCTCGATTCCAAGCAAACCCTAAGGAATCACATCTCACGGCGGTCAAGAGAATCATGAAGTACCTCAAGGGAACAACCAACGTTGGATTATGGTATCCTAAAGGTAGTGTCTGTAAGTTAATTGGTTATTCTTACGCGGATTATGCAGGTTGTAAAACAGATAGAAAAAGTACTAGTGGAACGTGTCACATCCTTGGTAATGCTCTAGTCTCATGGTCCTGTAAGAAACAAGCGTGTGTTGCTCTTAGTACGGCTGAAGCAGAATACATAGCAGCAGGCAATTGTTGTGCCCAGAATCTTTGGCTAAAGCAACAATTAAGTGACTATGGAATAGATCTTGGATGCACACCAATCCGATGCGACAACACAAGTGCGATTAATATCACAAAGAATTCGGTCATGCACTCAAGGACCAAACACATAGACATTTGACACCATTTCCTTCGTGATCATGTGCTTAAAGGCGATGTCGAAGTTACCTTTGTCGATACTCATAACCAACTGGCGGATATCTTCACAAAGCCGCTCGTAAAAGAGCCATTCTATAAGATTCGAAGAGAACTTGGCATTCTGGATGAAGGTGACATATAATTATCTCACAATTATTCATTATACATAAGGCCAAGGTACACAAGTTCTCAATCCCTCTTAATTTTTGTGAAATTTTTCTTCTAATTTTTTTTTTGTATATGTGTTTTTTGCTACTATGTAACCGGTTACTTCACTTTGAATAACCGGTTACCCTGTTCATTTTTGCCTAAATTCACGAAATTTCACTCTGTGTAACCGGTTACTAACATTTGGATAATCGGTTACCCTGTAGTTTTTGTCTAAAAATCACATTTTCCTTTCTGTGTAACCGGTTACTCCCATATGGATAACCGATTACCTTGCACTTTTTCAGTTTTCTCACGCATTTTGCTCACTGTGTAACCGGTTACTCCCCATTGAGTAATCGATTAACACTGTTCATTCCAGAATTATTTTTTTAAATTACACGTGACCTTTTTGTTTTTATATGCTAAGTGCTTATTTGTATTTCTTCATATTTTTTCTTTAATCACTTAAAACATTAATCACTTGCAAATATTGGTTTATATTATGGTTGAATTTTTCTTGTATGGTATATGATGCCTAGTCCACTCTGTTTGCATGCTTGTTATTTATCTCTTTTTCACCCTTTTTGTTAATGACAAAGGGGGAGAAGAAAAGAAATTATTACTATTTTCGTATTGGTTGTGTTTCTCTAACAAATATGCAGAATTCAAAGACTCCTTAATTCATCAATTAAGGGGGAGCTGTTGATAGAGAAACACCACGGGATCAAATCTTCATGATTTTGGGTTGTCATCATCAAAAAGGGGGAGATTGTGAAGACATGACTTCTCATATATTTTGATGACGACAAACCTTGTTACATAGCTAAAGTCGGATTAACAAAAAGATTGATCAAGGTTCAAAGCTCGTGTATGAAGTTTCCAACAAATGATCAAGTCTTGATAAATCACATGAAGAATTGGCTTTCACATGGATTAGGTAACACTTGAACTCTAGATATTTATACAAGTGTTCACAACATGTTGCATTCATATCATAATCATTGAAAATAGTTTTATGCATCAACAAACCACCACACTTCATTTTTTAAGTTATTTTTCAAAACTGTGTTAGAGTAACCGGTTATCACTTTTAGAGTAACCGTTTACTCTGAGTAATTTTCAAATAATTTTTTAACGTTGGAACCATGTAACTGGTTATCCAATTTAAGGCAACCGGTTACCTCAAGCAAATTTCAAATTATTTTATAATGTTGAATGCATGTAACCGGTTACCCTATTTAAGGTAACCGATTACCACTGATCCAGAATGAAAAATACTTGCATCTTTTCATGAAAACTCTTATGGTCTCTTCATCATGAAACATGGCAACTTTTGGATTATTGCGTTCATCTAAGAAGGTGTTTTAGACATTATATAAACATCATTTTTCAGATTTCAAAATAACCTCCTTGCAAAATTTTAAATCATTTACACACATTCTCTCAATCTTTCTAAGTGTTCATCCATATTTTCTTAAGAGTGAAACTTTGCATAAACCTTCATTTTTCAGCATCATAGTTTCATCTCATTTCAAGAATACTTGTATAATTACTGTGAGATTTGAGTATTACAAAGGAGAAGATCAATTATTTAATTGATATACTTCAATTTTCATCTATCTCATCTTATACAAATTATTCAGAATTATATTCTTTGATTACAACTTATTCTTAGGATTGTTAAGGATAGGTTTGTAAGGTATTATCCTTGTTATCCGGTGTGTGGATACAAGAGGTCCATTTGTGAGAAATTGAGTCTCGATTGGACTTTAAACATTGTAAATCCAAGAGGATTGTTCTTGGTGTGTTAGAATAGATAGAAAGACCTTAAGGTGTCTTGTCTAGGAATCTAACATTTTAGTGAAACTCTCTTTCGTGTTGAAAGGGGAGTGGAGTACTCTCAGTCTGTGAGGGGAACCACTATACATCGTTGTGTCATTTACTTTCCGCACTTTACCGCTTTTCATCACTTAAGAATTTCAGAAAGTAAAAGTCATAAACCGTCAAAAATCCGGAAAATACTCTAAGTGCCTCATTCACCCCCCCTCTAAGACACTCCTTAAACTTACACCTTTGAGGTATTTGCACTTATCTGGGCGATAGGTTGACGTTCACCACCAAGCTTCCTTCTTGAAAGGTTATGTACCTGTTGTCAATCAGTTATTGTACTTTGGATTTGAAAGTGTTGCAGTCTTCAGTTGAATTCACTTTTGATCCGGCATGATATCTACATTGCACATTTAGGTCATACCCGAGTGGGTAAGATTGTGGAACCAGAATGAGAGACTTGGGAACCACCAATGAGTTTGGAATCAGAGGCTGTAGAAGTTGGCTATATGTCATGAGGATTGGATGACGATGAACATTTCTTCTTTCCAAGTTACTTCAAGGCCTAGGCTGATTTTCATGCTGATTTCGATATCTCGGGCCTTGGGCTCGTTGATTTGGATGAGGAGCAAACCAGGATTATGGTAATGAAGACCAAAAGGTAGTGGTTGCTGGTATGGAACTTTGGGCATTTCTAACTGCTCATTTTCAGCCACTTGAAGTTTGGGATCAACAAGCTTTTTGACATTGGCACGACGATCTTCAAATTCTTTTCCATCAATCTAATTGTTGAACGCAACCCTCTTGGATTCACTACTCACTTCTCCTTTTCTTCCATTGGCATGGGTCGTGACATTGGAAATCCAAGGCGATACCTCCATTCTCTTACCAGGAAACGATGATATCACGTTAGCCACATCCCTGGCCTCTTTCTTGTGGTATAAAACCTAAGGGGTTTCAAGGGTCTTTTGCCTCTCTTATTACCTGGCCCAAAAGTCAAGATATATGTACCAGATCATTCCTCCTTGAGTGTTGTGACCTTATGTCAATCAATCTTTGCAGCTTGAACTTAAAACTCTTGCATTCCTCGGTGGAGTGCCCCATTGTTCCAGTATGGTATCCACACTTGACCTTCGAGTGATCTTCTTCAAAGACTAAGCTCTTTTTGTTAATCTGTTCTCGTACCAAGGCTTTCAGTGCTAAGCAAGAATCCAGGTCATGTCTCACTGCCCCTTTATGGAATTCACATGTTGCATTTGGATTGTACCATGGCAGGTATGGTGACGTAGGTGTGAGAGATCGAGGGGTCACCAAAGCATTATGGATCAGCTGCTGGTAGATCTTGCTATATGGTACCGGAATCGGGTTGTTGTGACCTTTGTTCCCCTTGTTCTGATTCTGATTTTTGTTTCGAACCTGACTTCGGTGATTTTGAGGAGGTATAGCCAGAGGATGTTGATTGTGACATCCTGAGGAAGGGCCATATACCGGTAGATGAGGAGCTTCCACATGGAATTTCCCTTGACTTGGGGTAACATTAGATGGATGTGGAGTAGTAGCTCTCTTTGTTGCAGAAGTGTATACGGGGATGACCCTCTTTTCTCATCAAGGCTTGCAGGGTTTCCAAGACCCATCCCATTTGGCTTTTCAAAAGATTGAGTTCCTCTTTCAATTCTTCTTGACTTTTCCTTAGCTCGTCCATCATCTCCTGAGACATGGTTCTTTGCGTTAAACGCGTGTCGGGAATCACTTTGCTGATCATGGACAAAGGACAAATGCGTTTTTTGGTATTTTCGGAAAATGATATTTAATGCATGATGATGAATGAATATGAAATGGTATATGAATGGATGCAATGCATTTTTTTTTGTTTTGGTATGCAAATAAAATGCAATGTAGGTAGTTAGGATATGGGATAACGTGAGTAACTTAGAATACCTTACTAGGTAGGATCCTTAACAGATAATTCTAGGCTTTCTACCCATAAACCCACTCACGGGATAGTTTCTACGTTTTTGATAAGGTTCCCAGGGTCATGGACCATAATCGTATCAACGTCATGCAACAGGCTAGCCACTTTATGACCAGAGTGACGAAAGGTCTCTTCTGAGCGGGGTTTTCATGTCGGGTGCAATAAGGAGAGGCCCTTGGAGTCCAACATTACGCAACCACCAAAGCGGAAACTGGTTCTAAGAGGGGATCCGAGAGTCATAGACCCTTCATGAATCAGCGTCATGCAACAGGCTAGCTGTCTTATAACGAGATCTATAAACAGGTCTACTCTAGGGGAGTCTTTGTGCTAGGCACGCAAGGAGTGGCCCTTGGGGACTAACACTACACAACTTCCAATTCTAAACTTATGTGTTCTCTCTTATTTTTCCAAAGCTCGGGTATAGAGCTTTATTTATGATATCAAAATCCCAAATCCCATACATAGATATATATACAGATATAAAAATACGATAAAGCAAATATAAAGAAAACATATAACTGTATACATGCGTTTTCGACGCCATGAGATTTGGTATGCAAAATGGTTCTTTTGACAAATGATGACATAGGAAAAACGGTTTGGTTGATAAGTGTTGTTCGACACTTCGACAAAATTGAAGTTTCGACATTTCGACAAGATATCTGCAGCTGGAAAGGCACCTTTGACAGACATGGAGGATGTTGTGGTATTTCGACAATTCGACAAAGTCTGAAGAGAGACGTCATTTCGACGTAAAGTGTAAATATTCAAATTCAGAAGAGTTGTGACGTTTGGCAGAAGACGCGTGGAAGCATCTGGCGAAAGGAAGAAAGCCATGTGTCACAGTTTTAGGATTTGGTAGTTAGTAACAGTTATGTTATTTGTATATAAATAGGGTAGTTGTTATCGAAAAAGGGGTGAAAATTTACTTGTACAAAATTCCTGAAAATACTCAAAGTACCCGTGTGAGAGAAAAGAGTCATATTTGGAACATGTATGTGTAAACAAACACCAATTCCTTCAAAGTTTAAAGTTCTTTACAAATTCCTTTTACGTTTCCCAGTCAATTATCTTTCTGCACTTTCTTTTCGACACTTTATGTTTTTGTCAGTTACTTTCTGCCATTTATCTTATCTTGTCAAATTTACATCTGTTTAAACGTTTTAATCAACATCTTTCGACATAAAATATTTAGAGAACCAAAATGAAAGATATGAAAGTTGTTCTAGATATCATCAAAGTCATTTAGATCTGCACATGTCCTAGGATTTGTGTGGTTGATCCTGCAAGTAACCCAATTCTACAAGTTTTGGTAAACCAGAGGTTGTTCGCCAAAATTCACAGCGAACAAATTGGCACGCCCAGTGGGATAGTGCAGAAATTTAAAACTTAGATAATCGTTAGTCAAAGTTTTTCTTTGTTGTATGAGACTAAGAAGCGGTAAATTAGCCGTATCTGACGTAGAAATACCTAAAAGAACAAGAGTAAGGAAAATGGAGAATCAGCCAAATAATTCAAACAATTCGAATCCAAATGAAGTCATCCCAGTATCCAACCCCATCCCTTCGACAGGAGGCAATGTAGGATCAGTCCCTGTGTCTGAGGCTGTACCTTCGTCAACAGGGTCAATACCAGCGGTTTCAATATCGCAAAGTATACCTAATTCGTCCATTAGGGCACAACAAATTCCCGTTGGGACACCCCCTTCTATGGGAAACACTTCTAGGCCTTTTGTGACAAATTTCACCATGCCTTTTCCTGGTAGGGAACAACCATTTGGAATGCCAACTTCAGTAATGGCAAATCTACACAATTCCCTGGTAGTATATTCTGATTCTACGGCCAATATGTCTTCACCTTTACAAGGGTCAGGATATGGCGGAAACGTGAGTAGACTAAATCAACAATCACTTTACGTGCCGCCGATAACAAATAATTCTGCGCAGGTAATTAGACAACAAATGGACGAGAGTAATCATGATATGGTCCAAATGTTGACACAACAAATGGGAGCGGTGTTTAACCCTCTAATACAAAACACCACCCAAACAAACCAATTGTTGGCAGCGCAAATGACGCGCATTGCTGATTTCTTTGGAGTCCCTCAAACTCAATACAGAGAACAAGTGGTTCATAACCCAGTGGTAGCGGTCCAGGAAGAGCCTACGATAAACCAAATACCGTTGGACAACCCTCAAACAAACGTCAGAAACCAAGAGAATGCAGTCGAACAGCCTCGTGTCGAAATCCCTGTTCCACAAGAGCCTAGAAGGATAGTAATCCAGAGAGGCCAAGACGCGGATGCTGTGTTGCAACAACGGATACGGTATAATAATCCGCCTGTCGAAAACAATTTGGCAACCATGGTCGAAACGATAATGGCACAAAATGGGATGAACATGGGATTACAAAGGCCTAGTTACGCATCCCCACTGTCGGAATATATTCTGCAAGAAGAACTGCCACCAAGGTGGAAAGTTCCTAAGTTCACAAAGTTCTCAGGGGACATTAGTGAGTCCACCATAGAACATGTGGCACCTTATCTGATCGAAGCAGGGGAAATAACCCGTAATGAAAATTTGAAAATAAAGTATTTCCCTAGTTCCTTAACAAAAAACGCGTTTACTTGGTTTACATCTTTGCCTGCAAACTCAGTGTATACGTGGACCCAATTAGAAAGATTGTTCCATGAGCAATTTTACATGGGACAAACAAAAATAAGTCTGAAAGAATTAGCCAGTGTTAAGAGAAAACACTCAGAACCAATAGATGATTATTTAAATAGGTTCAGATTGCTAAAGGCTAGATGTTTCACTTCAGTTCCAGAACATGAGTTAGTCGAAATGGCCGCAGGGGGACTAGATTATTCTATAAGGAAGAAACTAGATACCCAGTATCTGAGGGATATGGCACAATTAGCAGATAGAGTGAGACAGGTCGAAAGGTTAAGGGACAAAAAATTCAGAGCAAATAAGAATAAAAAATAAAGGGTGGCCTACGTAGGGGTTCTCCAAGATGATGAGTACGACGAAAACGAACCAAGTAACTTCGACGAACAAGAGATTGACCTAGCAGAACTAAAGCAAGGCCCACCTTATTCATGCAAAGTACTAACTCCGTCGAACGGAAACCCAGTCGAAACCAACGATAAGTTCCCCAAAAGGACTTATACGTTCGACATCACCAAATGTCACAAAATTTTCGATCTGTTGGTTAAAGATGGTCAATTAATAAAACCTCCAGGCGCTAAAGAACCGCCTATGGAACAACAGAAAAAGAGAGGTTTTTGTAAATACCATAATTTTCCGGGCCATAAGACGTCTCGTTGTTTCCTTTGTAAGAACAAAAATTGTTCTACAATAGATTCCAGGATTTTGATGATAACAAAGGATGAAACCAAAAATGGCACTCTAACGAAAAGTTTCTAAGTGTGCAGGATTCTAAACAAGAAGAAAGGAATCTGATTGCGTCATCAGATACAGAATCAAATCAGATACAAATTATCAGAAGATCAGAAGCATCTGAAGTAGAAACGCGCTCTAGTAGTTCTGACTCTGAGCAAAACAGCATATCAGAATATCAGAAGCATCTGAAGAAGAAGCGCGCTCTAGAAGTTCTGACTCTGAGCAAAACAGCATATCAGAATATCAGAAGCATCTGAAGAAGAAGCGCGATCTAGAAGTTCTGACTCTAAGCAACGGTACATCAGAACTCCAGAAGTCTTAAGATCATCTGAAGTCAACACTGGAAATCTAAAAGATGAGGACTATCAGAAGCTCTGAAGCCACATCTCAAGATCTCAGTCTAACAGAGTAACGCAGACTCTGATAATGGATTTCCTTATCCAGAAAGAATAACGGCAACTTCAACTTCAAATGGAAAGAACTATATTTGGAAAGAAGTTATTCAGGGAGACAAACCTGTTTTGGCAAGAAACAACGAAGTAATGGCATTTAACTCTCATCAAGACTAAATCTCTGCCATCACTATAAACGGTCGCTTTTCACCTCTATATAAAGAACGGCGAACCTCATTGAGAGACACACCTGAACACACTGAAATATTCTCTCTCTCTAAATCTTTCACGAGCTTTTGCTCAGAACGTGAAACATTCCATTTGCTCTTATTGCTGTAATACTTGCTTTATCCTAGAAGCACTCTAGATTACAAATTCTATTTTCTTTACCTAAATTGTTTAATTCCTCAAGTGACTCTGCGCAGTCTGTATACTTGAGAGGACTAAGAGATCTTTCTCTTAGACGTTGGTTGTAATAATCTTTCAAGATTAGTGGATTAAGTCCTTGTTGAAGGCGAAATCACCTTGGCCGGGTGGACTGGAGTAGCTTTGTGTTATAAGCGAACCAATATAAAATCCTGTGTGATTTTATTTTGCAAAAACGCTTATTTTCCAAAAACAATTCAACCCCCCCCCCTTCTTGTTTTTCTCACCTTCAATTGGTATCAGAGCTTCGGCTCTGTTATTGATTTTCCAATCAAACACTTAACCGTGTAGAGAGATCCAGAACGAGAAAAACTATGGCCCGGACAAACGGAAGAGACAATTACAATGCTAAGCCTCCTGTCTTTGATGGAGAGAAATTCGATTACTGGAAAGATAGAATTGAAAGTTTCTTTCTAGACTATAACGCTGATCTCTGGGACATTGTCACAGATGGATACACACCTCCTGTAACTAATGCTGGAGTTGAAGTTCCCAGAAGTAAGATGACAGAGGATCAGAAGCGCGTATTCAAGAATCATCACAAAGCCAGAACGATACTTCTCAATGCCATATCCTATAATGAGTATGAAAAAATCACCAACAGGGAAACAGCTAAAGATATACTTGATTCTCTAAAGATGGCTCATGAAGGAAACTCTCAGGTCAAAGAAACAAAGGCTCTGGCTCTAATCCAGAAGTATGAAGCCTTCAAAATGGAGGATGACGAAGCCATATAGGTAATGTTCTCTAGATTCCAAACTCTTATTGCAGGTCTCAAAGTTCTAGACAAAGGATACACAACTGCAGACCACGTCAAAAAGATAGTCAGAAGCTTGCCAAAGAAGTGGAGACCCATGGTCACTGCTCTGAAGCTGTCAAAGGATCTGAACAACATCAGTCTTGAAGAGCTTGTCAGTTCTCTTAGAAGCCATGAGATAGAACTAGAGGAAGATGAGCCTCAGAAGAAGAACAAGTCTGTAGCATTAAAGTCCAGATCTGAAAGACGCAAAAACAAAGCATTCCAGGCTGAAACAGAAGATGCGGATGACTCTGAATAGGAAGATTCTGATGATGAAGAAGAATTGTCCCTCCTGACCAGAAGAGTTAAACAACTCTGGAAAAAGAGGAACAATAACTTCAGGAGACCAAGACCCAGAGGGGATCGATCAGAATCAACGTCTAAAGGTAAAACTAACAAAGATGTTACTTGTTATGAATGTAAAGAAACAGGTCACTACAGGAACGAATGCCCAAAGTTAAAGAAAGACAACTCCAGAAAAGAGAGCTTCAAGAAAAACTCCCTCAGACCCAAGAAGGGACTAATGGCCACCTGGGATGATAGCGAATCTGAATCATCAGAATCTGACTCTGATGAATAGGCCAATGTGGCGTTCATGGCTACCACATCCAGGACCACTTCAGATGAAGAATCTGAATCAGAAGAGGTATTTTCTGAACTCTCTAGATCTGACCTAGAATCATGCTTATCAGAAACTCTTAGCTCATATCAGAAACTAAAACAAAAATTTAAAGCAGTAAAAGACTACCTTGAAGAAAAATTTGAAGAATGTGGCAAACTTGAGATGACAATTCTAGAACTAAAAGATGAAAACAAAGTTTTAACATCACTAAAAGATGCAGCAAAGAAAAATTGTTCAAAACTAGAAGAAATGTTATCTCAAGCTCCACAAACTTCAAATACAATAATTTATAAATACGAAAAAGCCTTTCAAAAGTTTTTGAAAAATGGGATAGGAAGGAGTGTAATGGCATCCATGATTTATGGAGTCAGTCAGAACAATAGAAGAGGAATTGGGTATGATCCTAAGGAAGATAAAACTTCTACGAGTGACCAACTTAAATCTCCATTTTCATATCACTATACACACACACAAGAGCAAAAATTTGAAAATGCTAGATGTCATACCCCAAAATTTGCCCATTAATATTTCAAGACATTTCAGGGCACTCCGACTCATTTTTATGACACTTAAAGGAACAAAGGCCCAGCTCGCGAATGACCCAAAATGGCCTACTCGCTACACGCTCACCTAGTGATAATATGAAAGTGGTTTATTTGGAAGCGGAGGAAAAGGGGTGCAAAAAGGAAAGAAAACGAACCAAACAGCAAAGCCCAACCCAAAGTACAAGAACACGGGTGTGGCATCTGTGACGAGCGTCACAGAGGCTGTGACGAGCGTCACGCCTCGCACACCCCTGTGACGGGCGTCACACATGGTGTGACGAACGTCACACCATTCCCCTACTTTGTGGGCGCAGGCAACGCTTCGGAGACTTGAAGATCCGTTGGGCCCTATATCCACGTACGTGTTGAAGACTTTTTTTTGGCAGCAGGCATGACCTAATGACAACAATATAAATAGCCGCCTTGAAAACCTAAAAGGGGAGCTTTTTCCGAGATTCTTTTTCCTTTGCCGTTTTCGCCTTTGCATTTTTTCTTCTTTTCCAGCAGCTTAGGCATTGTGTTTTACAAGTGCTACACTATTTCTTTTGCAATTCCGGATTCCCTTTTGGTATTTAGTTAATTCTTTTCGCACAATAGTTTCTACAACGGAAACTATTGTGTGCCTTTTTACCGAATCTAATCTTACGGCGGCAGCAAGGTCACCTCCGCTCAATTCTATCCGATCGGCCAATTCAAGGTTGCGACTCAATTGCAAACAGGTTTGCGTTACTATTATCACTTTATGTTCCTAATTCACATGTGATATCATAATTGAGATTCATAAATATATTTGAGGCTTTGCATGTAACTTAAGTATGCCTGGATACTTTGAATTGTTGTAATGGATGCCGCTGTTCTTCGTCCTATTTTGATCTTTGCCCATCTGACCTGTTTTATCATAACCATGCTTTGTTTACCTATTACTTTGGTGCAACTCTCGATTGCACCCTGATTTGGTATTCTAACCCGTTTGCTGAATTTTGCAAAGGTTCATATGTCCCGGGAAAAGATTGCTGTTTAGGTCTCCCACTTTATTTGTGGGATACCCTTGTGGAGACTCACCCTAAGTGGCCTAATTAATTTTAATGTGTTCATTTTAATGTCTTAATTTTAATGTATTAATTTTAATGTATTAATTTTAATGCATTGATTTTAGTATGGACTTAATTACTTAATTGACTTTAAAATATGACCTTTAAATAAGTGATCTTGGACCTCTCTTTGCTGCCTTACGGTATTACGGTATAATGGTCATGTCCCGCGAATGTGGGGATACACTTAGCAATGGCCCTTCGATTAAATCATCATAAAATAAATCATGGTCCCTCGGATGTTGCCTTCGAAAATACAATTTTGTCCCGCGATGACCCTTCGGTGTAGCCTACGGTTAAATGATGATCGTCCCTTCGAATGCTAAGGTATCCTTACAACTGTTGCCTTCAATGACCTATCGATGACCCTACAATGACCCTTTTACATCCCAAGGATAAAACTACTTACTTCTCAATAGTAAGGACAGTTTTACCCTCATAAGGATAGGAAACGCCCGGAAAGACCTCGGACAGGTATAACCTTAATTGCTCATTCATAACCAAAAAATATACTTTTCACCTCACACCTTTCAAACATCTTTTTTGGAAAATCACCACTTAGCATACATCCGCACTAGGATCATTGCCGAGTTATATTTTTCCAAACTATTTTCTAAATTAAAACGAGATAACCACTTTGTATACATTCATGCAAGAATCATTACAAAGTTAAATTCTCATTTTGCAAAACATTTTTCACACCTTTCTCAACCACCTTTTTCAAACTAGAAAACATAAATGATTGAGCAATTAAGAGCCCATGGATAACCATGGATACAAAGGGTGCTAATACCTTCCCTTTGTATAAAGTACCTCCCGAACCTAAGAATTTAAAATTAAGGTCTTTCCTGTTCTTTTCCACCTTTCCTTATGGGATAAAAGAAAAGTCGGTGGCGACTCTTGCTATCCGCGACATTGCGATAAAAAGCAAAACACCCCAAGTCAGTTCACCGTATGACAGAACTGGCGACTCTGCTGGGGACTACAAAGAGAGGTCCATCTTAAAAAAAAAAATCATTTATGTTTTATTATTCCTTCTTTTAAGGGGGCTTTGAATGAAAGATCCTACACCCGGATCTAGTGTACCTTAGGTAAGTAGCAATAGATCATCGCGACTATCCGGCGTATACTGGAATGGTCAAAATGATAGCTACGGTTAATGTGACACTTTGGTTGTCCTGATGGTCCTCATGTTATTTGAGGAAAAATTTGGCTTCCGCGTGGTGTCATCAAAGCATTAACCAGACCTTTAGAACCCTAATTGACTCATCCTAGCCATTAGAAAGTAGTGAGATAACTGGCTTCGGTTCCGACTGAGGTTGGTTGATACTCGATACTACACTCTTTGAGATTGGACTTTAGGGAAGCTTCGGTCAACCACTTGGTGTTGCACTGAAGTGGACCTAAAGAAAGATCGATGATCTGAGATCCTTCTAGAACCCGGTTACTATTCTAGGACAGGTTGAACCAACCAAACTTCAGTGGGGAGGGTACTTACCTATGGAACTCATGCAAGCCTTAAAACCTAGGAATAATTGTTGTGTGACATGCTTGTGCTTGCATAACATCATAACATCATAACATCATAACATCATCATACTAACCATTTCAAGGACTTAGGAATTTAGCTTTGCTCTGTTGAACAGGTTATGGCTTCCAGGAAGACCATCCGGATCAATTTTGTAGCAATCTCTCCTCAACTCAAGGATTTAGTGTCAGAACTTCCCGATCATGCTCAGTTCAGCAAGAAACACGGTCATCTCCTCAATTTGGTTACCACTGGTTTCAAAGAAGATATGATGAGAGTCCTATTCCAGTTCTTCGATCCCAAACATCATTGCTTCACTTTCCCAGATTATCAGTTGGTACCCACATTAGAAGAATTCTCCCAGCTGCTTGGGATACCTATCCTGGATCAAATACCTTTCAGTGGTTTAGAAAAGAGGCCAAAATCTGAAGAAGTTGCCGCAGCTTTACACATGACGAAGTCCGACATCGAAGCTAATTGGGTAACAAGGAGTGGAGTTAAGGGTTTACTTGCCAAATTCCTGACAAATAAGGCCCGAGAATTCTTAAAAGTTATGAACGTCCGTGCTTTCGAAGACATCCTGGCATTGCTAATCTATGGCTTGGTGTTATTCCCTAATCCAGACCAATTCATAGACATGAATGCTATTAAGATATTTCTCACTCATAACCCTGTACCTACCTTGCTGGGAGACATTCTGCATTCCCTCCACACTCGTACCATGAAAAGGCAAGGGACTCTCATGTGCTGCATACCTCTATTGTCTAGGTGGTTTATTTCACACCTCCCTCAATCAGTCTTGAAGAATGAGCAAAATCTGAGATGGTCTCAAAAGATAATGTCACTCTCCCATTCAGACATCTGTTGGTGTCCTCAGTTCAAGGAAAATGTTACCATCATTGATCGTTGTGGCGAGTTCCCTAATGTACCACTCCTGGGGATAAGGGGAGGTATTACTTATAATCCTGCCTTAGCCCTACGTCAGTTTGGGCATGCTCGAAGAGATGGTCCACATGAAATGATTATTCAAGGTACAGTGTTTGACTATGACAATGACTCTCAAGGTCTCTGCCAAAGGTTTGTACGAGCTTGGGGCATGGTGAAAAGAAGCAATTTAGGAAAGAAAAATTCTATTCCTATGGAGCCTTATCTCAGATGGGTGCGCGCCAGAGCTCGCGAACTTGTCATGCCATATCTTACGGTCGGACCATTGACTGTGGAATCAGAGGCCGAAGGAGCTACTTCCCAGATCATTCCTTATCCAGATATGCCTACTGATGTTGAGGAATTGAAAAGATCCTGGACCCAGTTGAGAGAAGAGAGAGATACTTTCGAAGCTCAGTTCGTCGCAGAAAGGAAGAAAGTGTTAGAACTTACCAGTCAGCTTAATGAGGAACGAAGACTCAATGCGTATCTTCGCCCAAAAAGAAGTCGCCCCTGGGAGACTTGAGCTTTCATTGTATTTTTATTATCATTCCTTTTGTAATGAACATTGATCAAAGAAATTAGCGATAAACATTTCTCTCTTGTTGGTGATTTACGCAAAGTTAAATTCCAAAAGTCCTTGAAAACATTTCATACATTGCATAGCATAACATTGCATAACAGGTATTCTACAAGTTCAATATTCTCACGGTCTTCATTGCAAACAGAAAAATGGATCTCGAACAGACTGTCAAAAATCTCCAGACTCAGAATGCTCAATTCAAGGAGATGATGTTAAGCTTATCCAAGGGGCAGGAGGAACTGAAGGCTCTGCTGTTCGAAAAGAAGAAAGACAAGAAAGCTGTGAGTTTCATCAACCAGGGAAGAAGGCGTAAAGGACAGGCTATGGGAATCAAACTTGGAATCCCGAATGGTCCAGAAGAGGGGGCGGAGAATGACTCAGAGGAAGAGAATGCTGATTTCTCCAACCCTGAGGATGACGACGAGGACTATGAAAATGAACAGTACTCTCCAAGAGATGATAAGTACAAATTGCTGGAAGAACGCATGCTAGCTATGGAAGGTCAGAAGACGCCTGGTCTAGATTTCGAAAGTTTGGGTCTGGTCTCCGATGTGACCATTCCCCGCAAATTCAAAATCCCCATTTTCACTAAGTACGATGGTGCATCCTGTCCTCAGATGCATCTAAGGGCTTATGTGAGAAAGATTCAGCCGCACACTACTGATAAGAAACTGTGGATCCATTTCTTCCAAGAGAGCCTGTCTGGCACACAGTTGGAATGGTATTATCAGCTCAAGAGCTCTGACATCCGCACCTGGACTGATTTAGCGACAGCCTTCTACAAGCAGTACCAGTACAACTCTGAGTTAGCACCTACCCGACTACAGTTGCAAAATATGGCCATGGGATCTAAAGAAAGCTTCAAAGAGTATGCTCAGAAATGGAGAGATTTGGCTGGCAGAGTCAAACCCCCTATGACTGATCGAGAGTTAGTGGACATGTTCATGGGTACACTGACTGGCCCATTCTACAGCCATCTACTGGGAAGTTCTTCATCAGGTTTCACTGAACTTATACTGACAGGTGAACGGGTAGAGAGCGGCATTCGAAGTGGAAAGATACAGGCAACTACTTCTGCAAGCACCAAAAAGTCCTATCAGGGAAAGAATGAATCAAATGCTGTGTACAGTGAAAGGAAGCATAACAAGAAGAATCGTGACCATACTGTTGGGGCAGTTACAATTGCCGCCCCGCCAGCTCAAAACTTCCAGCAAAGACCAGACAGACCAAGAAGGCAGTTTACCAAGCTCAATATGACTTTAGCACAAGCACTGCAAAGTATGCTAAAGGTAAACTTAATCACTCTCAGAGGTCCTCCTGCAAATGTCAACACTACTTCGCCTCGTTATAATCCCAATGCCAGGTGTGCATATCACTCCGATAGCCCCGGGCACGATACAAACGATTGTTGGTTGTTGAAGAACAAAATTCAGGATATGATCGACGCTGGGGAAATTGAGTTCGAGCCTCCGGAGACTCCTAATGTCATCACTGCCCCTCTGCCTAATCATGACAAGACTGTCAATGCTGTGGAGGATACTGATAACGATTATGACTTGGATAGCCGGATTCTCCCAATAATTGATGATGGACTCAATAATTGGAAGGCTGAAGACACTATCCCGATTTCCTTTAGTCAGGAGTAATTGTTATTGCTATTTTAGTGTTTCAAAGCATTGTGTCTAGGCCCGGGGCATAATAGCTAATTTTTCAAGGGTTTTGTCATTTTCATAAGCATATTCATATTCAATAAATCAATGGACTTTTTGCATTCAAATATTGCGCTCTTTATCTTTCCTGTTATTTTTCAAACAAGCTATGTTTTCTTGCACACACCCACGTAACAATTTGTCGACCCATATCCACTCTGGATCTTGTTGATAATAGTTCTACTACTGTTCATTATGACTTTGAAAATCCGATCTACCAAGCCGAGGATGGAAGTGAGGAAGGTTGTAAAGTCCCTGGAGAACTTGCCAGACTGTTACTACAAGAAGAAAAGACCATACAGCCGCAGGAGGAATCAATTGAAATTGCAATGGGTACTGAAATAGACAAGAAAGAAGTCAGAGGTTTCTTGGGACACTTGAATTACATTGCCCGATTCATTCCACACTTGACTGCTACCTGCAAACCCATCTTCAAATTACTAAAAAAATAAAAATCAAGAGATGGAATGATGAATGACAAAATCAAGAAATATCTCCAAGAACCTCCAATTCTAATGCTACCAGTTGAAGGAAGACCTCTAATCATGTATTTGGCCGTGTTAGAAAATTCAATAAGGTGGGCTGGGGCAACATGACGAGTCTGGTCGAAAAGAGCATGTCATACACTGCCTTAGCAAAAGGTACCGACTGTGAAACAGGATACTCACGGCTCGAGAAAGCTTGCTACGCTTTGGCCTAGGCTGTTCGCCGACTAAGACAGTCTATGTTGAATCATACCACTTTATTGATTTCTAAGATGGATTCTATCAAATATCTACTTGAGAAACCTGCTGTCTCCTGAGAGAGTTATCACTGATAATGGTACTAAACTGAACTCTACACGCGGTTCAAAATAAAGCACCATGACTCTTCTCCGTACCGGCCAAAGACGAACGGCGCCGTGGAGACTGCTAATAAGAATATCAAGAAGATCATACATAACGTACAAAGACTGGCATGAGATGTTACCTCTTGCTCTTCATGGTTGCGTACTCCGACCAGGGGCAACTCCGTTCTCTTTAGTCTATGGAATGGAAGCCGTCTTACCAGTGGAAGTTCAGATTCCCGCTCTAAGAATTGTGAAAGATGCAGGCTTAGATGAGGATAAATGGATTCAAACTCGACTCGATCAGATAAATTTGATGGGTGAGAAGAGACTTGCGGCTGTATGTCACGGGCAGATATATCAGAAGCGCATGACCAGGGCATTCAACAAAAAGGTCAAGAGACAAGTGTATCAAATTGGCGACTTGGTAATCAAACGCATCATCCTACCACAAGGTGATCCCAGGGGCAAATGGACTCCCACCTACGAAGGGCCATTTGTAGTTAAGAAGGTATTCTCTGGTGGAGCCATGATGCTTGCTACAATGGACGGCGAAGATTTCCCGCATCCTGTGAACGCGGACATAGTTAAAAAAATACTACGCATAAAAGAGACCCGCTAGGTCGACGTACCTAGGCAAAAGTAAGGGCATCCCGGCAAACCAAAAGGGTTCGGGCAAAAATTAGGGATATATAAAAAAAAATGTACACCCGGCAAGTCGAAAACCTGAAAAGGCGGCTTGGGCAAAAAAGGGTATCCTGGTGGACTGAAAACCTGAAAAGGCGGTCCAGGCAAAAATTAGGGATTAAAGCGTATGACTATGCCCCGTTCTCTGTCAGCTTCACCCAAGTGTCGAGGGACTGACCAAGCCAATCACTTCTATCCGACAGCAAGGGATGAGATGCTCGAAGACATAACGACAGTAGTAGGCTTAAAATCAATAGGACTTCTTCCACATAGCTTTCTCTTTGTTTTCGGCAATTTCCTCTTACTAGGATTTCTGTCTCCCTTACACAAGTTGCCTGTTTATGGGCCCTCTTTCAAAATCAATACAATTTTATCTCCAAAAAAGATGCTTTTGTTTCACTTTTTCTGTTTTGTTTGCGTAAATGTCCATTGATTTAATTTGAATTGACTTATGCATTTGAATATGATCAATATTTACCAAAAATACATGCCTAGAATAGTAATGGCAGTTACTAAGAGACTTCAGGATCGTGGATAAGGTTTAACCCTGCTTCCCAATGAATTCGTTGCTAATTCTATTCCCCGGCAACGCCAATTATTCCCCAGAAGAGGTCGGCACCACCAGATAGACAGGTCATCTCTTCCATCCCCAGCCAGGCTCTGTTGAGTGGTTCCATCGTCAGACAGAAATCAAGTATCCCCCAGCTAAGAAAGGGTCGTCAATACAAATATCTCCGACCAGAAGACTGAGATTTATTCCCCCAGTAGAGTCCCCTGGAAGAACGTTTCAGACGCATAGTGCATTCATTACATCATTTCACATCACATACCTACATACAATTTTCATTCCGCATCATATACATTACATCATTTCATAACATATACATGCACACAATGCTCGCATTTATTCCAGACGCATAATTCACTCATCACATCATTTCACAGCACACGCATGCATACAACATTTGCATCTCATGCATCATGGCATGGCATGAAGCTAACTTTATTTTTCAGGTTAACTATCCTCTTGATACAATCAACACAAAGGTCCATTCAGACGGACATCTGTATCAATTACATTCAGGATTCAACTACACCTTTCAGATATACTCCATGTCAACATTCATTCTGACATCCTCCCAACGATGGCATCTATAAGCCCATCCCAGACATTTATCGCCAATACAACATATACAAATACTATCAGATATAGCCTAGCGTACGGTTCATCCTGATTCAGCTCAACATATGACCCCTTCAACTCAGATACGATCTAACGTATGATCCATTCTGACCTTCAACAACTCAGATACGATCTAGCATACGATCCACTCTGATCTTCAACAACTCAAGTACGGTTTAATGTACGACCAAGTTAAACCTTCATCTTCTCAGATGCTACCTTCGGACAGGTACATTTCTGAATGGTAGTCTAGTATACGGCTACTCCCTTACTCAGATGCTACCTTCGGACAGGTACATTTCTGAATGGTAGTCTAGTATACGGCTACTCCCTTACTCAGATGCTACCTTCGGACAGGTACATTCCTGAATGGTAGTCTGGTATACGGCTACTCCCTTGCTCAGGTGCTACCTTCGGACAG
This sequence comes from Lathyrus oleraceus, assembly GCF_024323335.1. Taxonomy (NCBI): domain Eukaryota; kingdom Viridiplantae; phylum Streptophyta; class Magnoliopsida; order Fabales; family Fabaceae; genus Lathyrus; species Lathyrus oleraceus. The sequence continues at coordinate 479,373,357 of NC_066583.1, read as the reverse complement.
GTACATTCCTGAATGGTAGTCTGGTATACGGCTACTCCCTTGCTCAGGTGCTACCTTCGGACAGGTACATTCCTGAATGGTAGTCTGGTATACGGCTACTCCCTTGCTCAGGTGCTACCTTCGGACAGGTACATTCCTGAATGGTAGTCTGGTATACGGCTACTCCCTTGCTCAGGTGCTACCTTCGGACAGGTACATTCCTGAATGGTAGTCTGGTATACGACTACTCCCTTGCTCAGATGCTACCTTCGGACAGGTACATTTCTGAATGGTAGTCTAGTATACGGCTACTCCCTCTTCAAGCAGATTCGGCCTAACGGACGGCTCTATCTGCAACTCAGAAACGATCTAGCGTACGATCCGTTCTGATCTTTCATCCCCATCAAAGTCATCTGCCTAACGAACAGCTCACTCTGGTATTCAGATACGGTCCAGTGTATGATTCATTCTGATCCCTTATCCCCAGCAGTATACAGCATACTCTGACTCCCCAGCGAAGTCAACAGCATGACGGGGGATTCACTATACGGTCTAGTGTATGACCCGGTATGACACCCATGTCTTCAGATATCGTCTAACGTACGACCCAGTCTGAAGCTCCCATCATCAAACTTCCTGGATGGCATCTTTAAGCCCATCTCCATCAAGACCAATTGACAAGCGCAAATTTTCGGGGCATTCTAGTGTTCAATAATCTTCCACCTCCAGACCACGAATGGTGCACATACCATTCTACTCTCTCGGTTCAAGAATATTGAACAGGGGCAGCTGTCATACCCCAAAATTTGCCCATTAATATTTCAAGACATTTCAGGGCACTCCGACTCATTTTTATGACACTTAAAGGAACAAAGGCCCAGCTCGCGAATGACCCAAAATGGCCTACTCGCTACACGCTCACCTAGTGATAATATGAAAGTGGTTTATTTGGAAGCGGAGGAAAAGGGGTGCAAAAAGGAAAGAAAACGAACCAAACAGCAAAGCCCAACCCAAAGTACAAGAACACGGGTGTGGCATCTGTGACGAGCGTCACAGAGGCTGTGACGAGCGTCACGCCTCGCACACCCCTGTGACGGGCGTCACACATGGTGTGACGAACGTCACACCATTCCCCTACTTTGTGGGCGCAGGCAACGCTTCAGAGACTTGAAGATCCGTTGGGCCCTATATCCACGTACGTGTTGAAGACTTTTTTTTGGCAGCAGGCATGACCTAATGACAACAATATAAATAGCCGCCTTGAAAACCTAAAAGGGGAGCTTTTTCCGAGATTCTTTTTCCTTTGCCGTTTTCGCCTTTGCATTTTTTCTTCTTTTCCAGCAGCTTAGGCATTGTGTTTTACAAGTGCTACACTATTTCTTTTGTGTAAGACCCCAATTTTGGGCCCTAAGATCCCTCATGGCCCATATCATTCATCATAACCTCAAGGATCATTGCATGCCTTTGCTTCCCTCCTAGTGGGTAGATTGCCTTGTGGGTTTGTTTCTTGATCACCAAGCATACTTTGCATTTGTATATCTTTGCTTTCATATGTTTATTATCCAAAAAATACAAAAATATTGTCAGTCTAACCTTGTTGCTTGCAGTTGAAGCAATCATCAGAAATTAGGTCAAAGATGGTCAACAGTCAGTCAAAGCAATGGATGATGGCCATTCTTGTGGAATTTGGGCATCATGATCATTAATCAAAGGTTCATACATCTTGTGACATCATTTGAAATCAATTTCTCAAGGAATTAGGGTTTGGAATTCATCAGAAGTGGTTCAATCAGTCCAAAACCCTAGAAAAGTCAAACTTGGTCAACAGTTGATTTAATCAGAAATTTGATGGATAGAATTGATTTGAAGGAGTTTATTCATGCTTGTACAAGCCTCATATATCATGTTAAACCTCATCATGGAAGAAAATCAAGCAAATCAGAAATTTTCCAGAAATAGAAAGTGGACCTGTAATTTCAACTGCCAAAAATGGAAACTTCTTGATCTTAAACTTGCATCATGATACAAGCTCCAAATGAATTTTTGCCCAACATGAAAGTTGAAGATCTTGTCTTCCCATTTTCAAAAAGTCCAAGAACATCAAAATCCCATGTGTGGTTGTCAAGATATGATCAAATCATTTTCATCAATTTTTGAACTTCAACAAGCCATATCTCCCAAACCATAAGGCCAAATTTGGTGGGGTTTTTTCCTACAAACCACATTTTTCATCCTCTTTCCAAAAATATAAATTTCATGACCTAAAACCTTGCCAATCAAAATGGCATTTTTGGACCTTTTGCATTTAAATTCAAAGTTTGACCAAACTTTTGACTTTTTGAGTTTTTGACTTTTTCTTGATTTGGTCAATTGGGAAATGTTCCATATCACATTTGTGACTTGTTCCAATCCCAAAACCATCATCATACCACCATTTTCCCATCATTTTGAATCAAAATGCAAAAACTTGGAAATTTTGCAAGAAGCTTCACAAAAGACAAAACCAGTACAACATTTCATTTGTACAACCAAAACAGCAATTAGAATGTGGTCTGTACAGCCTGTAGCAGGCCCAAATTTGTGCCAATTCACACCTCCACTTCATTTGTACAAGTTTGGCCAAATATGCAAATGGTTTTCATGAGTGGGAGGCAAGTTAGCAATTCATGAACAAGTAAAAGATAGCAGGGTATTTGGTCTTTGGCAGCCTGTCCAGGCCCAGCTCGTGGCAAACATACACCTCCATTTACTCACTTATGCAGAAATTAGCAAAAGGCAAATGATTCATTAAAAACCAAACTAACTTAGCTCTTGATTAAGAAACCTTAAACAGATGAATATAAGGGCATTTTCTGACATTGAAAAACCCTAGACACTGCAGCCACAGACCAAGAACCTTGATACTCTCTCATTCTCCATTATTTTGCATTTGGCATTTTCTGCTTAAAACACAAAAAACCCTTGAACAACTGGGATTGATTCTTCATCTGGACATTCTTTGGAACTCCTTTCGAGCACAAAACATCCTCTGCACAGTTTTTATCCTGTTCTGTTTTCAAAGGAGTCCTTCAATGGCGGCTTGGGTTTAGAGTGAAACCAAGCAAGTTTGCACTGATCTTCTTCAAGCATTCATCATTCTGCAGCATTGTCTTCACCTGTTTCAAGCTATATCACCAGAATACCAACTGTGCCTCATTTTCTTCAAAAGCAAGTAAAGTTTCGACCAACTCTTTTCTCAAATTCTTGCTATGCCATGTGTAGCCCTTGTGTTGTTGAGTACTGTGTGCTTTGAATCGTGTATTATGCTTGCTTGTGCGGTGAGATATTTGAGTTCAAAGTTTTTTTGTGTTCATGGATGTTTTGCTTGATTCATGATACCTAGTGTGTTTTAGTGCAAATGAACTGTAGAATGAGCATGCTGGATGTTTATTATGTCGATTGCCATGCCTAATTTCATGTTCTGAGCTCTTCAAATTTTCACTATTTAGTTGTTGGTGATGGTGATATGCTGTTGAACCTTATCCCTGCCCATGAAAATCCTCTTGAATTGTTGGTTTGTTGTGATTATATTGGCTGGTCGATTTTTGTGTTGCTGTTGCTTACAAATGCCAATGTTGATACTAGAACCCTCATGCTGTTTCCAGAAGTCCAACTCATACATTTTGGTTGCTGTGTGTTGTATGTTGCTGAGCATATTGAGTGTATTATCATGAGTGTACATATGCCTTGCCATTGAGTGATTTTGCTCAAAACCTGTTTGATGCTAATGATGAACATGAAGATGATATTGCTTGCTGTTATGATGAACTGCCCAGGGATTCCACCTGTTGTGTTTGGTTTTGTTGTTAGCTTGATGATGCTTAATATGTACATGTTGCTGTCCATGCCAAACCATAAACTCTGCTTGCTGTATGAACATTTCCAATGTTGCTGTTGTTTGGTTCTGTTTGGATGTTGGCTAAACTTGTTTGAAATTTCCCATGAGTATGCTTGTTCCAATGTTGGTTGATGTTCTATGATGATAGTTGTTGCAGGGCCTGTTGGATTATTGTTGCTGGATGTGTTGAATGTTGATTATTGTTGCTGTTTTCTTGTTGTTTGAATGATGATGTTAATTGTGTTGCTGCATAAGCCAAACCCTCATACTGTTTCCAGAAATCCAGCATATGTTTTGGTTGCTGTGTGTTATATGTTGCATAAACATCATGAGTGTATTATCATATGGTGTCCATGTGGCTGTTTGAGTTTTATTTGTTAATGAACATGAATGTATGCCTGCTGCTGTTTTGCAACCCTTATTCTTTCTTCCAGAAATCCAGCTCATATGTTTTGTTTGCTACTTGTCACATATGTGTATGTTGTTGTGATAAACTTGAGCTGCCCAGAATTTCTCATTTTGTTTGTTTTGGCATGTTGTTTGTGGTTCCCACTGCCATGCTATTTGAATGTCACATGTTGATATTGAATTGTGAAGAAACCATTGCCTTGTTGCTTGCTTGATGCTTATTTTTTTGAATGAGTTCATAATGATGGAAGTTGCTATTGACTGCTTGCTAAATCCATGCTGGTGTATGTTTGTGCTAAGTCATTTTGATGTTAGTTGATGTCAGTTATTGCATGAGCATTGAGGCTGGTTAGGTTTATTTTGTTCATGGTTGATAAATGTTGCTGAATGATTTTGCCATACCATTACTATGCTGTTGTCTGTTTTGTTTGGATGCTAATGAACACATCATACCATGCTGCTAAAGTCTTGCTGCGGTTTTGATAAATATTGAATGATGCTTAACCATGTTGTTAATACCCTGCTGTCATCGCAACCTTGAACATGCTCAGAAATCCATATTGATTCATGTTCTGTTTGTGTTAGTATGCCAGCTGAATACTGTTACCTTACTTTTGAAATGTTGGTCGAATGATGATGATTGATGAACATTTATATGCCCTGCTGTTGTTTGTATTGGAAGCATGAGAATACATGATACATGTTGTTGCTGACATAACCTTGCTGCAGTCTTGAAACACCTTGAACACATACTGTTATAAACCCTCGAGCCTGCCCAGGAAAAAACCACATGATTATGCTATGCTGTTGTTTGTTGGCTGTGTGAGCATCACCATGAAAACCATGCTGCAGTTTTTGAAACCTTATGAACATGTTCAGAAAAACCAATGTGATTTGTGTTGAATGCTATAGTTTGGTTGCTGTGTGAACATCACCATGAATGCCTTGCTATTTATCTGTTGGTGTTTGAATGATTGTTTTGAAGATGCCCTGCTGTTTTGCTACCTTAACCTGTCCAGAAATTCATATGATATGTGTTTGGTTTACTGTGTTTTGATGTTGCATAATTGAGAGTTGCCATGCTGTTACATGATTGCTTGGTGTTGCATGTTCGTGCTTACTGATTATGGTATGCTTGTGTGTTTGGTTGATGATGAACTTAGTTGAATTGGTGAATGCCATGCTGTTGAATTACAAACCCTAGCTTATGCATGAGAAACCCAGAATATGAACATTGTTGTTGCCTGTACTGTTATCATGCTGCTGTTGTGCTGGTCGAATTTTGTATTTGATGTTGGAAATACCATGAACATGTTGCCAAACCCTAGTTCATGTGCGTGAGAACCCAGAATTTTGTTTGCTATTGGCCAAGTTCACTGTTCCATTGGCAACAGCCAATAGGAACATTTCCCGTGTCCCTCCAAAACTGTGTCGTTTTGATTAATGAAAAGAATATCTACTCAAATGCCATTCTGTTGACTTGCGTTGACCACTTTGCCTTGCCTTTGTTCATGTTTCACCAATTATTTCCTCCAATTTCCACAATTTATTTCTCATTCAATTTTCATCAAAAAATTATGAAATTTTTTACACATGATCACAAATGAGTCTAGAATTTTATTGTGATTTTTAATTAATTTTCCATGGTCTGGATTTTAAATGATAAATATCTTCTTGACATGCATGCAAAATTGATACCCTTTACCATTTCAATTGTGAAATTGTCATATTGCATCCAATGCCTTTGAAATTTTTTGTGGTGAAACTAGACACATTGACCTTTGTTTCCATATAGACTTTGTGCATTTCCCATTTGTGGTTTGTGAGCTTTGAATTTTTGAAGTTATGTGTTACATTTGGTGCTATACCATGATCATGCATTTTCCCAATTTTTGTTCACATGCTTCCTCTTATCCAAATCACTTGAAATTTTGCATGAATCATCTATCACATGTCTAGTTTGTGTATGAATTTTCCTGGAATTAATCATGCTGTTTTCCATTTGATTGTGAATTTTCTTCCATATGTGGTCATATGTTGACTTTTTGTGCTATGCCTTGCCAAATCTTTTGTGAAATTCTCAAATCTTATTGTATGATCATGAAATTCCATATGTGATAACTAGACATCTCAATCTTTGCATTGGTGTTAACCTCATTCATTTATCTTCTGTTTTCAAATTGATATGATTTTTTGAAGTTGACCTATGCTTGTTGACTTTCACCATGCTTACTTGAATTTGATTTGACTTCATGAATTTCATTGACTGCCTTCCTCTCATCCAAATGCCATGAAATTTTACATGTATACCATGTTAGATGTTAGGATTGAGTGTGATTTATTTCATAATTTTTGAGATTGTTTGAGTTGACTTTTGAATGAAGTCTTTGCTGTTGACTTTTGTATGCTTCTCTTGCCATGCTTTGCATCCTTTTGCATATGAAATGACCATGATGCATGATATGATTATGAATCCAATTGAGAATGCTTCTTGAATGATTAAACTTGGTTTGGGTTGACTTTTCTTGCTGCCTTGACTTTTTCTTTCATCTTTGACCCTAGGCTAGTCCTAGTGGTCTTCTAAGCTTATGTTGAGTTCATCTGTTTCAGGTTGAGCACCAATGCCCCAAAGACCTTTCAATTTCGATTGAGTTGGTTTGTTTATCATGTGCTGACACTTGTTTTGTAGGTTGACTCATATGCTTGAGTCTTTGTGCCTTGCACAATTGGTCCCTTTCTTGTTGACTTTTGGGGTTATTTCCTTTTGATTTTGACTGTTGACTTGTTTGCTAATGGGTCTGACTTTTGCAGGTGCTTTAGTTGCTTAAGTTCTTTGAACTTGCTTGCTTTTGCTTTTTAGCATTTGCTTTGAGGTATAATTACTTCTTCTTCATGTAGTCTGGAGACCCGGTCTGTTATTTGACCGGGCAAACTGTCTGAAGTCCTCCTTAAGAGGCAATGCCTGTGTTTGTTTAAATTTGTCCTAAGCAGGAAAAGTCCTTCAAGTAAGGCAATTGGTGGAAGGTAGGGATAAGTAATCTATCCCCCACTATTCAGTGTGTCCTCTCTTTGCTCCCACTACATGGTTGAAGCATTGAGATAAATACCCAAGATCTATAGAGTCAATAATGTGGAGAGAGTTCCTACTTTCTGAACTCCCACACTTTCTTTGATGCTCTCTCTGATTTGAGATAGAAGCAATGAGGCACACCCCTCATCTCCTTTTCATCTGCTTCACCTGAGTCTCTCAATGGCCAGGTTAAGAGCAACCTTCACCTATTACAGTGGACTTTCAAAGTCAAACCCTCTTGTGTGAGCCCCCATTGTTTGGCTATAGAGTGTGCTGTTTGATATTCATTGATTGTTTGATTGCTTCATATGCACTTGCTTGCCTGTATGCTATGCATTTATCATCATCATCAATTGCCATTAGTGCATGATCATATCATTTGTCTGTGTGACTTTTGTTATTGTTGTTTGCCCATTGAGGACAATTGTAAGTCCATTGCCTTGGCATTTGTTCCTATGATATGGAAGGATAGAGTGTAAGACCTCATTGGTCACTCATATCTTCTGTTTATCTGTTTGTATGTGAGGATGCAGTTATAAGTCCCTGTAAGTTGGCATCTGTTATCCTGTGATCATAATTTGATCTGTTTGGTGTTGTATGTGAGGTTGCAGTTATAAGTCCCTGTAAGTTGGCATCTGCTTTCCTGTGATCATAGTTTGTTTTATCTGTTTGTATGAGAGGTTGCAATTATAAGTCCCTGTAAGTTGGCATTTGCATTCCTGTGATCATATTGTTGCTTTTGTTCTTGTATATGAGGATCCATTGTAAGTCCCTGCAACGTGGCATTGGTATTCCTATGGGCATCTGTGGAGTTAACCTAAGTCCAGACAGATTGGCAGTTGACTTCCACATTTCATTCTTGTTTTCTTCTGAGGAGATTGGTGTAAGACCATTGAGTGGCTTCTGATATCCTGTTTTGTTTTAGGAGATTGGTATAAGACCAGTGATTGGCATCCGGTATCCGCCTTTCTTTGCTTTGTTTGTTTATTATTATCCATTGCTATTCCAAAGGACACACTTGAATCATCTGCTATATGATTTCAAGAAGTGAACCTTCTGAGAAGTTTTACTATCCATCCTTCATCCATTCATCATTCATTATGTCCTAGACTTTTTCACACTTTATCTTTCAAACTTGACATAAGTGTTGTGCAAACATCTTCATGTTTTTCTAACTAAAAACCTGGACTCAAGTCCTTGACCTTTTTCAAACCTCATTTCATAATACTTATTTGAATTGATCTTAATCATACTTTGACCTCATTTTCATAATCCTAATCAGTAACTTCACTCATTCACTTGTTTTGGCTTTGTCCATTAATCTTTTCATACGTGAGCTATAGGTTTGATTTATCTTAGTGGTTGATGTTAATCTCACCTTCTGTCTTTAGTGATTGAATTGTAAGTCTTCCTCGCCTATTATAGGGTTAACCCCTCCCTGGCCAGTTGAAGCTGTTCTCACATGGTGGACGTTGTTGTCTGTATAAGGTTGAGTTTTCTCCCGTGGATAACGTAAGACCTAGGGTTTGTGTTTAAAATTGAACCTAACCAACTTTTGGAAATCTTTTAGCCGAACTACGGCGTTCTGATCCTTACCTTTGATGGAAGGTACGTAGGCAACGGGTTCATCCGTTCGAACCCAATAATAATAAAAATGTATATTCTTTTCCCATCATCCCAATCATGTTTGCACAATCTTTATGTCATAACAAATAATAATTTTGCATAACAAGTGTGAAAAGGGCTCCCTAGGAGTACCTAGGACGTAGTGGGTGCCTAACACCTTCCCATTGCGTAATTTACCCCTTACCCAGAATCTCTGATCTTTTTATTAGTTTTCTACGTGTAAAACTTCTTAGGCTTTTGTTCGCTTTTTAGCCAGTCCTTTGGATAAATAAAAGTGCGGTGGCGACTCGAAAATTTCATGTATCTCTTAGCTTATGATTTAATCGATAGATCATATAGCGACGAATACACCGCTACATTTTGCAATTCCGGATTCCCTTTTGGTATTTAGTTAATTCTTTTCGCACAATAGTTTCTACAACGGAAACTATTGTGTGCCTTTTTACCGAATCTAATCTTACGGCGGCAGCAAGGTCACCTCCGCTCAATTCTATCCGATCGGCCAATTCAAGGTTGCGACTCAATTGCAAACAGGTTTGCGTTACTATTATCGCTTTATGTTCCTAATTCACATGTGATATCATAATTGAGATTCATAAATATATTTGAGGCTTTGCATGTAACTTAAGTATGCCTGGATACTTTGAATTGTTGTAATGGATGCCGCTGTTCTTCGTCCTATTTTGATCTTTGCCCATCTGACCTGTTTTATCATAACCATGCTTTGTTTACCTATTACTTTGGTGCAACTCTCGATTGCACCCTGATTTGGTATTCTAACCCGTTTGCTGAATTTTGCAAAGGTTCATATGTCCCGGGAAAAGATTGCTGTTTAGGTCTCCCACTTTATTTGTGGGATACCCTTGTGGAGACTCACCCTAAGTGGCCTAATTAATTTTAATGTGTTCATTTTAATGTCTTAATTTTAATGTATTAATTTTAATGCATTGATTTTAGTATGGACTTAATTACTTAATTTACTTTAAAATATGACCTTTAAATAAGTGATCTTGGACCTCTCTTTGCTGCCTTACGGTATTACGGTATAATGGTCATGTCCCGCGAATGTGGGGATACACTTAGCAATGGCCCTTCGATTAAATCATCATAAAATAAATCATGGTCCCTCGGATGTTGCCTTCGAAAATACAATTTTGTCCCGCGATGACCCTTCGGTGTAGCCTACGGTTAAATGATGATCGTCCCTTCGAATGCTAAGGTATCCTTACAACTGTTGCCTTCAATGACCTATCGATGACCCTACAATGACCCTTTTACATCCCAAGGATAAAACTACTTACTTCTCAATAGTAAGGACAGTTTTACCCTCATAAGGATAGGAAACGCCCGGAAAGACCTCGGACAAGTATAACCTTAATTGCTCATTCATAACCAAAAAATATACTTTTCACCTCACACCTTTCAAACATCTTTTTTGGAAAATCACCACTTAGCATACATCCGCACTAGGATCATTGCCGAGTTATATTTTTCCAAACTATTTTCTAAATTAAAACGAGATAACCACTTTGTATACATTCATGCAAGAATCATTACAAAGTTAAATTCTCATTTTGCAAAACATTTTTCACACCTTTCTCAACCACCTTTTTCAAACTAGAAAACATAAATGATTGAGCAATTAAGAGCCCATGGATAACCATGGATACAAAGGGTGCTAATACCTTCCCTTTGTATAAAGTACCTCCCGAACCTAAGAATTTAAAATTAAGGTCTTTCCTGTTCTTTTCCACCTTTCCTTATGGGATAAAAGAAAAGTCGGTGGCGACTCTTGCTATCCGCGACATTGCGATAAAAAGCAAAACACCCCATGTCAGTTCACCGTATGACACTAGAAAACCCAAAGTGATAAGAAACTCTGGGAAAACTAATCAGAAAGGACCCAAGAGACTCTGGGTACCAAAAGATAAGATTGTTTATGTTGCAGATATCTTATGCAGCAAAGTTCAAACACCAGTCATGGTACCTGGACCCTAGATGCTCGCGACACATGACGGGAAGAAAGTCTATGTTCCAAAGCCTGGAACTTAAAGACGCTGGATTCGTAGGCTTCGAAGGAGATCAGAAAGGAAGGATCAGAGGCTCTGGAACTATTGATAATGGTACTCTTCCCTCTATATCTGATGTCCTTTACGTAGAAGGATTAATGCATAATTTGTTATCCATAAGTCAATTAAGTGATAACGGTTATGATGTGATCTTTAATCAAAAAACATGTAAAGCTATAAATCAAAACAATGGTTCTGTCCTATTCACAGGCAAGAGGAAAAACAATATTTATAAAATTAATCTTTCTGATTTAAAAGAACAAAATGTGAAATGTCTGATGTCTGTTCACGAAGAGCAATGGGTATGGCATAGACGCTTGGGCCACATTAGCATGAGAAAATTATCTCAGCTAAATAAACTCGAGTTAGTCAGAGGCCTACCTAAACTGAAGTTCTCTTCAGATGCTCTATGTGAAGCATGTCAGAAAGGAAAATTTTCAAAAACATCTTTCAAAAAGAAAACTATTGTTACTACCTCTAAGCCTCTGGAACTTCTTCACATTGATCTATTTGGTCCTGTGAAAACAGCATCAGTCAATGGAAAGAAGTACAGACTAGTCATTGTTGATGATTTCAGTCGCTGGACATGGGTGAAATTCCTAAAACACAAGAGTGAGTCTCACTTTGTATTCACTAGTTTCTGCTCCAAAGTGCAAAAAGAATTTGACTCTAAAATTGTTAGAGTCAGAAGTGATCATGGTGGCGAATTCGAAAATAAATCCTTTGAAGAATTATTTGACTCTAATGGAATATCCCATGATTTCTCCTGCCCTAGAACTCCACAACAAAATGGAGTTGTAGAGAGGAAGAATAGGATACTCCAAGAGATGGCCAGAACCATGATCAACGAAACTAATGTGGCTAAGCACTTTTGGGCCGAAGCTGTAAATACAGCGTGTTACATTCAGAATAGAATATCCATAAGACCTATTCTGGAAAAGACTCCTATGAACTGTGTAAAGGAAGAAAACCAAACATTTCATATTTTCATCCATTTGGATGTTCTTGCTTTATTTTAAACACTAAAGAACATCTGAACAAGTTTGATTCCAAAGCACATAAAGGTATTATGTTAGGATACTCAGAATGCTCTAAAGGCTACAGAGTATACAATACAGAAACCAAAATTGTGGAAGAATCAATCCATGTCAGATTTGACGATAAGCTTGACCCTGAAAAGTCAAAGCTAGTTGAAAATTTTGCAGATTTAGAAATCACTCTTGCAGGATCTGACAAAGCTCCAGAAGCAACTGTCATTCAGAATTCTGAGGAAATTAATCTTCCATTAATCCCCAAGAAAGCTAAAAGTCGCCTCAACGTGTCTGAAGAATTGATTCTGGGCAACAAGGACGAACCTGTCAGAACCAGATCTACATTCAGGACTTCTGAAGAGACTCCTCTGGGATTAGTGTCTCTGATCGAGCCTACGTCCTGTGATGAAGCACTTCAAGATAACGACTGGGTTCAAGCCATGCAAGAATAATTAGATCAATTCACAAAGAATGATGTCTGGGATCTTGTTCCCAAGCCCAGAGGCACTCACGTTATCGGAACCAGATGGGTATTTAGAAACAAGCTGAACGAGAAAGGAGAAGTCGTCAGAAACAAAGCTCGACTGGTAGCTCAAGGTTACAGTCAACAAGAAGGTATTGACTAAAACGAAACCTTTGCTCCAGTCGCAAGGTTAGAATCTATTCGTCTTCTTGTATCTTTCGCTATAAACCATTCTATTAAATTATATCAAATGGATGTCAAGAGCGCATTCCTTAATGGTTATATATCAGAAGAAGTGTATGTCAACCAACCTCCAGGTTTTGAAAATTCAATTTTTCCAGAACATGTTTTTAAACTTAAAAAATCTTTATATGGACTTAAACAAGCTCCCAGAGCTTGGTATGAACGTTTAAGTAATTTTCTTCTGGAACACAATTTTATCAGAGGGAAAGTTGACTCCACACTCTTCTGTAAGAACCTTAACAATGATCTCATGATATGCCAGATATATGTCGATGATATTATTTTTGGTTCAGCTAACGCCTCTGTTTGTCAAGAATTTTCTGAGTTAATGCAGACAGAATTTGAAATGAGCCTAATGCAAGAACTAAAGTTCTTTCTAGGAATTCAAATAAATCAAACTTTAGAAGTCACGTACGTTCATCAAAGCAAATACATAAAAGATGTTCTGAAGAAATTTGACATGGCTGAATGCAACTCTGCAAAGACTCCCATGCATCCAACATGCATTCTTGAAAAGGAAGAAGTCAGTAAAAAGGTTTGTCAGAAGCTCTATCGTGGTATGATAGGCTCCCTTCTCTATCTGACTGCTACTCGACCTGATATTCTCTTTAGTGTCTGTCTATGTGCCAGATTCCAGTCAGATCCTAGAGAAACTCACTTAACAGCAGTTAAGAGAATTTTCAAATATCTGAAAGGAACTCCTAACCTGGGCCTGATGTATGAGAAAACATCAGAGTATAGACTTTCAGGTTACTGTGATGCAGATTACGCAGGAGATAGATTGGAACGAAAAAGCACATCTGGAAATTGTCAGCTCCTAGGAAACAATCTGATATCCTGGGCCAGCAAAAGACAGTCAACTATCGCTCTATCAACTGCAGAAGCTGAATACATCTCAGCATCACTGTGCACAACTCAGATGCTCTGGATGAAGAATCAGTTAGAAGATCTGCAAATCTTTGAGAGTAACATTCCTATCTTTTGTGATAATACTGCTGCCATTTGTTTAAGTAAGAATCCCATTCTACACTCCAGAGCCAAGCACATCGAAATAAAACATCATTTTATCAGAGACTATGTTCAGAAACGGATAGTAACATTGAAGTTCATTGATACAGATCATCAATGGGCAGATATCTTTACTAAGCCTTTAGCTGAAGATAGATTTCTTTTTATCTTAGAAAATCTGAACATTCAAAATTGCCCTGAATAAATTGTGCCTCTGAAGATGTAAAATGAGACTCTGACATAAACTAATGAGTTTCTGCCTCTGACTCTGATACTTCTACCAAGTTAAGAAGATATCTGAGTTAGAATTCTCTAGGAACCATTCATTTGGTATTCCTGAAGATCAGATAAAGCAAACACGTGGAGTGAATTGCGTCTAACCTTGGAACTTCTAGACAGCTGTCCAGAAGAAATTCAAAGGACAGACGTTTGAGATCTCCTCGAGCAGTGTGCATACTGTTGGGATTAGACATCCATTAATGAGCCATAATCATTTCTCCCTCTAAACGTGCTAACTTGGTTTTTGTGCTAACTCTGATTTGCGTGTCGTTTTGCATGCGGTTCTTTTGGGTATTTAAACACTCCTCTCACACTTCACACACACTTCACTCTCACTCACTTGTTATAACCTAGTTCTCTCAGGCATTTCTGCAAACAGTTGATAGTCATCTCAGTTCTTCAAACAATGGATTCTCAACAACAATCTGTATTCAACTATTCTCAGCAAATGAACTCCAGCAACGCAGCTCAAAGCACATCTACTCCAACCGTTACAGACGTAACTACAACACCAGTTTACAAGGAGCCTCACATTCTTGACCGTGAGCCTCATATAAATCTTGCAACTCCTTTTGAGAAACTGGACGTGCTGTGTGAATCCCTGGTGGATTTCAACAACATGAAGAGGAATGGAGTAGACCTAACTGAAGAACTTCATCAACAAGGTTGGGAAAACTACTTTCAACGCCTCTATGGCCCTGTTTACCCAAACCTTATTAAGGAATTCTGGAGGTTTGCTGATGCTGATGATCATTTCATCGTCTCCTACGTCTTGGGTGTCAAAATTGTGATAACTGAAAAATCAATTGCTGCCCTGCTGAACATGGAAAAAGCTGGAGGAAGAAGAATTTACAACATAAATCCCAGAGCCAAATACATTGCTCATGAAATCAAACCAACAATCTTCAAACTCAACACAGAAGGAAATCCCTTAAAGAACAAGGAACTACATCAGAATCTCCGGGTGTGGCTCAAAATCATTCTGGGAACTATTCATCATCGCCCAACATCAAACTCATCAGATTACATCAATACATATCAGAAATGTATTCTGTATTGTATTCAGAAAAGTATGAAGCTTTGCCTCCCTGCACTCCTCTTTAAATACCTCAGAGATTCTGTACGGGAAACCAGGAATAACATGAAACCCAGAACCTACATTCCTCTGGGAAGACTCCTCTCAGATGTGCTGATAGAAAATGGTCTCGTGGACCATCTGATTAAACACAAACTCATGGAAGACTTGGCAATAGAAACTAGAAGGCCTCTGAACTCCAGGAATCTGAAGAGCATGGGGATTCTGGAAAAGATTGACGTTAAACCTACTCTGGATACTTCTTGGGAAGCCTTAAAAGATCAGAGGGATATGCCAAATGGTCTTTGCAAGTTCTACAGGGATGAACCCAAAGAAGTGATTCTCCACTATCTTCAACGTCTGAAGGATGAAGGAGTGGACATCTAAGACTTCAGATTGAGCGATCTACCAGAGTCAGCTCCAGACTTCATGAGGTTTAAAAGAGGTCCATCTGAGAAGGCTTCAAAGGCAAAGAAAGCAAAGCTAGGGGAATCCTCTGAATCAAGACCTCCAGCATCTCTGCAAGAGTCTTCTGGTAAGTCTGCCTCTACTGCTCCCTCTATACAGCAAGTTGCTTCTTCTACTCCTCTACCAACTCCCATCTACATCACATCTGAGACCCCTCCTTCAATAACCAGAACCTCTCAACCACTACCAAAATTCAACCTTGCCAATACCTCATTACCACCTTCTGAAGCTGAAGAAATGAATCAAACCACTTCCTCATCCTCAACCCCAGAATCACCTCCTTATTTTGTCCTTTCTTCTGACACAGAACCCTCTGACCCCGCTTCTCCCACTCTAGCCCAACTTCAATCTCTCAACCGTAATTCACAACAACCACAACAACCTCCACCTGAACCTGAAGTAACTTCACCATCCACAGAACAACTAACCGTCACTCCATCTGAAATTCAACCCTCTGACCTCAATACCTCTAACATTACCCCTCCAAACACTTCCGCTGAACCTCAAACTCTCAACCTAAGCCCTCCAAACTCTCCACCTCAACCATCTGAACCAGAACACTTCCTGCCAACCCTAGAGGAAGCAATTATGCTGTTTGCAGGAGCATCAGTTGAAAAGGTCAAGTCTCTGACCATCAACTCTGGTATCAGTGATGATCCTGACTCTGTTAGGACACACTGGAACAGAGTCATTGGCTGGATGACATCTGAAGCTTTTAAACTAAAGCACATCTCTGAGCAAGTCAGAAACGACTTCATCAGAGACGCTGAGGCAAGACTATAGGAGCGCTTGGCCAGAGAAGCTGAAGAAGAATCCAGAAGGATAGAAGAAGAAAGAGCAAGACAAGAAGAACTTCAAAGGGTACGGGAAGCTGAAGCCAAAGCTTTAGCTGATGCTGCTGCTGCTGCTGCTGAAGCTGAAGCAAATGTTGTTGCTGAAGCTGAAGCTAAAGCCGCTGAAGAACAGAATGCTCTGAATCAGGGGGAGTCCTCTACCTTTGCCCCTCTGGTTCTCAAGACCCTTGTGGAGCTTCAGAAAGAGCAGAAGGAAGTCCGAGCCAGATTGGATCAACAAGACTCAGTCAACACCAACATTCAGAACCTGCTGACTCAACTGCTTCAGAGAATGCCTCCTCCTCCCAACCCTTAGGCACTTAGGACTTTTCGCTTGTTGTTTCTTTTGCTTGTCTCTGATGTTCCTTGTCTCTTATCTGGATCTATATATATATATATATATATATATATATATATATATATATATATATATATATATATATATATATATATATATTTCTTCCTGCTTTATTTTCTATGTCTTTTTGATTCTGACAAAAAGGGGGAGAAATCAAATAGCTCTGATGAAAAATTGCCTAATGCCTTAAGCATTCTGCAAACATATCATTCTATAAAATCAATCTATCTAATACTTGACTTAAGAAATTGCAGAAAGGTATCGAGAAACTTCATTGCTTCTGGTAACAACTTCTGAACTCCCTAACCTATTGTAACACCTCAAAATTTGCCCTCCTCTCTTGGGACTAGCATTAACATATTGCATAACATTTTTAGGTCATTAGGCATTGCATATTGCATATCATGTGTTTACATTGTGCAAGCTATCTTCCCAAGTCTTTGTTGGAAGATGAGAAAGTCAAAGTGCAAGCCTAGGGTTTATTGACTGATCATTGGCCATCTGAGGATTGGGCTGTGAATTAGGGTTTTGTGATTCTCCAAGGATATTGGTCTTCATCTTGATTGCAATGATACATCATTATCATCATGGTTGGATTTCATCAGGAGATTGAAGCTCATTCCTTGAGATTAGGGTTTTGACCACTGGTCAACCCTAATCAGTTGCATTGGGCCAATCAGGGCATAATCAGGAGATGGGGTTTATGATGGTTATGGGGTTCATTCTATGATTATATTGTGCTTATTGAGGCTAGGGTTTCACTCTTGAGACATTTCAGTTGAAGATTGGAGCTCAGATTGATCTATGCATTGCCAGATTCATCTATTAGATGAAAAGTCAACTGTGGTCAACTGTACATGATCTGATGAATTTGGAGGTGGAAATGAGTTGGATACACTTCATTCATGTTGGAACAAGTGTTATTTGACATCTCAAAGCTCAAAAATGAAGGAAATTGAGTCAGGACAAAAACTGCCAAAAATAGAAAGTGACTTGTAATGGAAGTTTCCAAAAATGGAAAGTTTTTGACCTCAAAGCCACGTGTCCAAGGAAACTTCAAATGGAAAATTGTTCAACATGAAAGTTGTAGATCTTGTTCTCACCTTTCCAAAAAGTCCAAGAACTTGAAAATCTCATGTATGGTTGGAAAATTATGGCTCAGTGAAATTCAAAAATGACCCATAATCAGGAGGCCATAATTTCCACATGGTTTGTCCAAATTGCAAGTTCTTTATATGCACAAACTCCATTTGACATGTACTTTCATGGTGCATAATTGGATTTTCTCAAAAGTGGTCAATGCAAAAAGTCAAATTTCAACTGGACAGTTAAAATGGACCAGGGGCAAAATTGTCCAACTTGTGAAATAATTGGAATTTTTGAGTGGGGATTTTTGCTACACCTCATAAATGGTATTTGAAACTTGTTGGAATCATCATACCATGCCTAGGCCTTATGGTTTGAAAATTGGCTTGTGAAATGAAATTGCAAAATTGGATAATAAGCTATCACATGGTGAAAATGAAGAATACACATCCAATGAGAGTGAGACATGTTGCAACAACTCATGACAGTCATTTAGAGAGTGTATGAGCTGTCCATGAGGTGGCAATGAGCTGGCTTTGGAAAGTACCATTTTGCCCTTACTTGAAAATTAGCCATTTCACTTAATCAATTCAATTTGGCTAATGAGTGTGATTAAGCTTGGATTAAGGTGTCATATAAATTCCTAATCACTTCCAAATCATAACAGAATTACACACACTCCAAAACCAGATCTGAAAACTCTTCATTCTCTCAAAATTTCTTCAAGAACACAAAACCTTCAACTTCATCAAACTTCATCCATTCTTGATCAATCTTGGAATTTCTTTTTGATTTGAACTCCTCTCATCATCATCTCAATCTGTTTGTGGAAGTTGGAGTGAAAAGCAGTGCAAATCGTGACTGTACAAGGATGCATCATCAATGGCAAATCGAGATTGTGAGCACTAGGAGCAACATCAATTGAATCTAACACCTCTAATCATCTTCCTTATCTCTCTACTTCAACTGTTTGAAGGAAATTGGCGCAGAGGACATCAACACGACACTGCCATTCCAGGTTTCGCCATTTTTCGAATCTCATCATTTGTTAAATGCTTATGTGCGTTTTAAAGTTTGTTTCATGTGGAGTTTGGTGATGCTTGTAGTTTTGTGAATAGATGACTGTAGCGTGTGAAATCTGGATTTGAAGTTTCGAACCAAAACCCTAAGTTGATCGATTCGTGTGATATAGCAACATTTAGGTTAGATTAAGTCGATATTTGGATTGTACATGTTAAGACGGTTCGAACGGCTATTCATTTGCGCATTTTGGTGTTGATTTGAGATTTTGATGTTCATGCGTGTTCTTGTGGAAACTGGGATGAAAACGATGATGAAGTGATGTTTGATCCAAAATCTGGTTTGAATTTTTGAATTAGGTGTTTCCCTCCCCCGCGCCATGTAATTACAACTCTGCCATTGTAAATTCATTTTAATTAATTTAATTGTTAAAAAATCACCATGACCTTAGAAAATTCACCAAAAATCATAGAAAATTCAGAAAAATATAGGAATTTTTTCTTTGACTTCCTTGTTGACTGTAGATATTTTTTGACCTATTGGTCAAAGTTGTGCATGGTAGAAATTGTGATTGACTTAGGATTGTTTCACATGTACTCATATTTTGATACACTTTGCCAAATCCAATGTGAAATTCTCATGCTTACATATAAATGTCTGAAAATTTTTGTGGTGATTCTAGACACATCAATGGAGATTTACATGAGCATTTTATGAATTTTGGATTCCTGGTCATTGAGATATGAATTTTGGAACTTAGGTGTGATAATTTGTGTCACACCTCATTGTGTCAACTTGCTGGATTTATTTGAATGGCTTAGGCTTGTTAGAATGATATGAAATTTTGCATGAATGTTCATTAACATGTTAGGATGCTATGTGAATTTTTATGGAATTTTATGTTGCATTTTCAATTTGATTGCTATTTTTCATCTCTGATTGGTCAATTGTGCAAGCTCATGTGATACATGTTGGTAGATTTAATGTGAAATGCTCATATGGTATTGAATGATCATGAAATTTGGTATGATAGTTGTAGACACATGATGTGACATCCCTGTTTTGGTCTCACTCATTTCTTTACTGTTTTCATTGAGTTATGAATTTTTGAAGTGGAAGCATGTGTTGATGTTGTGATTTGGAGCATATAATTGTGTCTGTTTTTGTTGATTTTCATTGACATAGTTACCTTGGTCCAATTAGGCTAAAATTTGGTATGCTAGACCTTGAATAGCCCCTGTTTAGGTGTAAATTATTTGAGAATTTTTGAAATTGTTTTGATGTGGGATTGAATGCAATAGTTCTGTTTGCATGTTTGGTGTTTCATTTGAACTAGTTTGGATTGTTTTGTGCATAAAATGAACATGATGAATGATATGGATATGGGACTAATTGTGTTGGCTTTTGTTTGACATTAATTTGAGTTTGGTTAGAGATACCTTGCTGTTTAGGAATTTTTGTCACCTTTGGACCCTAGGCTTGGCCTAGTGGTCTAGTTTCTAACATTTGATTGATTTTTCAGGATGAAAAGGTGCAATGTTTATGGAGAATGATCCAAGTCAATTCAATTGATGTTGTTTGATGTTTGTACACTAACATAACTTTGTTTTGTAGGTTGTGAAGTTTGGGCTTGAGCTCATAGCTTGCCTTTGTTGTGCATTAGTTTGTATAGTCTGACTGATTAATATTTGCTGTTTATTTTGGTCTGTCTGAGTACTAACTGTGTTTGACTGTTTCCAGGTACTTTTAGTTGCTCAGTTCCTTGTGAACTTTTGCTTTGCTTTGCTTAAGCAACTTGCATTGAGGTATAACTTCCTAACTTCATGTAGTCTGGAGACCCGGTCTGTTATTTGGCCGGGCAAACTGTCTGAAGTCCTCCTTAAGAGGCAATGTTTGTGATTGTTTAATTTTGTGCCTAAGCAGGTAAAGTCCTTAATCAAGGCAATTGGTGGAAGGTAGGGATATGCAATCTATCCCCCACTATTCAGTTGAGTCTTCTCCTTGCTCCCATTACATGGTTGTAGCATTGAGATCACAAGCCCAAGATCTTGTGCAGTGCACATTGTGTCAGAGTCTCTGAGTATAGAAGGGTTCCCCCATTCTGGACCCATGCTCATTTGTCAGAAGCTCTCCCTGGTCAGGGATAAGAGCTGTGAGGTCTCATCCTCACTTCATCCTTTCATCTGCTTCACCTTAGCCTCGTAATGGCAAGGTTAAGAGCAAACACAGCCCGTACAGATGACTTGCTGAGGCAGTCGAACCTATTGATTGAGCCCCCTTGTTTGGTTATAGTGGGTGCTATGTGGATATCTGATTGACATGCTTGTTTGAGATGCTTGTTCTCATTTGATGTATGCTTATATTTTGTATGCTTGTATGCTTGCTTCTTTCTTGGATAGGAGTAGTTTGCTTATGCAAGTAGGATAGAAAACCGAACTTAGGGCAACGATGCATGACAACACTAGGCTCGAGTCCAGCTCCCTAGTAGTGCGTCTTCCCCCGGTTTCTGGTTGAAATCTTTTTCCCTTTCAGGGGAACTACATCGCCCTGATCCTTGTTCCAGACGAGGTATGTAGGCAGGTGGTCGTGCGAGACCACTCCGGGCAACCTTTTTTTTCTTTTGTGTGTGTTTACCTGTTATCTGATTGTGCGTTGTGGTTCGGATGCTGACGTAAGCCCAGTGATCGGCTGTCGGGCTCCACGTTTGCCCTTTTTAGTGTGTTTTGGTTCGGATGCTGACGTAATTCCATCAAGTGGTTGTCGGGCTCCATGTTTGCCATCCGTTTGTGTTTTGTGTTGTTTGGCGTGCGTAAGCCGAACTACAGTGGCTCTGATTCTCATGTCCAGATGAGATATGTAGGCATAGGATGCGATGTCCTATCGAGCTCCCTTCTCTTAACCCCACCTGCGTTCCCTGTGTGTGTGTGATGTTTAGCAACCTTTTCTATTTTTTTAGAACGTGGATCCCGTCGAGTACGACGGACGTGAGGGGTGCTAATACCTTCCCCTTGCGTAACCGACTCCCTTACCCTTTCTCTTTGGTCGCAAGACCATTTCCTTTCCAGGTTTCTCTGAGCGTTTCCTTTCCCTATTTTGGGATAAATAACGCGCAGTGGCGGCTCTGTGTGTGTTTTTATTCGAGTCTCGCCGGTTGTTTTTTCGCGGATGCGACAGCTGGCGACTCTGCTGGGGACTATCGGATGTAGACCTGTGCTGGTCCATCTTCCCTAAGCGAGTCTCTCCTAGCGTTCTAGGATTAGTTTAGGTTGCTTGTTGTGTGATTTATTGCATTTATTATTCTAACCAGTGTGTATCTATATTTGCATTAATATTTGCATGCATCATACTATCATGTTGTTGCCGTCCTCTGTGCAGGCAGGTTCCTCTGTTTGGGGTGGGTGTTCTGAGTGGGGCTAAAACCCAGGCCCGAGTATACACCTAGGATTAGTGTGGTCTCGCGTCGCTCACATGTCGGTTGGGCATGATGTTGCGATGTGACGTACCACAAGCCGGACGAGGTTCATCTGAGAAGTGCTCTTCCAGTGGGGTTTTCCACTTTGGTTGGGTTATCTCTTTTGAGCTGTTGACTCTGGTGACCGATCATTTCCCGGATTTTTGGTTTAGATGATCTCAGGAGAGCTACAATGGCACACCCGAAAGGGCAAACCCATTGAGTATCTCTGCCCGATTGTCAAGACTATTATCCGCCTTAGGATGACCTGTTTAGAATTTACCTGTGAGGGGAGGGTGATTCTTTCAGATGCATGTGCAGATGGTGACTCAGTTGGTGACTTTTTGTTCCGTGGATCAGAGTCTTATTTATAAGTCGGATTTATGGCCGTTTATTGCCGAGACGCCGGAGTGCTGTCCGTGATTTATCAGTGGGGATCCGTTTATTTCAGGATTCCCCGGGCAGAGATATTTATCAGTGGGGATCCGTTTATTTCAGGATTCCCCGGGCCGAGTCAGATGGGTGAGAATGTCTGCTCAGAGATTGTCAGATGATGATGATGATGTATCTGTCTTCCGTTTATTTCGGAACCCGTGGGTCAGATTGGTGGTTACATATTCCCTCAGATGGTTATGATCAGTTCAGAAATCAAGGCTGTGACTCAGAGCAACAAATAATCAGATGGCTTGGAGGATGGCCCAGTACATTGCATACATCTGCATCATTCTCATTTTGCATTCATCTGCATCAAACTCACGTCTAGCCATATGGGGAGTATTATTGATTGAGAATCTGGTTGAGAGACATCTTGAATTTCAGAATGTGGATGTCAAAATATTAGCTGTCTCGATGAAACCAGAATCAAAGGACAGAGTCTTCCTCATATGGATAGATGTTGCATTCATGCATATTAACCCATTTGTTGTTTTGTAGGTGTCAACCGGTGCGCATAGCTCGTTTGCTCAGATATCCTGCTAGGGGCAACAAATCCAAACTGATGGATCCTCCCAACGTCGACATCCTCGAACTGAAAGAGATGGTGAGGGATTTGTTCAGGGTTGTGCAAGGGCTTGCCTTGGGGCAGAAAGCCATGGTCGAGAGATTAGAAAGGATTGAGGGCTGGATGATCAAAGAGAAAGTTCAGGGAAAGGCTCCGTCATCTGAAGTAACAAATCCCTCTGGCTCTGTGGCGAAGAAATCCCTTGACAGTGGTCAGCCCAAGAAGAAGGTTGAATCAGGTGGTGCGCAGACTAAAAGAGAATGCGGTAAGGATCGTTATCACCCTTATGCTGCCACTGCAACCATTCCTGTTGGTGGTTCATCTGTACCACCGAGACATCCGTCACCTCGCCCGGGAGCACAGAAAGCTGGGAACCAGGTAAGAGGAAAGGGGGTTGATCGTCAATTTGATAGGCCACCCATACCGTATGCTCTTCTGTTGAGGAAGTTGAAAGATCTCGGAATGGTACAATTGAGGACATTAGCTCCATTAGAACCTGATCAGAGGCCAACCAACTACGATGAGAATGCTTAGTGCGAATTCCATTCGGGGGCGTCTGGGCATAACATTGAGGGTTGTAGAGCTTTTAAGCATGCTGTCCAAGACCTGGTGGATTCCAAGGCCATTAATTTTGCACAATTTCCCAATGTTAATGCTAATCATATGCCCGCGCATGGTGAGGTGGAGATGAATGCAATTTCTGAGGATAGGAAGACGATTGGGTTGGTGAATGGGGATCGGTTAAAAATGCTGAGGCCTGTGGTCCCAGAACCTCGGAGGAAAGAGGGAATTTTCCCTAGTGTTGATACTTGTTGTATGGCCATCGCCACAGAGGGTGGTGTACTGATGGGAGATATGACCCAGAGGATGAAGGGGGTGGAAATGGACGGTGGAAAATTTGAAACACCCAGTCTGGTAGCGGAAGCCGTCACGGTGGAAAATGCCATCGGTGTTGGAAAAGAGAAAAAGCCGTCTGTGTCTTCTTACAAACAGGCACTGGAAATGTTGAGAAATGGAGGGATCCCAGGCTGGGGAAAGATCATAGGCATTGTGGTAAAGGCGGATATGTTTGGGATTGGTTATCATCCAGGTCAAGACTCGTCTGAGCAGAACAGAGGACGTCGTCCGTCGTTCACCTTTGTCAGTGCCGGAATGCTAGATTCAGATCACGCCTATACAGTGGGTAAAGAAACTGACAGTGACTGGGAGATTGATCAATGGATAAAATCGTGTGTACCAGGAAGCTGGAAGGCCTAAACAAGATCATCACTGACACTCGTCCGGAAGAGTAATATTTCCTGTTTTGATTTTATCTGCATGAAAGCCATATGTGTTGCCCGACACGTAATGGTTCATTGTAAGGGCCACATCATGTTTAAAATTTGCAAATTCTGCATCATGAATAAAAGGATGTTTTTCAGTCAAAAAGCGGTGTTCCCTGTTTTTCATTTATTTTTGCAGTTTAAAAAAAACAAATAAAAATGGCAATGTTTGTTTTCATTTTTCTCCTTTTTTGATTTGTCTCGTCCCGACTTCGAAAAATAATTCTCTGGATCTCGTTGATAACAATTTGGTTACACCTCATATGACTTCGACAATCCGAGCAATCAGGCTGAAGAAGAAGGCGAAGAAGATTGTGATCTGCTGGGATTAGCCAGGTTGTTGAAACAAGAGGAGAGGGTGATTCAGCCGCATGCGGAGCGGATTGAGATTGTTATTCCAAGCACCGCCGAGGTCAGGAAGGAAATAGGAAAATTAGAGCCGCTTCAGAGGCGAATCGAGAGCAGAATGGTAGCCTTGTTAAAGGAACATGTGAATACCTTTGCCTGGTCATGTCAGGGTACGCCAGGGACGGATACCGACATCGTTGTGTACAAGCTACCATGGAAAGGAGACTGTCCTCTAGAGAAGCAGAACGCCAGTGCCTGTATCAGAGAGCCATGGTGACTTTGTTTCATGATATGATTCATCATGAAATTGAATCAAATGCTATGACATGATAGCAAAGTCCCAAACAGAAGAGGGGCATCTGGCAGACCGGGGCAGGTCGTTTGGCCAGTTGAGACAATTCAAACTGAGGTTGAATTCAAGTAAGTGCACTACCAGAGTGCGATCCGGTAAGCTGCTGGGGTTCATTATAAAAGAGGAATCGAGGTTGATCCTGCTAAAAAAAAAAAAAAAAAAAAAGAACAATAAGGGAAACGCCTGAACCGAGGAAAAACAGAAAAAAGAGGTTCGTGGTCTCCTGGATAGATTGAACTACCTGTCATGGTTCACATCTCATCTAACAGCCACGTGTGAACCAATATTCAAGAAAAAAGAGATCAAACGGTCAGGTGAAATAATGATTGCCAAGGGGCATTGAAGAATAAAAGAATAAGTTGCAGGAACCTCTGATTCTGATACCTTCCGTGGAAGGAGCGATTGTTAATCTGTGCTTGACGGCCTTCGAGGGGTTTACGAGGTGAAGTGGGTCAGCATGACGCGTCTTGTCGAAAAGAGCATGCAATTTACCTTAGCAAAAAGTTTACCGACTGTGAAACAATACATTCACTGTTCGAGAAAACTTGATGTACTTTGGCATAGGCTGCTCGCCGACTGAGACAGTATATGCTGGTTCATACCACTTTGTGGATTTCCAAGATGGATCTGATCAAGTATGGGTTTGAGAAGCCAACATTGACCGGACGGGTTGCGGGAAAGCAAAATAATGTTTACTGATTTGTGATGCGCTCAGAAAGCAATCAAGGGGTGTATTGTCTGATTACATAGCCCAGCAACCCGTTGAGGTTATCGACCGATGAAGTTTGAGTTCCCTGATGAGGACATCTCGAGGTGCTCCGATCGAAAGATTGAGAGTGACCGATCCCGGAGGAGGGGCCTGACCCTGAATCCGAACGGATTCTGATGTCTGATGGGGAGGTTAAGGTGGATGAGCTTTTGTTGCCCGGATAACGTTTGAATGCACCGACGGTGTGATTGTGCAGAGAATGGTGGTAACCTACAGAGACTGGCATGAGATGTTGTCGTATGCATTGCATGGGTATCGAACGTCGGTGCGTACGTCTACTGGGGCAACTCCTTTCTCATTGGTATATGGAATGGAGGCTGTACTACCTGTTGAGGTTCAGATTCCCTCTGTGAGAGTCCTGATGGACGTGAAATTGCAAGAGGCTGAATGGGTAAGGACCCGGTATGAGGAGTTGAGCCTGATAGAGGAAAAGAGGCTGGCAACCATCTGTCATGGGCAGTTGTACCAGCAACAGATGAAGCGTGCTTTTGACAAGAAGGTACGACCTCGGGTATATCATGTGGGTGATACGGTGCTGAAAAGGATCCTTCCTCCTCGAAACGATCGAAGGGGCAAATGGACACTCAGTCATGAATCCCCAGCATGGTCAAGAAGGTTTTCTCTAGTGGAGCCATGTTGTTAACGACCATGGATGGCGAGGATTTTCCATCCCCTGTGAATGCTGACGCAGTTAAAAAATACTTCGTATGAAGAGACCCGCTGGACGAAAAGAATAAAATAGTCCAGGCAAAAATGGGCATCCCGGCGAACCAAAGACAGAAAGAAAGGTTCGGGCAAAAATTAGGGATAAAATGAAATAACTGTACACCCGGCAAGTCGAAAACCTGAAAAGGCGACTTGGGCAAAAATGGGTATCCCGGTGGACTGAAAACCCGAAAGGGCGGTCCAGGCAAAAGAGGGATTGAAACGAACAACTGCGTCTAGCATGATCGTTTGCGCTTTGGTTAAAGCATCATGGATAATACCCGGTAGGGATCGATCAGAAACGTCTTGTTCAGAAGGCAGAAAGCAAGGAGAGTCTGATGACATATGGGGTGTAACCGAGTTGGAACTCGATGAGATCACGGGTTTCACATTGCCATTAGGATAGATTTTCCTTTTGTGCAATTACCTCTTTTCAGGAATTGCTTCCTTTGTATTGCTCGATTTGAGCCACACACTTTTCCAATCAATAAAATGCATATTCAGTCAAATGATTTTGTTTTTGTTTTCCATTACCGCTTTGATTGCAAAAACATCCGATTGTTTTGATAAAGAATCTTGCATTTTAAAACATACAGGTTCCCTCCAATGCATGTCTATAAGATTGAAAACTTGAAATCTTATTTGGAAGGTTGAGTGACCCAAGTGTTGAAATCTTGACACGCCTGGGGCACGGTTTTATCTGACGATCTGTTTTGCAGGAACTGTTAGGTATTCGTCACTCACTTGCAGGTTGTGATGTGGAAGCTTGTCGACAAAAACAGATCCCCAGAGAGTCCACTCAGGAACGAATATATGAATGAAGAGAGAACGGTAGGAAGAGACGTCGAGACGTCCAACGACCTTTGGAATTAATCAAGAAGACTCTTCAAAGTCGGAAAATTGAAATCTCTGTATAAATCCCAGGAGTACGTCCCGTCAATCGCGGCGCGACTTGGAATACAAGATGATGGAGCAGAAAAGGTCCAGACGAGTCTGGGAGTTCTCAAAAATGGAAAGCTGATACGAGATTGGGAGGTGGATACCATGGTTCGACGAGTCGGCGGGTGTTCTGTACCAACTTTTCTCATTTCCCAGCTAAGTCCCCAAGCAGAATCAGAGGACTAGCTCCCCAGCAGATCCGAGGTCTGTGGACTTCTCCAGCCGAGTCAGGATGGTTGTCCCCGGCGGGTTTACGATGGTGTTTCCTCAGCAGCCAGGCCAGAAGCTTGCTACTCCCCGAGTGGAGCGGGTTTCAATGAAATATATCTCCAGCAGTGTTCATCCTACCAGTGGGTTGGACAAGTTCCCGTAACGGACTGATATCTGCATCCCCAGCTGAGTGTATCCTACGTGTGGATTGCATGGGTTGTCCCCAGCGGAGTAGCATTCGTTTCCCTAGCAGGGTCAGGATAGTTATCCCCCAGCAGGTGTCAGATCGGTGCTTCCCCAGTTGCCAGGTCGGGAGGTTGCTGTTTCCCAGCAGACTATAAGTGAGCATTTCCCCAGTGAAGTCGTCAGATATCTGTGAGGGTTTTCCGAAGCAGAGTCGGGATTGATATCCCCAGCAAGTCAAAAACTGTTGTATCCCCACAGAGTGTTGGTGGTGCTTATCCCCAGCAGTTTCCCGAGCGGATTGGATGCAAAGGAGGTTCTTCCCCAGCAAGGGTTACCTTTTCCCAGCAGCAGTGCTATTCCCCAGCAGGGTGGAGTTGGAGCAATGTCGAGTTCCTCAACGGAGTGTCTCGTGCTCCCCAGAAGAGTCCCTTGAGGGGATACTTTGTATGCATTCATCATGTAGAATAAGCATAGCATGTTGCATAGAAAAATAATAAATCGCGTAGCATTTCCATAATTATGGAGCATTACGCAGAAAAAGATCATGCATCATTGTTGCAAGCATATAGCTAGTCTCAAGCCGTGGTTACCGTTTGAGAAGTGGTTGTGTCAGACAGTGAAGGTGTTACTCCGAAGAGTTTAGCCTCATGATTGGATCAGAGATGTACCCCAGTAGTGCGATACTGGAGGAAGCTTTTCCGTCGGACAGAGATGGAAATAAAATCAGAGGACGTTACGCGATCAGCGCGATTCAAGCCGTGGTTACCGCTTGGGAGTTTGGTTTTGCCGGACAGTGAAGACGATACTCCGAGAAGTTCAGCATTGTGAGTTTGGAGCAGCAGTATTTCCCAGTCATTGTTTAATGTTCTGGTCGAGTTTTCTTTGGTGTCTGTAAACATCATCGTTCGATGTCCAGTAAACGTCGAGTTTTCTCCCAGTCATTGTTTAATGTTCTGGTCGAGTTTTCTTTGGTGTCAGTCAACATCATCGTTCGATGTCCAGTAAACGTCGAGTTTCTTCCCAGTCATCAGTCAGTGTCTGGTTGAAGGTGGTACTCTGAGGAGTTTGGTATCATAACGTCAGATCAGCAATGTTCCCTAGTAGTGCGATACTGGAGGAAATTTTTCCGTCGGGCGGAGATGGAAATGAAATCAAAGGACGTTACGCGATCAGCGCGATTCCGGGGTTCAAATGGAGAAAAGGAAATGTGGAGGCATTTTCTGGAGAGCGGGGTTCATATGGAGATTGGAGTTGAAGATTGTATCCGGGATGAGGTCCTTAGGATTATCTTCTGTTCATGTGTCACCTTAGACTCTGGCTGAGGCCAATGGAGGTCGTTATAGGTGTCTTCTGAGGAAGAGATACACATGCTACCTTCCTTTTGTGAAGGTATACCCTCTGACATGTCGCCCTCAGAGTGGTGTTTGGTGTTATTTCCGGCGTTGCCAGCGGAATTATCACGAGAGATTGGAGATCGGGGTTCAAATGGAGAAAAGGAAATGTGGAGACATTTTCTGGAGATGGGGTTCAAATGGAGAAAGGGAGATGTTGCGGCATTTTCTGGAGAACGGGGTTCATATTGGCGATCGCGGGTTATCGTCAGGCGACTGGGGTCTAAATCGGAGAATGGGGTCCATTTATTTTGGCAAACAGGAGAATGGAGTTCAAATGCAGAGATCCGAGGGTCGTTTGCGCAGAGAAAATTTCGGGGTTCAAGAAAATGAAAAAAAGAGCAGAGAAAAATTTCGGGGTTCAAGAAAAAGCAGAAAAAGAGAAATAATAATCCCGAGCGGATGAGTGGTGTTCAGGCCATAGTTATCCCTGCGTTACCATTTATTTTGGTATCCAGGTCGACGTTTTTCGAGTTTGTTTCTTCGCCGATGCTGACGGGCGGTGTTAATTATTATCCCGTCGGAGTGCAAATTGTTCGTCTGTTCTTGGTATTCAATCACTCTTCATCCTGATCATCCGAAAGCCGAGGCTATTTCGTATCGACAGGTTCACAGTGGATTGAATAGGGGCAGCTGTAACACCTCAAAATTTGCCCTCCTCTCTTGGGACTAGCATTAACATATTGCATAACATTTTTAGGTCATTAGGCATTGCATATTGCATATCATGTGTTTACATTGTGCAAGCTATCTTCCCAAGTCTTTGTTGGAAGATGAGAAAGTCAAAGTGCAAGCCTAGGGTTTATTGACTGATCATTGGCCATCTGAGGATTGGGCTGTGAATTAGGGTTTTGTGATTCTCCAAGGATATTGGTCTTCATCTTGATTGCAATGATACATCATTATCATCATGGTTGGATTTCATC
Organism: Lathyrus oleraceus; assembly: GCF_024323335.1. NCBI lineage: Eukaryota > Viridiplantae > Streptophyta > Magnoliopsida > Fabales > Fabaceae > Lathyrus > Lathyrus oleraceus. Next base: position 479,342,865 of record NC_066583.1, on the reverse strand, counting down.
AGGAGATTGAAGCTCATTCCTTGAGATTAGGGTTTTGACCACTGGTCAACCCTAATCAGTTGCATTGGGCCAATCAGGGCATAATCAGGAGATGGGGTTTATGATGGTTATGGGGTTCATTCTATGATTATATTGTGCTTATTGAGGCTAGGGTTTCACTCTTGAGACATTTCAGTTGAAGATTGGAGCTCAGATTGATCTATGCATTGCCAGATTCATCTATTAGATGAAAAGTCAACTGTGGTCAACTGTACATGAATGTAAAGAAACAGGTCACTACAGGAACGAATGCCCAAAGTTAAAGAAAGACAACTCCAGAAAAGAGAGCTTCAAGAAAAACTCCCTCAGACCCAAGAAGGGACTAATGGCCACCTGGGATGATAGCGAATCTGAATCATCAGAATCTGACTCTGATGAATAGGCCAATGTGGCGTTCATGGCTACCACATCCAGGACCACTTCAGATGAAGAATCTGAATCAGAAGAGGTATTTTCTGAACTCTCTAGATCTGACCTAGAATCATGCTTATCAGAAACTCTTAGCTCATATCAGAAACTAAAACAAAAATTTAAAGCAGTAAAAGACTACCTTGAAGAAAAATTTGAAGAATGTGGCAAACTTGAGATGACAATTCTAGAACTAAAAGATGAAAACAAAGTTTTAACATCACTAAAAGATGCAGCAAAGAAAAATTGTTCAAAACTAGAAGAAATGTTATCTCAAGCTCCACAAACTTCAAATACAATAATTTATAAATACGAAAAAGCCTTTCAAAAGTTTTTGAAAAATGGGATAGGAAGGAGTGTAATGGCATCCATGATTTATGGAGTCAGTCAGAACAATAGAAGAGGAATTGGGTATGATCCTAAGGAAGATAAAACTTCTACGAGTGACCAACTTAAATCTCCATTTTCATATCACTATACACACACACAAGAGCAAAAATTTGAAAATGCTAGAAAACCCAAAGTGATAAGAAACTCTGGGAAAACTAATCAGAAAGGACCCAAGAGACTCTGGGTACCAAAAGATAAGATTGTTTATGTTGCAGATATCTTATGCAGCAAAGTTCAAACACCAGTCATGGTACCTGGACCCTAGATGCTCGCGACACATGACGGGAAGAAAGTCTATGTTCCAAAGCCTGGAACTTAAAGACGCTGGATTCGTAGGCTTCGAAGGAGATCAGAAAGGAAGGATCAGAGGCTCTGGAACTATTGATAATGGTACTCTTCCCTCTATATCTGATGTCCTTTACGTAGAAGGATTAATGCATAATTTGTTATCCATAAGTCAATTAAGTGATAACGGTTATGATGTGATCTTTAATCAAAAAACATGTAAAGCCATAAATCAAAACAATGGTTCTGTCCTATTCACAGGCAAGAGGAAAAACAATATTTATAAAATTAATCTTTCTGATTTAAAAGAACAAAATGTGAAATGTCTGATGTCTGTTCACGAAGAGCAATGGGTATGGCATAGACGCTTGGGCCACATTAGCATGAGAAAATTATCTCAGCTAAATAAACTCGAGTTAGTCAGAGGCCTACCTAAACTGAAGTTCTCTTCAGATGCTCTATGTGAAGCATGTCAGAAAGGAAAATTTTCAAAAACATCTTTCAAAAAGAAAACTATTGTTACTACCTCTAAGCCTCTGGAACTTCTTCACATTGATCTATTTGGTCCTGTGAAAACAGCATCAGTCAATGGAAAGAAGTACAGACTAGTCATTGTTGATGATTTCAGTCGCTGGACATGGGTGAAATTCCTAAAACACAAGAGTGAGTCTCACTTTGTATTCACTAGTTTCTGCTCCAAAGTGCAAAAAGAATTTGACTCTAAAATTGTTAGAGTCAGAAGTGATCATGGTGGCGAATTCGAAAATAAATCCTTTGAAGAATTATTTGACTCTAATGGAATATCCCATGATTTCTCCTGCCCTAGAACTCCACAACAAAATGGAGTTGTAGAGAGGAAGAATAGGATACTCCAAGAGATGGCCAAAACCATGATCAACGAAACTAATGTGGCTAAGCACTTTTGGGCCGAAGCTGTAAATACAGCGTGTTACATTCAGAATAGAATATCCATAAGACCTATTCTGGAAAAGACTCCTATGAACTGTGTAAAGGAAGAAAACCAAACATTTCATATTTTCATCCATTTGGATGTTCTTGCTTTATTTTAAACACTAAAGAACATCTGAACAAGTTTGATTCCAAAGCACATAAAGGTATTATGTTAGGATACTCAGAATGCTCTAAAGGCTACAGAGTATACAATACAGAAACCAAAATTGTGGAAGAATCAATCCATGTCAGATTTGACGATAAGCTTGACCCTGAAAAGTCAAAGCTAGTTGAAAATTTTGCAGATTTAGAAATCACTCTTGCAGGATCTGACAAAGCTCCAGAAGCAACTGTCATTCAGAATTCTGAGGAAATTAATCTTCCATTAATCCCCAAGAAAGCTAAAAGTCGCCTCAACGTGTCTGAAGAATTGATTCTGGGCAACAAGGACGAACCTGTCAGAACCAGATCTACATTCAGGACTTCTGAAGAGACTCCTCTGGGATTAGTGTCTCTGATCGAGCCTACGTCCTGTGATGAAGCACTTCAAGATAACGACTGGGTTCAAGCCATGCAAGAATAATTAGATCAATTCACAAAGAATGATGTCTGGGATCTTGTTCCCAAGCCCAGAGGCACTCACGTTATCGGAACCAGATGGGTATTTAGAAACAAGCTGAACGAGAAAGGAGAAGTCGTCAGAAACAAAGCTCGACTGGTAGCTCAAGGTTACAGTCAACAAGAAGGTATTGACTAAAACGAAACCTTTGCTCCAGTCGCAAGGTTAGAATCTATTCATCTTCTTGTATCTTTCGCTATAAACCATTCTATTAAATTATATCAAATGGATGTCAAGAGCGCATTCCTTAATGGTTATATATCAGAAGAAGTGTATGTCAACCAACCTCCAGGTTTTGAAAATTCAATTTTTCCAGAACATGTTTTTAAACTTAAAAAATCTTTATATGGACTTAAACAAGCTCCCAGAGCTTGGTATGAACGTTTAAGTAATTTTCTTCTGGAACACAATTTTATCAGAGGGAAAGTTGACTCCACACTCTTCTGTAAGAACCTTAACAATGATCTCATGATATGCCAGATATATGTCGATGATATTATTTTTGGTTCAGCTAACGCCTCTGTTTGTCAAGAATTTTCTGAGTTAATGCAGACAGAATTTGAAATGAGCCTAATGCAAGAACTAAAGTTCTTTCTAGGAATTCAAATAAATCAAACTTCAGAAGTCACGTACGTTCATCAAAGCAAATACATAAAAGATGTTCTGAAGAAATTTGACATGGCTGAATGCAACTCTGCAAAGACTCCCATGCATCCAACATGCATTCTTGAAAAGGAAGAAGTCAGTAAAAAGGTTTGTCAGAAGCTCTATCGTGGTATGATAGGCTCCCTTCTCTATCTGACTGCTACTCGACCTGATATTCTCTTTAGTGTCTGTCTATGTGCCAGATTCCAGTCAGATCCTAGAGAAACTCACTTAACAGCAGTTAAGAGAATTTTCAAATATCTGAAAGGAACTCCTAACCTGGGCCTGATGTATGAGAAAACATCAGAGTATAGACTTTCAGGTTACTGTGATGCATATTACGCAGGAGATAGATTGGAACGAAAAAGCACATCTGGAAATTGTCAGCTCCTAGGAAACAATCTGATATCCTGGGCCAGCAAAAGACAGTCAACTATCGCTCTATCAACTGCAGAAGCTGAATATATCTCAGCATCACTGTGCACAACTCAGATGCTCTGGATGAAGAATCAGTTAGAAGATCTGCAAATCTTTGAGAGTAACATTCCTATCTTTTGTGATAATACTGCTGCCATTTGTTTAAGTAAGAATCCCATTCTACACTCCAGAGCCAAGCACATCGAAATAAAACATCATTTTATCAGAGACTATGTTCAGAAACGGATAGTAACATTGAAGTTCATTGATACAGATCATCAATGGGCAGATATCTTTACTAAGCCTTTAGCTGAAGATAGATTTCTTTTTATCTTAGAAAATCTGAACATTCAAAATTGCCCTGAATAAATTGTGCCTCTGAAGATGTAAAATGAGACTCTGACATAAACTAATGAGTTTCTGCCTCTGACTCTGATACTTCTACCAAGTTAAGAAGATATCTGAGTTAGAATTCTCTAGGAACCATTCATTTGGTATTCCTGAAGATCAGATAAAGCAAACACGTGGAGTGAATTGCGTCTAACCTTGGAACTTCTAGACAGTTGTCCAGAAGAAATTCAAAGGACAGACGTTTGAGATCTCCTCGAGCAGTGTGCATACTGTTGGGATTAGACATCCATTAATGAGCCATAATCATTTCTCCCTCTAAACGTGCTAACTTGGTTTTTGTGCTAACTCTGATTTGCGTGTCGTTTTGCATGCGGTTCTTTTGGGTATTTAAACACTCCTCTCACACTTCACACACACTTCACTCTCACTCACTTGTTATAACCTAGTTCTCTCAGGCATTTCTGCAAACAGTTGATAGTCATCTCAGTTCTTCAAACAATGGATTCTCAACAACAATCTGTATTCAACTATTCTCAGCAAATGAACTCCAGCAACGCAGCTCAAAGCACATCTACTCCAACCGTTACAGACGTAACTACAACACCAGTTTACAAGGAGCCTCACATTCTTGACCGTGAGCCTCATATAAATCTTGCAACTCCTTTTGAGAAACTGGACGTGCTGTGTGAATCCCTGGTGGATTTCAACAACATGAAGAGGAATGGAGTAGACCTAACTGAAGAACTTCATCAACAAGGTTGGGAAAACTACTTTCAACGCCTCTATGGCCCTGTTTACCCAAACCTTATTAAGGAATTCTGGAGGTTTGCTGATGCTGATGATCATTTCATCGTCTCCTATGTCTTGGGTGTCAAAATTGTGATAACTGAAAAATCAATTGCTGCCCTGCTGAACATGGAAAAAGCTGGAGGAAGAAGAATTTACAACATAAATCCCAGAGCCAAATACATTGCTCATGAAATCAAACCAACAATCTTCAAACTCAACACAGAAGGAAATCCCTTAAAGAACAAGGAACTACATCAGAATCTCCGGGTGTGGCTCAAAATCATTCTGGGAACTATTCATCATCGCCCAACATCAAACTCATCAGATTACATCAATACAGATCAGAAATGTATTCTGTATTGTATTCAGAAAAGTATGAAGCTTTGCCTCCCTGCACTCCTCTTTAAATACCTCAGAGATTCTGTACGGGAAACCAGGAATAACATGAAACCCAGAACCTACATTCCTCTGGGAAGACTCCTCTCAGATGTGCTGATAGAAAATGGTCTCGTGGACCATCTGATTAAACACAAACTCATGGAAGACTTGGCAATAGAAACTAGAAGGCCTCTGAACTCCAGGAATCTGAAGAGCATGGGGATTCTGGAAAAGATTGACGTTAAACCTACTCTGGATACTTCTTGGGAAGCCTTAAAAGATCAGAGGGATATGCCAAATGGTCTTTGCAAGTTCTACAGGGATGAACCCAAAGAAGTGATTCTCCACTATCTTCAACGTCTGAAGGATGAAGGAGTGGACATCTAAGACTTCAGATTGAGCGATCTACCAGAGTCAGCTCCAGACTTCATGAGGTTTAAAAGAGGTCCATCTGAGAAGGCTTCAAAGGCAAAGAAAGCAAAGCTAGGGGAATCCTCTGAATCAAGACCTCCAGCATCTCTGCAAGAGTCTTCTGGTAAGTCTGCCTCTACTTCTCCCTCTATACAGCAAGTTGCTTCTTCTACTCCTCTACCAACTCCCATCTACATCACATCTGAGACCCCTCCTTCAATAACCAGAACCTCTCAACCACTACCAAAATTCAACCTTGCCAATACCTCATTACCACCTTCTGAAGCTGAAGAAATGAATCAAACCACTTCCTCATCCTCAACCCCAGAATCACCTCCTTATTTTGTCCTTTCTTCTGACACAGAACCCTCTGACCCCGCTTCTCCCACTCTAGCCCAACTTCAATCTCTCAACCGTAATTCACAACAACCACAACAACCTCCACCTGAACCTGAAGTAACTTCACCATCCACAGAACAACTAACCGTCACTCCATCTGAAATTCAACCCTCTGACCTCAATACCTCTAACATTACCCCTCCAAACACTTCCGCTGAACCTCAAACTCTCAACCTAAGCCCTCCAAACTCTCCACCTCAACCATCTGAACCAGAACACTTCCTGCCAACCCTAGAGGAAGCAATTATGCTGTTTGCAGGAGCATCAGTTGAAAAGGTCAAGTCTCTGACCATCAACTCTGGTATCAGTGATGATCCTGACTCTGTTAGGACACACTGGAACAGAGTCATTGGCTGGATGACATCTGAAGCTTTTAAACTAAAGCACATCTCTGAGCAAGTCAGAAACGACTTCATCAGAGACGCTGAGGCAAGACTATAGGAGCGCTTGGCCAGAGAAGCTGAAGAAGAATCCAGAAGGATAGAAGAAGAAAGAGCAAGACAAGAAGAACTTCAAAGGGTACGGGAAGCTGAAGCCAAAGCTTTAGCTGATGCTGCTGCTGCTGCTGCTGAAGCTGAAGCAAATGTTGTTGCTGAAGCTGAAGCTAAAGCCGCTGAAGAACAGAATGCTCTGAATCAGGGGGAGTCCTCTACCTTTGCCCCTCTGGTTCTCAAGACCCTTGTGGAGCTTCAGAAAGAGCAGAAGGAAGTCCGAGCCAGATTGGATCAACAAGACTCAGTCAACACCAACATTCAGAACCTGCTGACTCAACTGCTTCAGAGAATGCCTCCTCCTCCCAACCCTTAGGCACTTAGGACTTTTTGCTTGTTGTTTCTTTTGCTTGTCTCTGATGTTCCTTGTCTCTTATCTGGATCTATATATATATATATATATATATATATATATATATATATATATATATATATATATATATATATATATATATATATATATATATATATATATATATATATATATATATTTCTTCCTGCTTTATTTTCTATGTCTTTTTGATTCTGACAAAAAGGGGGAGAAATCAAATAGCTCTGATGAAAAATTGCCTAATGCCTTAAGCATTCTGCAAACATATCATTCTATAAAATCAATCTATCTAATACTTGACTTAAGAAATTACAGAAAGGTATCGAGAAACTTCATTGCTTCTGGTAACAACTTCTGAACTCCCTAACCTATTGTAACACCTCAAAATTTGCCCTCCTCTCTTGGGACTAGCATTAACATATTGCATAACATTTTTAGGTCATTAGGCATTGCATATTGCATATCATGTGTTTACATTGTGCAAGCTATCTTCCCAAGTCTTTGTTGGAAGATGAGAAAGTCAAAGTGCAAGCCTAGGGTTTATTGACTGATCATTGGCCATCTGAGGATTGGGCTGTGAATTAGGGTTTTGTGATTCTCCAAGGATATTGGTCTTCATCTTGATTGCAATGATACATCATTATCATCATGGTTGGGTTTCATCAGGAGATTGAAGCTCATTCCTTGAGATTAGGGTTTTGACCACTGGTCAACCCTAATCAGTTGCATTGGGCCAATCAGGGCATAATCAGGAGATGGGGTTTATGATGGTTATGGGGTTCATTCTATGATTATATTGTGCTTATTGAGGCTAGGGTTTCACTCTTGAGACATTTCAGTTGAAGATTGGAGCTCAGATTGATCTATGCATTGCCAGATTCATCTATTAGATGAAAAGTCAACTGTGGTCAACTGTACATGATCTGATGAATTTGGAGGTGGAAATGAGTTGGATACACTTCATTCATGTTGGAACAAGTGTTATTTGACATCTCAAAGCTCAAAAATGAAGGAAATCGAGTCAGGACAAAAACTGCCAAAAATAGAAAGTGACTTGTAATGGAAATTTCCAAAAATGGAAAGTTTTTGACCTCAAAGCCACGTGTCCAAGGAAACTTCAAATGGAAAATTGTTCAACATGAAAGTTGTAGATCTTGTTCTCACCTTTCCAAAAAGTCCAAGAACTTGAAAATCTCATGTATGGTTGGAAAATTATGGCTCAGTGAAATTCAAAAATGACCCATAATCAGGAGGCCATAATTTCCACATGGTTTGTCCAAATTGCAAGTTCTTTATATGCACAAACTCCATTTGACATGTACTTTCATGGTGCATAATTGGATTTTCTCAAAAGTGGTCAATGCAAAAAGTCAAATTTCAACTGGACAGTTAAAATGGACCAGGGGCAAAATTGTCCAACTTGTGAAATAATTGGAATTTTTGAGTGGGGATTTTTGCTACACCTCATAAATGGTATTTGAAACTTGTTGGAATCATCATACCATGCCTAGGCCTTATGGTTTGAAAATTGGCTTGTGAAATGAAATTGCAAAATTGGATAATAAGCTATCACATGGTGAAAATGAAGAATACACATCCAATGAGAGTGAGACATGTTGCAACAGCTCATGACAGTCATTTAGAGAGTGTATGAGCTGTCCATGAGGTGGCAATGAGCTGGCTTTGGAAAGTACCATTTTGCCCTTACTTGAAAATTAGCCATTTCACTTAATCAATTCAATTTGGCTAATGAGTGTGATTAAGCTTGGATTAAGGTGTCATATAAATTCCTAATCACTTCCAAATCATAACAGAATTACACACACTCCAAAACCAGATCTGAAAACTCTTCATTCTCTCAAAATTTCTTCAAGAACACAAAACCTTCAACTTCATCAAACTTCATCCATTCTTGATCAATCTTGGAATTTCTTTTTGATTTGAACTCCTCTCATCATCATCTCAATCTGTTTGTGGAAGTTGGAGTGAAAAGCAGTGCAAATCGTGACTGTACAAGGATGCATCATCAATGGCAAATCGAGATTGTGAGCACTAGGAGCAACATCAATTGAATCTAACACCTCTAATCATCTTCCTTATCTCTCTACTTCAACTGTTTGAAGGAAATTGGCGCAGAGGACATCAACACGACACTGCCATTCCAGGTTTCGCCATTTTTCGAATCTCATCATTTGTTAAATGCTTATGTGCGTTTTAAAGTTCGTTTCATGTGGAGTTTGGTGATGCTTGTAGTTTTGTGAATAGATGACTGTAGCGTGTGAAATCTGGATTTGAAGTTTCGAACCAAAACCCTAAGTTGATCGATTCGTGTGATATAGCAACATTTAGGTTAGATTAAGTCGATATTTGGATTGTACATGTTAAGACGGTTCGAACGGCTATTCATTTGCGCATTTTGGTGTTGATTTGAGATTTTGATGTTCATGCGTGTTCTTGTGGAAACTGGGATGAAAACGATGATGAAGTGATGTTTGATCCAAAATCTGGTTTGAATTTTTGAATTAGGTGTTTCCCTCCCCCGCGCCATGTAATTACAACTCTGCCATTGTAAATTCATTTTAATTAATTTAATTGTTAAAAAATCACCATGACCTTAGAAAATTCACCAAAAATCATAGAAAATTCAGAAAAATATAGGAATTTTTTCTTTGACTTCCTTGTTGACTGTAGATATTTTTTGACCTATTGGTCAAAGTTGTGCATGGTAGAAATTGTGATTGACTTAGGATTGTTTCACATGTACTCATATTTTGATACACTTTGCCAAATCCAATGTGAAATTCTCATGCTTACATATAAATGTCTGAAAATTTTTGTGGTGATTCTAGACACATCAATGGAGATTTACATGTGCATTTTATGAATTTTGGATTCCTGGTCATTGAGATATGAATTTTGGAACTTAGGTGTGATAATTTGTGTCACACCTCATTGTGTCAACTTGCTGGATTTATTTGAATGGCTTAGGCTTGTTAGAATGATATGAAATTTTGCATGAATGTTCATTAACATGTTAGGATGCTATGTGAATTTTTGTGGAATTTTATGTTGCATTTTCAATTTGATTGCTATTTTTCATCTCTGATTGGTCAATTGTGCAAGCTCATGTGATACATGTTGGTAGATTTAATGTGAAATGCTCATATGGTATTGAATGATCATGAAATTTGGTATGATAGTTGTAGACACATGATGTGACATCCCTGTTTTGGTCTCACTCATTTCTTTACTGTTTTCATTGAGTTATGAATTTTTGAAGTGGAAGCATGTGTTGATGTTGTGATTTGGAGCATATAATTGTGTCTGTTTTTGTTGATTTTCATTGACATAGTTACCTTGGTCCAATTAGGCTAAAATTTGGTATGCTAGACCTTGAATAGCCCCTGTTTAGGTGTAAATTATTTGAGAATTTTTGAAATTGTTTTGATGTGGGATTGAATGCAATAGTTCTGTTTGCATGTTTGGTGTTTCATTTGAACTAGTTTGGATTGTTTTGTGCATAAAATGAACATGATGAATGATATGGATATGGGACTAATTGTGTTGGCTTTTGTTTGACATTAATTTGAGTTTGGTTAGAGATACCTTGCTGTTTAGGAATTTTTGTCACCTTTGGACCCTAGGCTTGGCCTAGTGGTCTAGTTTCTAACATTTGATTGATTTTTCAGGATGAAAAGGTGCAATGTTTATGGAGAATGATCCAAGTCAATTCAATTGATGTTGTTTGATGTTTGTACACTAACATAACTTTGTTTTGTAGGTTGTGAAGTTTGGGCTTGAGCTCATAGCTTGCCTTTGTTGTGCATTAGTTTGTATAGTCTGACTGATTAATATTTGCTGTTTATTTTGGTCTGTCTGAGTACTAACTGTGTTTGACTGTTTCCAGGTACTTTTAGTTGCTCAGTTCCTTGTGAACTTTTGCTTTGCTTTGCTTAAGCAACTTGCATTGAGGTATAACTTCCTAACTTCATGTAGTCTGGAGACCCGGTCTGTTATTTGACCGGGCAAACTGTCTGAAGTCCTCCTTAAGAGGCAATGTTTGTGATTGTTTAATTTTGTGCCTAAGCAGGTAAAGTCCTTAATCAAGGCAATTGGTGGAAGGTAGGGATATGCAATCTATCCCCCACTATTCAGTTGAGTCTTCTCCTTGCTCCCATTACATGGTTGTAGCATTGAGATCACAAGCCCAAGATCTTGTGCAGTGCACATTGTGTCAGAGTCTCTGAGTATAGAAGGGTTCCCCCATTCTGGACCCATGCTCATTTGTCAGAAGCTCTCCCTGGTCAGGGATAAGAGCTGTGAGGTCTCATCCTCACTTCATCCTTTCATCTGCTTCACCTTAGCCTCGTAATGGCAAGGTTAAGAGCAAACACAGCCCGTACAGATGACTTGCTGAGGCAGTCGAACCTATTGATTGAGCCCCCTTGTTTGGTTATAGTGGGTGCTATGTGGATATCTGATTGACATGCTTGTTTGAGATGCTTGTTCTCATTTGATGTATGCTTATATTTTGTATGCTTGTATGCTTGCTTCTTTCTTGGATAGGAGTAGTTTGCTTATGCAAGTAGGATAGAAAACCGAACTTAGGGCAACGATGCATGACAACACTAGGCTCGAGTCCAGCTCCCTAGTAGTGCGTCTTCCCCCGGTTTCTGGCTGAAATCTTTTTCCCTTTCAGGGGAACTACATCGCCCTGATCCTTGTTCCAGACGAGGTATGTAGGCAGGTGGTCGTGCGAGACCACTCCGGGCAACCTTTTTTTTCTTTTGTGTGTGTTTACCTGTTATCTGATTGTGCGTTGTGGTTCGGATGCTGACGTAAGCCCAGTGATTGGCTGTCGGGCTCCACGTTTGCCCTTTTTAGTGTGTTTTGGTTCGGATGCTGACGTAATTCCATCAAGTGGTTGTCGGGCTCCATGTTTGCCATCCGTTTGTGTTTTGTGTTGTTTGGCGTGCGTAAGCCGAACTATAGTGGCTCTGATTCTCATGTCCAGATGAGATATGTAGGCATAGGATGCGATGTCCTATCGAGCTCCCTTCTCTTAACCCCACCTGTGTTCCCTGTGTGTGTGTGATGTTTAGCAACCTTTTTTATTTTTTTAGAACGTGGATCCCGTCGAGTACGACGGACGTGAGGGGTGCTAATACCTTCCCCTTGCGTAACCGACTCCCTTACCCTTTCTCTTTGGTCGCAAGACCATTTCCTTTCCAGGTTTCTCTGAGCGTTTCCTTTCCCTATTTTGGGATAAATAACGCGCAGTGGCGGCTCTGTGTGTGTTTTTATTCGAGTCTCGCCGGTTGTTTTTTCGCGGATGCGACACCTATCTCAGGGGGAGCTCACTTCTATCTGATCTGATTAAACTCTTAATTTTTTTTCATCTGTCATTTGAGTTTGTTTTGTCATCATCAAAAATGGGGAGATTGTAAGAACAAAAATTGTTCTACAACAGATTCCAGGATTTTGATGATAACAAAGGATGAAACCAAAAATGGCACTCTAACGAAAAGTTTCTAAGTGTGCAGGATTCTAAACAAGAAGAAAGGAATCTGATTGCGTCATCAGATACAGAATCAAATCAGATACAAATTATCAGAAGATCAGAAGCATCTGAAGTAGAAACGCGCTCTAGTAGTTCTGACTCTGAGCAAAACAGCATATCAGAATATCAGAAGCATCTGAAGAAGAAGTGCGCTCTAGAAGTTCTAACTCTGAGCAAAACAGCATATCAGAATATCAGAAGCATCTGAAGAAGAAGCGTGCTCTAGAAGTTCTGACTCTAAGCAACGGTACATCAGAACTCCAGAAGTCTTAAGATCATCTGAAGTCAACACTGGAAATCTAAAAGATGAGGACTATCAGAAGCTCTGAAGCCACATCTCAAGATCTCAGTCTAACAGAGTAACGCAGACTCTGATAATGGATTTCCTTATCCAGAAAGAATAACGGCAACTTCAACTTCAAATGGAAAGAACTATATTTGGAAAGAAGTTATTCAGGGAGACAAATCTGTTTTGGCAAGAAACAACGAAGTAATGGCATTTAACTCTCATCAAGACTAAATCTCTGCCATCACTACAAACGGTCGCTTTTCACCTCTATATAAAGAACGGCGAACCTCATTGAGAGACACACCTGAACACACTAAAATATTCTCTCTCTCTAAATCTTTCACGAGCTTTTGCTCAGAACGTGAAACATTCCATTTGCTCTTATTGCTGTAATACTTGCTTTATCCTAGAAGCACTCTAGATTACAAATTCTGTTTTCTTTACCTAAATTGTTTAATTCCTCAAGTGACTCTGCGCAGTCTGTATACTTGAGAGGACTAAGAGATCTTTCTCTTAGACGTTGGTTGTAATAATCTTTCAAGATTAGTGGATTAAGTCCTTGTTGAAGGCGAAATCACCTTGGCCGGGTGGACTGGAGTAGCTTTGTGTTATAAGCGAACCAGTATAAAATCCTGTGTGATTTTATTTTGCAAAAACGCTTATTTTCCAAAATGAATTCAAACCCCCCCTTCTTGTTTTTCTCACCTTCATCCTTTTCAGGGATCTCGTTCAAAATGCTATCCGTGACGGAAGGCTGAAGTTTGGTGATAAACCAAAACAACAGATGAGGATCGATTCGAATCCCATGCAGACAATCGAAGCCCACTACGCTGAACCATCCATCGTGAACATGGTGGAGGTCGAAGTTCCTCCTGATGGCAATTTGGAAATGGTGGAGGCCCTTGGAAGTTTCGACACAAACATCAACATGGTTGAGATTGCTGATGATCTCGCAAGCCAGAACGAAGTTGAAGTTACTGAAGGCTTCGACAACCAGAAAAGAATGGAAACTACTGAAGGTTTCGACGAGAAGGACAGTGATGACACTGTCGAAGATGTGAAGTTTCGACAAGGAGAGAATTGGGACCGCTTGGGACAGCCAAGTGGGAAGTATGATTATCTCGTGAAGTACAATGCGCCGGCAAGCTCTCAGATCGACATCAACACAATCTAACCAAGCGGTTGGGGAGATGTTTCTTCAGACAACAATGAAGAAACAAATGAGGCGATCGAGAATCCCCCTAATACGAAAAAGAGGGCTACTGAAGACCTCATTATTGAAAACAAGGCTACTGAAGGCCTTGATCTTGATCAGACAAAGACAGGTGATGTCGCAAACTGCGTCAACACTATGGGGCCTTTCAGTGAAGAAGTCACAAAAATTAAAGCGAAAGCTGTTAATGGTCCTTTGAAGCCCGTGGTCAGTGGGATTCTGTGTAGGGTAATGGAAGACCCCAAAAGGAATTGGAGCAAATGTTGTTGCAAACATGGTCCCAAGAGCATATCTTGGTGCTGCTGCCCAGCGAAAGAGTTCGACTAAGCACCAAAAGGTGTCGAAGGCGAAGAGGAGAGACTCATTAGAAAGATGAACGAATTAAGCATCACTGACGAACGAAATGTTGGGGTAAACATGGTGGAAATATCTCAGAGGGACCAGGCCGAAGTGGGCGAAGATCATCGTCGAAAGGAGCACCAGAGGCTGGCGTATCCTAAAGAAGAGGAAAATTTAATAGAATTCATCAAGAGGTGCCAAAGGATGAAAACCGAAGTAATGCTATGCCCGCGCTATAGTGCAATTTTCGACAGGAAGGCAGCAACCAACCTGGAAGCAGTGGATAAAGATAAGAGGAAAGAGAATTGGGGAACAGTAAGATATGACCCAAGGAGAAGTGATCACCACCAGTGGAGGCATGGAGAAAGACACCATAACACCTATAAACCATCTAACACAGCAACATACGACAAATGGGTTCAACCCATTAGAGATGCCCAGGGGCAGAAAAAATGGGGAAGGTTTGAGGTTCAGAGAGGCGCTTCGATGGAAGGCAAGAAGGAAATAGAAAAGCACAAGCCAAGACCATATCCTTCGGAGAATTACAAAGGCAAAAACCCCATGTCCAGATCCCAATGGAGGAGATTCCATAGGCAGAAGAGGGCAGAAAAAGAGGCTGCAGAAAAGAGCGTGAATGGAAAAGACACTGACAGCAAAGATAAAGCAGAGTCTAGTAACAATCGTCAGATAAGGAGCAGAAAGGAGGCTTCCCTCCAGATCAATCTTGGCGGCATTGTCGAACCCGTGGCGTCGAAAGAGAAGATGCAGGAGGACGACGAAATAACAGACAACTTCGAATCTGACTCAGAATCATCCTTCAATGTGATCTGCAACGTGGTCTCTGTTCTCTCTAGAGACTATGATAGAGTTACGGAGGTCGAAGACGAAGAAGACGAGATGGAAGAGGAAACAATGGCACACAGGCCCGTCTATCACTACGTGATGAATAATGGATGCGTCGAAGAGCAGAACGCTTTCTTCGAAAGACCAGATGACTCCATGAAAGCGCATTTGAAGCCTTTGTTCATAAAAGGAAAGGTGGAGAATGTTGGTGTGAATAAGATACTGGTGGATGGGGGAGCAGCAGTGAATTTGATGCCCCATTTCATGTTGAAGAAGATAGGGAAAGACGACTCAGACGCGAAACCCCACAACATGGTGATGTCGAATTATGAAGGAAAAGTAGGAACCACCATGGGCGTTATCCAGGTGAATCTGACTGTTGGAACCATAACAAGGCCAACGATGTTTATGGTCATTGCTTCAAGGGCGAACTACAACCTACTGCTTGGAAGGGAGTGGATTCATGGCGTAGGATCCGTACCCTCTTCAATGCATCAGCGAATAGCCATATGGAGGCCAGACGGGATCGTCGAAAACATTGAGGCGGATCAAAGCTACTTCATGACAGAGATAAACAACGTCAACAGTCAAAGCTTCGACAAGAACCTGGCTCACATACCTCCATGCAGTCCAGCCGAATTCGACTTAAAGGCGACAGACAATGCCTACTGCTCTATGTACCTTCATCCTACACATGGTTTCCAGTGGGATAAAGAAGTAATTGGTGAAACTTACATGTGGGGAACTACTCATATAGCGCCAACGGGATGGGGAAGCGAATTTGACGATGACAAGTAAACAATCAGCGCTCGAAAAGATTACGGCTTACATAGCCGAAAACAAACTCAAAGAGGCCCTTGAGGCTGAAGTAAAATACATGGCTGTCGAAGCCAGCAAAGAAAACTCCAACGAACAATGTCCTCAAAAAGACGTTGCAGAAGATCATGATAACAACCAAATGGGCGAATGGCAAAAGCTTGACGCCATTTATGACGACGAACCTCTAGGGTTCGAAAAAGATCCAGTGTCAACTAACGAGAAGATGGTGGTGCAGGATCCATTAGAAGAAATAAACTTAGGAGTGGGGGCAGAACATAGACCAACCTACATAAGCGCAAAAATGGACCCCCGGCTCAAGGTCGAAATAGTCCAGTTGCTGAAGGAATTCAAAGACTGTTTCGCATGGGATTATGACGAGATGCCTGGTCTTGACAGAAGTTTGGTCGAAATGCAGTTGCCGATAATGGAAGGAAAGAAGCCAGTAAAGCAGACTCCGAGACGCTTCGCACCAGAAATCCTGTCGAAAATAAAAGAAGAGGTCGAAAGACTTCTAAAATGCAAGTTCATCCGCACAACCAAGTATGTCGAATGGATTGCAAATATTGTTCCAGTAATTAAGAAAAATGGCAAACTTAGGGTATGCATTGATTTTCGAGATTTAAATTCGGCTACCCCAAAGGATGAATATCCTATGTCAGTGGCAGAAATGCTCATAGATTCTGCAGCCGGCCATGAGTACTTAAGTATGTTAGACGGATACTCTGGCTATAATCAAATTTTTATCGCGGAGGAAGATGTTCCTAAAACGGCTTTCGTTGTCCTGGAGCAATAGGAACTTACGAATGGGTTGTAATGCCTTTTGGTTTAAAGAACGCTGGAGCAACTTACCAACGTGCTATGAATTCCATTTTTCATGACTTTATTGAGACTTTCATGCAAGTGTATATTGACGATATCGTGATTAAGTCTGTTTCAGGGAAAAGTCATATAGATCATCTTCGACAATCCTTTGAAAGGATGAGGAAGTTTGGTTTGAAAATGAACCCACTTAAATGTGCTTTTGGTGTGCAGGCGGGTGATTTCTCAGGTTTTGTGGTCCACAAGAAGGGGATCGAAATAAATGAAAACAAAGCCAAAGCCATAATGGAGGCGAAAGCGCCATCAACCAAAAAGGGTTTGCAGTCTCTGCTAGGGAAAATCAACTTTCTCAGAAGATTCATCTCTAATCTCAGTGGGAAGATGCAAGCTTTCTCTCCTCTACTTTGACTAAAGAAGAAAGACTTTGCATGGGGGCAGGAACAACAAGCGGCCTTCGACAAAATCAAGGAATACCTGGCTAGTCCCCCAATCCTGATGTCTCCTTGCAGAAAAAGAAGTATGAGGTTGTACATTTCGGCATCAGACAAAACATTAGGAAGTATGTTGTGTCAAGAAGATGAGAATGGCGTCGAAAGAGCCATTTACTATCTCAGTAGAGTCCTGAACGATGCTGAAACTAGATATAGTATTATAGAAAAGCTATGTCTATGTGTATACTTCTCTTGTATGAAATTGAAGCATTATATAAAACCTGTTGATGTATATATTTCCTCCCATTTCGACGTAATAAAGTATATGTTATCTAAATCTATTTTACATAGTCGAATTGGAAAATGGGCTTTAGCATTAACAGAATACTCCTTGAAATATCTGCCTTTAAAAGCTGTGAAAGGACAAGTGGTCGCTGATTTCATAGCCGACCACTCTATAGACGAAGATGTGGAATATGTCGAATTAGAACCTTGGAAACTGTATTTCGACGGTTCCAGTCATGAAAATGGAACTGGCGTTGGGATGTTAATTATTTCTCCTGACAAAATTCCAACAAAATTCAAGTACAAAGTTGAAAGTCTGTGTTCAAATAATGAAGCAGAATATGAAGCTTTGATCGCTGGACTTGAAATCTTGTTGAAATTGGGGGCAACAAGAGTCGAAATAATGGGCGACTCCGAACTGGTGATAAAGCAGTTGACGAAAGAGTATAAGTGCGGGAAAGAAAATTTAATCATGTACTTTGTAATAGCCAATAGACTTCTCAAGGAGTTCGACAATGTGGTCTTCAAGCACATTCCCAGGTTGGAGAATCAAGAAGCGAACGATCTTGCTCAACTAGCATCTGGATATAAAGTGTCGAAGGAAAAGTTAGAAGAAGCCATTGAAGTCAGAGGAAGAGTCGTATCCACCAAGTTGTCCCCATCAGATCTGGAGTCAATAAGATTAGGATACGGTGACGAAGAAAACTTTGAGATATTCAACATAGATGATTCAGGAATTACAGACTGGAGAAAGCCTATCAAGAATTATCTACAAGACCCAAATCAGAAAGCAGAAAGAAAGATAAAATACAGAGCTTTGAGTTATGTACTTTTGGGAAATGAATTGTTCAAAAAGACTGCAGAAGGAGTCTTGTTGAAATGCTTAGGTGAAGACGAAGCCTACATAGCCTTGTCGAATGTACACAGTGGAGCGTGTGGCGCACACCAAACAGGTCACAAAATGAAGTGGTTATTATTTCGACAAGGAATGTATTGGCCAACAATGCTGAAGGACTGTGTCGAATTTTCAAAAGGATGTCAGGAGTGTCAAGTACATGCAGGCATACCTCATGTTCCTGCAAGTGAGTTGCATTCAATTATAAAGCCTTGGCCATTTAGAGGATGGGCTTTAGACTTGATTGGGGAAATTCGACCAGCCTCTTCAAAAGGACAAAGGTACATTTTGGTTGGGATAGACTATTTCACTAAATGGATTGAAGCTATACCATTGGTAAATGTGGATCAAGAAGCAGTCATAGACTTTATCCAAAAATACATAATTTACAGATTTGGGATACCTGAAACAATAACAACAGATCAAGGATCTGTGTTCACTGGTAAAAATATGCAGAAATTTGCACAAGAAACAGGTTTTAAACTCCTTACTTCGACACCTTACTATGCTCAAGCCAATGGGCAGGTTGAAGCAGCCAACAAGGTGGTGATAAATTTGGTCAAGAAGCATGTAGGGAAAAAACCTAGAAATTGGCATAAGACTTTAGATCAAGTCTTATGGGCTTGTCGAACGTCTCCTAAAGAAGCAACGAATTCGACTCCATTTAAGTTGACTTACGGACATGATGCAGTTTTACCAGTCGAAATATATTTGCAGTCAGTTAGAGTGCAAAGGCATCATGAAATCCCATCAGATATATATTGGAGTATGATGATGGATGAATTAGTTGATCTAGACGAAGAAAGGCTGCGCGCGCTAGATCTAATAAGAAGACAAAAGGAGAGAGTCGAAAGGTTTTACAATAAGAAAGTAAAATTCAAGACCTTCTTAATTGGTGAACTTGTGTGGAAAGTAATCCTTCCTATGGATCGAAAGGATAAGTTAATGGGAAAGTGGTCTCCTAAGTGGGAAGGACCTTTCCAGATTTTGAATTTTTTTTCAAATGGCGCGTATGAGATAGAAGAAATAGGGAAGGATGAGAGAATCCTAAGGATAAATGGCAAGTATTTGAAAAAATATAAGCCAATATTGCAGGAAGTAAAAATAATGATAGAATAATTGCAAACATAATTGTGATAAGATTTGCCAAATAAAAATGGCATTAAAGTCATTACAAAGAAAGCCTCAAAGGGCTGAGAATTGTTAAATCAATTCGACTACAAATTAATACTGGCAAAAGTTTCCTTCAAAGTGGCGAATTTCTGCCTCTGAAACTGGAGTCGATGATCACAAAGACTTTTGTGAGTAGAAAGAGTCTCAATCTCTTGACTAAGTTGCTGGGCCTTCTCAGCATGTCGAATACCCACCCCTAACTCTTCGTCAATCTCGCTCTGCTTGGGTTATTGTATGGATGCCTTACGTTTTTTCTCTTGAGAGATCTTTTCTTGAAGTGTTGCTATCTGTTTCTCCCATTTTTGGATATTGTCATCACAAGCAGCAACTTCTTTGACATAAGTTTCAAAAAGCTTTTGCAACTTTGAAACTTTGTCAGTCGAAGTCGAAACAGCATCCCATTCAGCAGTTTGAGTTTCAGACTTTGAGGAGATTTGATTGGTAAGATCTCTTTGACGATGAAGATCTGCAGTGGCCAAGTCAATGAGGGTCATCAGCTCCATCACAAAACTTCCAACCTCAGCAGAAGCTTCCAAGACATTCACTTGCTTCAAAATTTTCTTAAGTTCAAGGTGAGCAAGGGAGTTCTCTTCCAAAATTTTGAACAAATCAACATCAAGGATTTTCGTTTTAATTTTGGTCAAGATGTTGCCAAGTGATGGTGCTTCAGAAGTGGCCCCAGAAGTAGTCGAACTTCTCTGTGAAGAATCTTGGAAATTAAAACGGGTGCTAAGCATGGCCTTCAGATACTCTAAGGGTCTCTGCACTTTGAGATTTTCAAGCTCCTCGCGAGAGAAACTAGTCGAACCAGTTGATTTTCCACTCTCTTGGGTCTGGTCAGGAGCAGGTGGAGTGTTTCGCTCTGAAGTATGCTCAACCTCTGTATGTTTCGACTGGTTGTCCCCATCTTTGGCAGCTTCGTCTTCAGGATCATCTTTGACCCCAACCTCCATGTCAATGTCATCACCCTGAGGTGCAACATTTAATCCTGGATGAGGAGGAGATTCATCTTCAGAAGCTTCACCCACTGTAGCGTCGAATTCTGCTACAGTTTGCCTGACAAGATCACTTGTAGGGATATCTTCTTCTAGGACTGTTTCCTCCAGAATTTTCTCAGGTGTCCTTTCGACAGCCACTTGTTCCTGAAAATAATTATAAGATTTAGAAGAAAAAGATGCAGGAAAGGTGAATATATACTGTCAAAATAAAAAACTTACCTCAGGAATCTCAGTGTTAAAGCTGGATTTCCCACTCTCCGTGTCTTTCGACTGAGGCTTAGCAGGGGGAGTACTTGCAGAATCCTTCCTAGTTGATTTAACGATGGATCTTTGGGAAGAGACCTTCGTGAGCTTCTTCTTCTTCTGAGGGGGAGGGATTAACTCTGGAGATTCGTCACCAGACTCTTCATTAGGGACTTTATCCTCTTCTTTCTCCTCTTCACTCTTTCTCTTTTGGATTGTTGGGGGTTTTCGACTTACCTAGTCATGCAGACCAAAAGCCAGTCAGTTTTAAAAAAGGGAAAGGAATAAATGAGAAGAAGTGATGTGCTGTACCTTTGTCAAATGTTTCTTAGCAGCACTTGGTGATGCTTCGACATAAGCTTTCTTGGCAGGAATCCTCACGGCTAGGGAAAGAAAGAAGATTCAGAAACAAATATAAGAAATACATGATAATACAGTTAGAATAACAAAAAGGAAAAATCATGTTTTCTGTGAACACCTTCAAGAATGGGATCTTCCACGCGAACGTGTTCTATTCCAATATGAAGATGTCCTGGGTATTCGCCAAGATGATACTTAGCCGGAACCACACGCTCAGCAGGTTTTTGGTACTGTTGACGAAGAATTTTCATAAAATCCCCACAAACGAACCAATCTGGAAATGGAGGGCTAAATTCCATGCCAAATTCAGCAGTTGGCAAAGGAGGGAATTTTGGTGGATGACAACTGAAAGCCAGGTCATAGCGCGCCTCTGGTCGAAGATTTGAAGGCAATGACAGTTTTTCAAACTTCTCCGTCAGTTTGCGTTTCAATTCTGCTGCTGCTTCGTGTATGGTTCGACTAAGATCATCAGGTCTATACGCAGTTTCGAAATATTTTTGAAATTTTTGTATTTCCCTAATGTGTCTTTGAATACCTTTTTTGGTCCGTTCCTACACAAAAGAAAAAGCGTTTGTTAAATGTGTAGCAAAGGCAGCTACGTCGAAAAATCTGTTGGAATAATAGTCTTTCCACCATTCATCAAACTCAGGAGTACATAGGAATGATGGTCGAAATATAACTGGTCGAATGTCGAGAGAGTCATCAGTCAGTTTCTTCGATAGTTCTCTGCCCTCGTCTTCAGTATGAAGGGAATTATAAAAAATGATGGATCCTTTCTTGGGGAATATAGGTCGAGGTTTTATCTGGATTAGGCCAAACTGTCTAGAAACAAGGTTGGGTTGATAAACTATCAAAGCAATTTGGTTTTTAGAGGTGTTACGATAAGAAAAAAGGAGCCTAGGGGTTAAGAATGATTCCCAAACATTCAGAAATATATTTTCATCCTTCTGCATCTCCAAAGGCAGTTGTTGGGTAAACCACTTAGGTCCAATTTTTCTATCAGCAAAAGGTGCCATGGTCGAAGTAAATTGATACCTCTTGGCAAACATCATGACATAGCTTTTGAAAGCTTGTCGAAGGCTAATCCCTTCATTAGTTGGCGTTATTTGCACCAACCTTGGCCATTCGACAATCCTATTTTTCACTTCTTCTTCATCTACTTCTGGTGCTACAGGAAGATTAGTTTCGAATGTGGCATTAAGCCATAATTGCAAAAGCCAGAAAGGTCCCGATAAGTTGATTTTACCTTGGGTTTTGGTGTTTTTCAAAAAATGTACACTCTCACTTAGGGATTCGTAAAGGTTAGCCAGAATCATTTTGCTCAAACATAGTTTTGTGCCTGCATGAAGTTGATTGGCTATGGTGATGAATCTCTTGGCAACTTGAAGAGAGCGAGAGCAGAACACATATTTGGATAGCCACAGAGTCAAAAAAGCTATGTGTTCGACATCTGAAACTTCAGTGGCGCTCTTGTCATGATAATGGGACGTGAATAAAGAGTATGGGGCGAAGCTAGTCTCGAAAGCAATGGTATCTTCATTTAAGACAGTAGGGTCGAAATCTATACCATTGGGATGAAGACCAATAATGGCTGCTGCGTCGAAAAGGGTAGGCGTAACCATCCCACAAGGGAGGTGAAAGATGTTGTAAGTACTATCCCAAAAGTAGAGAGAGGCCAAAAGCATATTTGGGCAGATATTAGGCCCTACTCTCGACAACTGAATAAGGTCGAAAATGCCTACTTCTTTCCAAAAAGCCCCTTTAACCTTTTCATTTTTATCTAACCAAGATACGTAGTCAAAAGGGTCTTTCGACCATGGACAAGTTCTAAATATCCTATTGTAATTTAGATAAGCTAAGTCCAATTCTCCAGCATCCGTCGAACTCGATGGGTCATTTTGTTCTACAACTTTCTCTTTAGGCTGAGGTTTTCTTCCAGCGCCTATGGGTTTTGTGTGGAAGTAAGATAGAAAAAATTCTTTTAAGCGATCTGGTTTAATCTCTAGATTTGGAAGGGGACCTAGCATAGCATGACAGTTTCCAGAAATAAGAACAGGGATTAATACCTGGGATTTATAGATGCATTCTTTTTCTTTCTCATTTGGAGGTTTTGGAACATACTGTTGATTTCCAATGGTCATTGGTCCTTTTAAATCATGCACAGGAGAGAAAGCTGAGTCTTGTTTCTTCTTGGAATGTTTGCTGCTTGAAGGTTTTTGAGGCGCCATTGTTAGGAAGAACTTAGGAATTTTTCTCAGGAGAGTATGAAAGCTTAAGAAATGGGTATGAAGGAAAGTAATCTGAAGCGAAAAAGGGTTTAAAGAAAAAGGTTTACGGGTATTTATAGGAAGGAGATGATGAAAAACGCTTCAAAAATGGTAATGTTGATAGTGGGACACGTGGTCGATTTTGATGGGGATGTTAAAGAGGTGGAAGTTGAAAAGAGACCATGATGTTAGGAAATGATGGAAGTAAACTCTGAACGTGGGCTAGACGTGACATTTTGGAGAAAGTGTAATGATGAATCTGTGTTGGAAATTGAGATTATCAAAACTTGGATTTGATAAAGATTAAATGACATGGCATCAAAACACTGGTTGACAACAAATGAGTGTTTCTCCAGAAAAACGGTCGAAACATCTTTGCTGTGGGGCAATTTGTATACATGCGTTTTCGACGCCATGAGATTTGGTATGCAGAATGGTTCTTTTGAAAAATGATGACATGGGATAAACGGTTTGGTTGATAAGTGTTGTTCGACACTTCGACAAAATTGAAGTTTCGACATTTCGACAAGATATCTGCAGCTGGAAAGGCACCTTTGACAGACATGGAGGATGTTGTGGTATTTCGACAATTCGACAAAGTTTGAAGAGAGACGTCATTTCGACGTAAAGTGTAAATATTCAAATTCAGAAGAGTTGTGACGTTTGGCAGAAGACGCGTGGAAGCATCTGGCGAAAGGAAGAAAGCAATGTGTCACAGTTTTAGGATTTGGTAGTTAGTAACAGTTATGTCATTTATATATAAATAGGGTAGTTGTTATCGAAAAAGGGGTGAAAATTTACTTGTACAAAATTCCTGAAAATACTCAAAGTACCCGTGTGAGAGAAAAGAGTCATATTTGAAACATGTATGTGTAAACAAACACCAATTCCTTCAAAGTTTATTTTATAAAGTTTAAAGTTCTTTACAAATTCCTTTTACGTTTCCCAGTCAATTATCTTTCTGCACTTTCTTTTCGACACTTTATGTTTTCGTCAGTTACTTTCTGCCATTTATCTTATCTTGTCAAATTTACATCTGTTTAAACGTTTTAATCAACATCTTTCGACATAAAATATTTAGAGAACCAAAATGAAAGATATGAAAGTTGTTATAGATATCATCAAAGTCATTTAGATCTGCACATGTCCTAGGATTTGTGTGGTTGATCCTGCAAGTAACCCAATTCTACAAGTTTTGGTAAACCAGAGGTTGTTCGCCAAAATTCACAGCGAACAATAACAAAGAAGAATAAAACAAATCTAACACACATACGAAAACCTAACTAAACTAGGGTTGACTCGCTTAGGAGATGTTCCTGTCCCCAGCAAATTCGCCATCTGTCGTACCTCAAAAAATGAGAACACGACGCTCGCATAATGTAATTACACGCTCGCGGGATGGACTGAACAGAGTCGCCATCTAACATATTTTTATTCCTAAAAAGGAAATGGGAAGTATCGATAAAACCCAAGAAAGAACGACAATGATTATGGTCGTCGCAACCAAATTAGTGTTCGGGAGTCGATTACGCAAGGGGAAGGTATTAACACCCCTCACGCCCGTTGTACTCAACAGGAACCATTAGGTTAATTGTGCGCGTCAGTGTTAGCTTAGAAATGATAGGCTTCTCGAGTTATTAGGTGGGAAAGAAAGAATAGAAGAGATAAGAATGTTTTTGGATTTTGCAACGAAGGGGACTAAACCTAAGTTTTTTATTAATGGGCCTGACAAGATTTACAAATCCTGCTCATACTTATCTCCGGATGCAATAGAGAACTCAAGGCTTATGTAGTTCTGGGTAGAAAAATGTTTGTTTGTTGGTCGATTTTAGCGAAAGCTATATTGTATTAATTGATGAAAAAACATTGTTTTGCCCAAAACAGATGAGGAGCGGACATATACCACACATCGAACGGATTTACAAATCAACATTCGGAAAAACGTCACTTATCTTAACTCAACAATTGTGGATGAAGCATTGTGTTTACATCACCTTAAGACAAGATGTCTTTTATTTATGAAAAGGTTTTTCAAGATCAATCGCACAACAGTGGTAAAAGA
This sequence comes from Lathyrus oleraceus, assembly GCF_024323335.1. Taxonomy (NCBI): domain Eukaryota; kingdom Viridiplantae; phylum Streptophyta; class Magnoliopsida; order Fabales; family Fabaceae; genus Lathyrus; species Lathyrus oleraceus. Next base: position 479,317,365 of record NC_066583.1, on the reverse strand, counting down.
GTTTGATTGGTTGAATGTATTTTTTGGATTGAAAGACGAATATTTATGATTTGCAAGCTCTTACAACTTGGGTCTAATACTCGGGACTACGTCTGGACCTTTCACCCAGGTAATCTTTTTCTTTCAATTTTATTGAGAAAAGACGTTTGAATATTTACAAATATTTTGAAGAGAAGACGAATACATATGGCTTACAAGCTCTTACAACTTGGGGCTAATATTCGGGATTACGACTGGATATTCCATCCAGGGTAATCTTTTTCTTCAGATTCACTTATGAAAAAGATTTGAATATTGGAGCATTTTGAGGAGAAGACGAATACATAGGGCTTGCAAGCTCTTACAACTTGGGCCTAATATTCGGGATTACGACTGGATATTCCATCCAAGGTAATCTTTTTCTTCCAATTTTATTGAGAAAAGAAGTTTGAATAATTACAAGTGTTTTGGAGGAAGACGAACGCTTATGGCTTGCAAGCTTTTACAACTTGGGCCTAGCATTCAAGACTACGACTGAACCTTTCACCCAGATAATCTTTTTATTCCAATTTAAATATGAAAACGGTTTGAAGTGATTTGAGGATAATTAAAATACAGACAAGTAAATGCGAGCATGCAAAAAGAAAAGAGCTCATTGTAAAAAGGCCCAAGAGTAAGCCATGGGACCGGAAATAAACTGAAATCGAAAGCGACCGAATTTAGCTCCAAGCTAACTTAGAGTGGATTCATATAAGAATCACTCTATAAGAAGCCGAACAATAATCTATGCGTCCGAACAATTTTCAAAAGTTAAATTGGATTTTAAACTCTGAATTCGTAACGCAATAAAAAGCGACAGCAACCAAAATAATTTACATTGCCATATGAATATGAATAGAGATAACCTAGTTAAATGACTAAACACATCGAAATTAATTAAACAAATAATATATTTAACAATAATAATAATAATTAATTAAATAAATAAAAATTTATGAAACATTTACAAATTGAATTCTAAACCATCAAATGTGTATGACATCTAAGTAATGGTTAAAAAAAATTGATTTAATGTCATTTAAATTCTAACGTTTCCCCTTTTTTTTAGCATAACTTTTTCTTCATTCAAATTTATTTTGATTTATAAAAACAAATAAATAAAACCATGTGATGACGTCAGACTCATGTTTAATAGCCTATAAAATTGCTTGTGATCACCCATAAAAAACCATATCGCAAAACATAATGACTTGTTAATATTATTACTACACAATAGAAACATTGATATTTAAATGCATCAAGAATAATTTTTTACATTAATCAAGAATCAATAATACTATAAAATGGCATATCTAACTATCAATTTAATAAAACTAATCAACAATAGAATCTAACTATCATTTCCTCATTTTATTAATAGAAGAACCTAATAATATTAAGAAAATAAGTATAATAATAGAGAAAATTATCTACACTGCTATCATATAAATTGTAAATTCAATCAAATCAGAAAAAGAATAACATCATAAAAAACTTACAACAAAGCAACATTGTCACTACTAATCACTTATTATTAAGTTGAAAAGAAAAACAAATAAAACAAAAAGGTAAACATATGGAACCCTGTAAACAAAAGCAATGATAAAACCACACAAGTTTCGAAGAAAATTGATATGGGTATTGATGGATGGGATTATGAGGAATAGGTGAGATTCTGAGAAAGTTATTTCTTGTTGATTGGAAAAGTTTTGAAGAAGCTCAAAGAATGATTTTTTTGTGCCGCCTCGGTGTGTAACGGGTGCCCCTTTCCTCTTTGCCATAAGTTACTAAATATATACAGTAGGGTTTTCTAATTTTCTAAATGCCAATAATGCCCTTAATGAGTTTGTTAGTGCAGAATCTAATTAAAAAGAAATTGACTCAAAGAAAATTATATTAATCTAAATAATTAAAATTAATTTGAAATAAAAAACATAGAAAATTCTAATAATTCATTTTGAACATTTTGACAAAGAGATAAAAATAAACGGACTCAATGAATAAAAATTGGGCGTAAAAATGCTTGAAAAAATAAATTGAATGCACCAAAATGACCAGCGTGAACTAAACAACTCGGAAACATACAGGTTTTTGTCAAATTTTGAAATGGAAAACGCCCGATTAAAACACTCAGACGGATAAAATGTGACAAAAAATTGGTTAAAAAATAAATCAAGCATATTAGGATAAACTACGCGAAACGTAGATTAATAAAACGGATGTTTGCAAGCTTGATTTTGAAATTTTTCGCCCGCTGATTTGACGCACATTTGAAAATTGATTCAACTGGTTTGCTTGTAGATCCGAAAAAATTATTTTGACTGATATTCTAGGCACTATGTGGTATGGAATGCATGGTATGCTATATATAGATGCAACAACTATAATGAATATATTGAATCGGGGTTCAGGATAAAAATTGGGGTGTGCCACACTTCTTTTGCCTCAATCATCTTGCTGTCATCCCTTGTGCGCTGAACTACGAAAGCTCGAACTTTCTCATTGCACGGGCAGAATACGTAGGCACGAGAATTCAGATTCTCCACGAGCTGCCTTATTTATTTCTACCCTATTTATTAGTCATATCTAATCCTTCATTCTTCATTCATCAATCAATACCATCTTTTTGAGATCAAATATCCCTTTTCCTTGGACTACATGTACATCCTTTTAGGACGATATAACGGCAGTCTACCCTGTGAACCAAGAGTTGTTTAGCTCATATCCAAACATTTAATTTCTTCATTTTTGGCTAAGACGCATGTTTACTCTTCGGTTCAGAGTTTATTCCTTCATGGATCCAAGATACTATTCTCCTTTGATCTCAAAATGATCATTCCCCAGCCAGTGGTATAATGTTCCTTGTACCCAACAATACTTTCTTTTGGGCCCCATACGTAACCTTTTAGGACGACATAACGGAATTCCACATTGTGAACCAAGAGTTATTTGGCTCGTACCCACACATTTTATTCCTTATTTTTTTGGCTAAGACGCCTGTTTACTCTTCGGTTCAAAGTTCACTCTCCTTTGTGGGTTCCCATGTTACCATTCTGTTGGTGCAAGTTATCGTTTTCATCACTTAGCTCAACCTTTGTTCTCATGGTTCCACGAACTACAAATGCTCTGACTCTCTCATTGCATGATGAGAATACGTAGGCAAGAGGATGCGGATCCTTGGCGAGCATAATCCTAATTATTCCTTCCGCCTTAGGTCACCACCCATATCTTCCATGATCCATTATCTACTTTCAATTATAAACCACTTATCCCAGTGACATATTGTTTCTTTGAAACCAAATACCAGTTTTCTTTGGAATTCCATATATACCCTTTTAGGACGATATAACGGTAGTCCACATTTGTACCTGGAGTTGTTTGGCTCGTACCCAAACATTTTATTCCTTCTTTTTGGGCAATAAGATTGTTTCCAATATACCCTGACCTTTGGTTCCAAACTATACCTTTTCAGTCACTTATGTACCAAACCCTTCATTTATGTGACTTTGGTCATTCATTCCACTCATCTCCATGATACATTCATAATCTACCTTCATTCACTCCATATGATATACTCTACATTTGAGCAAAATACACTATCTCTTTGAGCTCCATCTTGTGTCACTTTGTGAATCAAGAGTTGTTTGTCTCGTACACAAACACTTAATTCTCCTTATTTTCGGCTATACCATATAGTGGCAGACGCTTCCGGCTAGTCCACATATTGGTCAACGTCAGTTTTACTCTTGGGTTAAAATTTTCACCCTTTTTGGAGTTAAAATCACATAGCCCTTTGGTTTAGACCATACCTTTATCAGAACTTCATTACACCTCCCGTCATTAGTTCTATGAACTACGGAGCCCTGAATTCCTTATTGCACTATAAGGATACGTAGGCATGAGGGTCCCAATCCTCACCTAGCACTTTATCTATTTCTTTTCTTTTCCCTTATTATTTCGTGAGTAATCTTTACATATAACACCCATTCGAACAAGAACAATCTAAACGGTTCCTATTAAGTACAACAGATGTTAGGGATGCTAACACCTTCCCCTTGCATAACCGACTTCCTTAACCAGTTTCTCTTTCCCTGGGTTTTATCGATGTTTTTGCTTTCCTTCAGAAATAAATAAAGTTTGATGGCGACTCTGTTGTATGTTCGAGCGTGTGATGCGTTCAAGTATATTTCCACTAGCTTCAATGACCATGGTCTCATAGCTTTGATTGTTCAAGTTCTCATATTAGTTCATTCAAGGTTTATGCATTGATTTAAAGATCATGGTGCATTCACCTCCATTGACTCAAGTTTCATGGTCCATTGACTTGAAGTTCACAGTTTCATTCATGGTGCATTCATGGTCCATTCGGTCAAACTTTATGGTCCTTTTGTTTAAGGTTCATGCTAAAGTCCATTGATCTAATTTCATAATGCATTCATTTATCCATTGATTCATATGTTATGGTGCATACAATATCATGGTTTCAAAGTAATTTCAAACATGACTTTTTTGAAAGAAAAATGACAATTTGAATTTAAAGTATGTTTCATTGATCATAAGCATTTTATCATTAAAAACTTTCATTCTATTCATACCTATCACATTACATATGTTCATTGGAAATTACAAAGGAATTACATTTTTTTTTGCATAAGTTGACTTTTGGTCAATCAGTTGACCAAAGTCAACTCATAAATTTTCCCATTCCTAAACCTTAATCTCCATTTGTTTCTTCAAGAATAAGACATCCTTGCATTGATCCTTCCATTATCATCCTACAAAATAAAATCAAACCAATATGTCATTTCAAGCATTTCAAACCATGCAACATTCCATACAAAATAAATTCATCATGTAGCAACATGTGCATATGAAATTCAATTCCAATAACATTTCTAAAACCACAAGACAATTTCAACCATACACCAACCTAAACTTTCATAACTATTAGCATACACATGCATTGCAACATAACATGTATCATATCATTAACCATACAAACAAGCATGCATCACACAATACACAACATAACCAAATTCACTAACTAATTCAAGCATTCATGACCATAATGTATTGTTCCTCACATGTTAACATAACTATCCAAACAATTTCATTCAATTCAAGGCATAACAATCCCAACTACCATTTTCAATCCAAAATTAAAACATCCTAACCTACTCAATATAGCCCTGCAACTAACTTGATTGAAAAATATGCAGAAAGTAACTAACAGTGTTAATCTTTTAACTGCCTTAACAGAAACCACTAACAAGATTAACAGAATTTGCTACACTGCTAACCGAATTCAACCTTAACAGAAACCAAATTAACAGAGCAAATGACCAGTTCATCCAATTCAACCTCATAGACTTAACCCATACAAACTGAATACATCTAACATAACTGACTATCCAATCCAAACTAACACTTAACTAATTCTAACTGTTATCTAACAGAAATCACAACTAACTTCACTAACAGAACATCAATTTCGAACTCCACGGTAAAATAACAGAAAAGCAATGCAGGGAATCGTAACCTCACTAACATAATATTTCATTTCCAACTAACTGATGAATTTCATGTAACTTTCATAGGATGTTAGTGATATGTTAAACTAAGCTTATTTCATCTCTTTATTCTTGATTAATTAGTCTAAACTAACATTGTTAGTTTGGTTAGTTAGTATACACTTAGGTGTTAGTTCTAACTGTAGTCGTCAGTCTTGCCTTTTGCTTTTCTATTGAATGTGACTTGGGATGTATGTAAGTCAACTCCTTTCCATTGTATTGTATGAGCTCTACGCAACAATGTTTCTTTTTTGTGTTCCTTTTTTATAGGTTTTTCATTTTAAATTATTTTTTTTTTTAAATAAAAGATTTGAAAGTAGTTAGTTAGTATTCCTTATTCAAAGCCACGTGAGACCAAATTTTATTGCCGTTTTTTCTCCTAAAATTTTGTATGTTGTTTTTATTTGTTTATATATTTTAAGAGCTTTCACAAAGTTATTTGCTCCACAAGTATAAGTATAGTCTGAAGAGGTAAGTGCTCTATTTTTCACACAATAGTAATACTATTATTCAAGTAAATATTTCATGATATCTAAATGATATAGTATTTTACAAATTTAAATATGAAAGCAATGTGTCATTTATATAACTACAATATGTTCTAATGACAATTTCAGGAAATCATTTCAAGAATAGAATGCATTCAAAGGCATTAACCAATCATGACTTTAACAGCATCACATTAATCTCAGGTATCTTTACTATTTTAAATCTATTTTAATTTATGTTATTTTTTATTTGAAAGAATTCATTTTAGATGTTTATTTTGTTGGAAAATTGATTTTAGATACTCGAGAAATACGTTCAAAGAATATATTTGATGTGATCAAGATGGATTCTGTCAAAAAACGACAATGTTTTGTAACTTTGAGAAGGTTAATGATAAATTCATATGGTAAAGATTTCCAAAATACAATGGATTCAAAGACATCCACTAATGACGATTCTAAAGGTATCTTTAATGTTTTAATTTTGTCTCAATTGATAATAATTTTTTATTTAAATATAAATGATTTTTAAAAGAATGAATTGAGATGTAAGAAAATTTAACCGAAATAATTGTTTAAAAAAATATAAAGTTTTCTCTTCTTTTTTTTTAAATATAAAGCTTTCTTTGGAATTTTTATGCATCTACAATATAAAAATATTAGTTTAGTCATACAATAATCTAAAATCTCAAAAATCATGGAATCCAATAATGTGAAATGACCGTAAAAAAAAATATAAAATCATTTTTTAAAGTAAAATAATATTTATTATATAAAAAAATCGTTAAAAATATCTTAATAAATTTAGTGATAGAAATTCAACATTGTAAATTTAAGACAATTGTAATACGACAATTAGAGATATTTTTCATTAATGATAATTTTCTGTTTTCATAATTGTTTTGTTAGAATGAATGTAATTTCTTTTTCTTTTTATCTTTCTAAAATATGTTTTTTATTTGGTTAAAATATTGTATCTTTTCAAATTGAAGTCTTACATAATAATTTATTCTTATTAATATAATTTATAATATTTTAAAATGAATACTTTTTATCTATCTTAAAGGGCCTGAGTTCAAAAAAAGCAGCATTGAAAATAGTCTTTTTAAAATTTAAACTTATTTAACAAAAATCATTATATATTTTAAAATAATATTTAAAATGTAAATTTTGGAAGAATTAAAGTTTAATAGTATGTTAAATTTTCATCAAAAATTTAATTTTCCTACCCAAGAACACTTATAAAATGAAATTCTACCTATTTTATAATTTTAGTTATTAGAAAAAGCCAAATATATGTGATTAACATGTAATAAGTTCTAACTTATGCTGTAATTTTGAAAATAATCTACAAACAGGTCAACCATTGATGAATTTTGAGACTGTGAAGTTGAAGTTAGAGAAGGGTTTATACCTTACAATAGATCAATTTGCGAGTGATGTAAGGATCATATTTTACAATGCCACTATATTGCACCAAGTGAATGAAAGAACTCAAAGAATAGCAATGAAGCTCAGTCATCTTTTTGAGATGAAGTGGAAGTCTTTGGAGGAAAAATGGGAAGCTGAGAAACAAATGAAAATTGAAGAAAAATCAAAGCAAGAGCCAAAGAAAAATGTCACAAAATCACATGAATTTGGAAATGGAGAAAGAAATAAAAGAAAATTTGATTGTGATGATATTAAAGAGAATAATTGTTCAAAGTCCATGCATGAAACAACCTTTTATTCAAAATTATCAACTAAAAAGGTTAAGAAGGAACATCTTGTGGATACCATATTGGTTTCACAAAGAAATTTGTCTTGTTACAATAATATTAGCATGGAAAGGAAGAAACAAAGGAAAAATGCTCAAGTGATGATACAAAATATGAAGAGAACAGTTTTTATTAATGAAAGTTTGTACTATTTTAAAGAGTTAGAAAGATTATGTGGTCATTCATTGCAAAATTGCAACAAGGTAAATTCATTGAAGAAATTTGTGGGATTGACTCTAAAGGATGAGTTTATGGGAGTGACAGATTTGAATGAAGAAAAGTTTTTTAATAGAGATTGGGAGGAAGGAGAAATTATTTTTCTCAATTAAACAATTATTATATTTCTTATCTTTTTTAGTATCTTAAGAATGAACTATTAGGTGGGTTGTTTTTCCTACTGAGATTGGGACCAAGTGTTTAATATTTTGATGTTGATTGTTGCATCAAATGAACAATGTCTGTCAAATATGTGTGATGGTGTAAAATAAAATAATACGGGTGACTTCTTCGTAAAGAGAGTTTATACACTTTCACAATATTTATTAGGTGAAAGTATCTAACACCCCGTATAATATACATTTATAAAATATATTATTTGTAATATTAATTGGTACTGATACAATATAAGTGTCTAACGATATTATTATATATACATGTCTAAACAAAGCAAATACATCTATGATACATGTTATATAATACTGGCTAAATAAATACTAAGAGCTATGTATAATATCTACAATTGCACACAATTCACATCGGAAGATCACAATAGTCAGAAATCTTTGAAACATCAACAGACAACTTCTCTTGCATTCAATCTGCAAATAATACCTGAAAACAACAATAATATTTGGGTAAGATAATAATCTCAGAGAGTTCCCCTATCATATGAGTTCACTCGGCTCTACAGAGTTTCTAATCGATTCCTAACTCAAGTCTTCATCTTCGTTACGTGTGTATCACTCACACAACGTAACTAAGACTTAAGTATTTAAGGGATATTTGCAATGTATGAAAAACATGTACACTTGAGTTCACCAACTCAAATAAGTCACTAATCAGAAATCGTACCAAGGCATATTTCCCCGGCCAACCCTACGTCTAAGACTATCGACACGGGTCACAGATCCTTGTATCATGCTTTGACTTTCTGGTCGATTTCAGATTCTCCATGGGAATCATACACACTTCAAGAACCGTTGTTCCATATGGGACTCAAACACATTTCGAGTCTTTTCCTCGTACGGGACTCTAACCTACTTTGAGGTCCACCCTGTGGATTTCGGATTCCCCATGGGAATTTGACCCATTTCGGTAATTGTCGCTCCATATGGGACTCAAACCCATTTCGAGCATTTTACTCATATGAGACTCTAACCCACGTTGAGGTCCACGTTATCATTGATGTTAGAATAAGATTTGGTTCGGCATTTATACCTTGAGTTTTGTTGATAACAATATTGTATTTATGTGAGAACAATTTTGGTATCTTAATAGTTTGTTATTGTGTAGCTTTAACAACCAGTTTCGATTCTGAGTATATGACGTGCAACGTCATCAGTTTCTGAATAACTAGTTCCAATTCCGCTTTTGCGCTAGTCATAAGAAGTTATGCAAGATGTTCAAAGTTGATGCTGCAATGATCTTTCTGCTTCTGTGCTGATTCACTCCTGCGAAGCTTCTGAGGAGACATTATGTTGTTGTTGCAACGTTCTCTCAGTTCGAGCTTCTGGACGTGACTCTGATCACTAAGCTTCTGAAGAATGGCAAGCTTCTGAAGTTGTGTTACTTAGTTGAAGATTCTGAAGATCTCAATCTAGACGTTGAGGTTATCAAGGTTCTGACTGTAGATTCTAAAGATACTGAAGATCTCAAGCCAAACTACTGACAATGACAAGGTTCTGACCAAATATTATGAAGTTTATGAATCCAACTTTATGTTTATTCATTTCATGCTTCATCAACTTTCATCAGAAGCCAATGAACTTGAAGATAAGATCAAATGGGTACGTGATCAATTAGTTCATAGTACGAGTCAAATATTCTTTCCACTACCTGATTTCGTGGGAAGGACAGTACTATACATCACACATGTCACTGAATTTATGGGCGAAGGACAGTATACAATATCACTCATTTCACCATCCAATAGTGAATAAACTCTCTATTTGGTTTCCCCATTTTTCCCTCCAACGATCTTCTTCTTATGCTATATAAGTGAGACTTGGAGACTTGAAAAAAAAGAGAACATAGAAGAATAGTAAAGCGCTGCAAAAACTTAACAAGTTTATCATTTTTCTATACAGTTTTTCTTTGAGTAATTATTTATCATTTGTGTAAAATCTTCTTATGTAGAAGCAACTTGTAACACCCAAAATATTATTCAAATTGTTTGTTTGATTCCTTAAGGAGACTGAGGTATAGTTGGATTCTTAAGAAGACAAAGAAGGTTATTCTTTATGAGTCCTTAAGAAGACTATGGTATAGTCGGATCCTTTACAAGACCAAGACGGTTATTCTATGTGATTATTGCAATTAGTTGATTATAGTGGATTAAGTCCTTGTATATAAGGCAAAATTACCTTCGCGGGGGGACTGGAGTAGCTTTGAGCTTCAAGCGAACCAGGATAAAAATACTTGTGTTTTTATCTCTTTGTTATTAACATTTAAGTGGTGTTCTTGAGTTGGTAAAAAGCTCTTATTTTGTAAAACCTAATTTAAATCCCCATTTCTTATGTTTTTCTCACCATCAATTGGCATCAGAGCTCCGGTTCTGATTGTGATAAAATATTTATCAACACTTCACCGTGTTCAGTACCGATCCATTTTTGTGTGAGAAACAATGGTCGCTGCTAACGCTGCTAACATTATTAACAACAATGAGAGAGATCACTACAGTGCAAAACCACCAACCTTTGATGGTGATAAATTTGATTATCGGTAAGATAGAATAGAAAGTTTCTTTCTTGGTTACGATGTTGATCTCTAGGATCTTGTAGTCGATGGCTACGTTCACCCAGTTAATGTTGAAGGAAATAATATTGCAAGAAGTGTTATGACTGATCAATAGAAGAAGGATTTCAAAAATCATCACAGGGCCATAATTATATTGCTAAATGTTATCTCTTATACTGAGTATGAGAAGATAACAAATAGAGATTCTTCCAAATCCATATTTGACTCTCTAAGGATGATTCATGAGGGGAATGCTCAAGTAAAGGAGACAAAGGCTTTGGGCTTGATTCAGAAGTACGAGGCATTCAAAATGGATGATGATGAAACAATTGAGACTATGTTCTCAAGGTTTCAGATGCTTGTTGCAGGACTGAAAGTTATGGATAAATGATACTCTATATTTGACCATGTCAAGAAGATTCTCAGAAGTCTTCCTAAAAAATGGAAATCTATGGTAACAACTTTGAATCTAGCAAAGGATCTTAACATCATTAGTCTTGAAGAACTTGTTAGTTCTTTGAGAAGCCACGAGATTGAACTCGAGGAAGATGAACCTCAAAAGCAAGGTAAATCTGTTGCTTTAAAGTCTAAGCCTGAGAAGACAAAAGCTTATCAAGCTAAGGAAGAATCAGAATGTTCCGATGAAGACTCAGAAAATGATGATGAATTGTCTCTAATTTCAAAGAGAGTCAACAAACTATGGAAGCACAGGCACAATGGTCAAGATAAGTTTAGAGGAGCTAGAAGAACTATTGGTCATTATGATTCTTCTTTAGAACAGAAGAAGCAAGGTTCTGGTAAAGAGCTTATCTGCTTTGAGTGCAAGGAGCCAGGTCACTACAAAAATGATTGTCCTAAGTTGAAAAAGGACAGAATGCCTAAGAAGAATTTTTCTAAAGGCAAGAAGGGGCTGATGGCTATATGGGACGACTCAAAATCAGAAGAAGATGATTCTGACGAGGAACAAGCCAACGTTGCATTGATGGCAACAATATCTGATCCAGAAGGTTCTGAAGAACCAGAAGACATGGTGTTGTTAGAATCAGAATCAGACTCCGACTCCGAAGAGGTATTTTTTAATCTATCTTGTTCTGATCTTGAATCATGTCTATCTGAAATGCTGGAAAAGTACCAGAGTCTTCAGAGTAAGTACAAGAACTTTAAACAAGTTCAAGTGGTTGCTTCTGAAACTCATAGTGATCTTGAGAAAGATATTTCCTATCTAAAATAAAAGTTATTTTCTTTAGAAAGTAACAACTCTGCCTTGAAAATAAAAATTTCAAAACTAGAGGAGGAAATAGTCTCAGAAGCTTCTGATACTAATTGCGTCATTAGGTATGACAGAGCAGTCCAGTACTTTTTGAATAAAACCATAAATATAAGCAAAATAACTTCTTTGATCTATGGAGTTAGCAGAAATGACAAGAAAGGTTTAGGGTTGTAAATAAACTATAAAACCTGACGAAAGTCAGAAGGTAAAACCAAAACCTCTCCATGAGCATTTCGTGCCTGCTGGCATTGAGCTTGATGTTTCTGTACAGACACAGAAACATATAAAGGGTAAGAACTCAGATCTGAAACCTAAGTATCATTCACAAATTCCCCATGATTATCCTTTTTCTCAAAGACCCAAAGTTGTGAGAAACTCTGGGAAAATTAACAAAAGAGGACCCACACAGTTGGTACCTAAGGATGAACTAATTTATGTTGCAGACATCCTTAACAGCTCGGTTGAAACACCAATCATGGTACATGGACAATGGATGCTCGCGACATGTGACAGGTAGAATTTCTATGTTCCAAAATTTGGAACTTAAGCCTGGAGGCTTTGTTGGTTTCGGAGGAAACCAAAAAGGAAAGATTATTGGCTCCAGAACTATTGGTAACGGTAAACTTACATATATTACTAAGTTATTTTAGTTGATGGTATGATGCATAACCTTTTATCTATTAGTCAAATTAGTGACAATGGTTATGATATCATTTTTTATCAAAATTCATGTAAGGTTGTTAGTAAAAAATTTGGTAAAATCCTTTTTAACGGAAAGAGAAAGAATAACATTTACAAAATCAGACTTTCTGATCTTGAGGATCAAAATGTAAAATGTTTAATGTCTGTTAATGAGGAGTAATGGGTATGGCACAAATGTTTGGATCATGTTAGCATGAGAAGGATTTCTCAGCTAAATAATCTTGGATTAATCAGAGGCTTACCCAACCTGAAGTTCACTTCAGATACTCTTTGTGAAGCATGTCAGAAAGTCAAGTTTTCTAAAACATCTTTCAAAGCGAAAACTGTTGTTTTTACCTCTAGACCATTAGAACTTTTGCACATTGATTTTTTTGGACCAATGAAAATTGCCTCTATCAATGGAAAGAAGTAAGGATTGGTCATCGTTGATGACTATAGTAGATGGACATGGGTAAAGTTCTTAAAACACAAGGATGAGTCATATTTTGTGTTCTCTACTTTCTGCTCACTAGTGCAAATAGAAATGAATTACAAAATAGTCAGAGTCAGAAGTGATCATGGTGGAGAATTTGAAAATAAACATTTTGAAAGTATTTTTGATTCAAATGGTATTTTCCAGGATTTCTCCTGTCCTAGAACTCCACAACAAAATGGAGTTGTATAAAGGAAGAATAAGACCTTACAAGAAATGGTCTGCACCATGATCCAAGAAACTGATATGTCTAAGCATTTTTGGGCAGATGCAATTAACACAACTTGTTATATTCATAACAAAATTTCTATTAGACCTATTAAGGGTAAGACTCCATATGAATTGTGGAAGAACAAAAAGCCTAACATTTCTTAATTTCACCCTTTTGGCTGTGAGTGTTTTATGTTGAATACTAAAGAGAATCTTGGCAAGTTTGATTCTAAAGCACATAAGTGACTATTGTTAGGGTATTCTGAATGCTCTAAAAGATACAAAATCTTTAACACTGAAACACGAATTGTTTAAGAATAAATTCATGCCAGATTCAATGATAAGCTTGACCCTAAAAAGTCAAAGCTAGTTTAGAAATTTTCAGATTTGAAGATCAATATTTCAGAATCCAAGGATAATGATTCTGGAGAAAAAGACTCATAAGAAAAGGCTAAAGATGCTGAAGCAAAAGACTTAGAAGAAACTCAACCAGAAGTTGTCGTTGGTCCAACACATCAGAAGAAGAGTAGACCACGAACTTCTCATTCTGAAAATTTGATTATGGGAGATAAAGACGCTTCAGTCAGAACTAGATATTTATTCAAACCTCCTGAAGAGACTTTTCTAGGTTTGGTATCTCTGATAGAACTCACACCAATTGATGAAGCTCTTCTGGATAATGAATAGATTCTGGCTATGCAAGAGGAATTAAATTAATTCATCAGAAACAACATTTGGGATCTTGTTTAGAAACCAAAGGGTTTCCATGTTATTGGAACCAGATGGGTTTTCAGAAACAAGCTCAACGAGAAGGGAGAAGTTGTCAGAACCAAGCCTCGACTGGTAGCACAAGGTTATATTCAGCAAGAAGGTATAAACTATAGAGAAACCTTTGCTCTAGTTTCCACGTTATAGTTTATACATCTTTTAATTTCATTAGCAGTCAATCATAACATCATCCTTTATCAGATGAATGTTAAGAGTGCATTCTTAAATGGATATATTTCTGAAGAAGTATATGTGCACCAACCTCCTGGTTTTGAAAATTCTCAAAATCCTGACTTTTTTTTAAATTGAAAAAGTCGCTATATGGTCTAAAGCAAGCTCCCAGAGCTTGGTATCATAGACTAAGTAACTTCCTTTTGGAAAATGATTTTACCAGAGGGAAAGTGGACACAACTCTCTTTTGCAAAACCTTTAAGAATGATATTCTGGTTGTGTAAATTTATGTTGATGATATTATTTTTGGTTCTTCTAATTCTTCGTTGTGCAAGGATTTTGTTATGTCAATGCAAGCAGAGTTTGAAATGAGTCTGATGGGAGAACTCAAATTCTTTCTGGGAATCCATATTGATCAACGTTCAAAAGGAACATACATTCATCAAAGGAAATATACAAGGGAACTTCTGAAGAAGCTCAACTTGTCAGAATGCAAGCTAGCAAACCCTCCAATGCATCCTACATGTATTCTGGAGAAAGAAGAGGTAAGTCGTAAGGTAAATCATAAGTTATTCAGAGGTATGATAGGCTCTATCCTTTATCTAACCGCTTCTAGACCTGATATTTTATTCAGTGTTTTTTTATGTGCTCGCTTCCAATCAAGTTCTATGGAGACTCACTTAATTATTGTTAAGAGAATCTTTAGGTATCTGAAAGGTACTACTAACCTTGATGTGTTTTATAAAAAATCAAGTGAATATAAATTAGTAGGGTATTATGATGTTGACTGTCATACCATAATTTTCCCCCTCATTCAATTAATCAATACAGTCATATTCACTTCTGCAACATTGTCATACGGTGAACTGACTTGGGGTGTTTTGCTTTTAATCGCAATGTCGCGGATAGCAAGAGTCGCCACCGACTTTTCTTTTATCCAATAAGGAAAGGTGGAAAAGAACAGGAAAGACCTTAATTTAGATTTTGGGTTCGGGAGGTACATTATACAAAGGGAAGGTGTTAGCACCCTTTGTATCCATGGTTATCCATGGGCTCTTAATTGCTTGATCACTTATATTATTTTTCTGGTCTGAAAAAGTGTTCGTGAATTGTTTAGAAAATGTTTTGAAAAAGAGAATTTAACTTTGTAATGATTCTCGTATGAATGTATACAAAGTGGTTATCTCGTTTAGTTTTGAAAATGGTTTAGAAAAATATAACTCAGTAATGATTCTAATATGAATGTATACCAAGTGGTGATTTTCTAGCATTTGTGAAGTATGAAAAGTATTTTTAAATTGTGAGTAAGCAATTAAGAGTTATACCTACCCAAGGTCTTGATGGGCATTTCCTATCCTTGTGAGGGTAAAACCGTCCTTATTATTGAGAAATAAGTGGTTTTATCCTTGGGATGTAAAAGGGTCATCGTAGGGTCATCGACTGGTCATTGAAGGCAACATTTGTAAGGATACCTTAGCATTCGAAGGGACGATCATCATTTAACCGTAGGCTATACCGAAGGGTCATCGAGGGACAAAGGCAACATTCGAGGGACTATGATGATTTAACCGAAGGGTCTTGGCTAAGTGTATCCCCACATTCGCGGGACATGACCATAATACCGTAATACCATAAAGCAACAAAGAGAGGTCCAAGATCACATATTCATAAGCCGTATTTTACAATCAATTAGGTAATTAGGAGGAATCCCCACATTAAAATTAATACATTAAGATCAATTAAGCGATTTAGGGTGGATCTTCGCCATAAAATTAATACATTAAGCTCAGTTAAGCAATTTAGGGTAATTCAGGGTGAACCTCCACAAGGGTATCCCACAAATAAAGTGGAATACCTAACAAGCAATCTTTTCCTGGGATGTGTGAACCTTTACAAAACTCAGCAAACATGTCAGAATACCAAATCAGGGTGTAATCGAGAATTACACCTCAAAAGAAATCACAACAGTAATGGGGTCAGGTAGACAACGCATGGCTAGTATGAAACATGAATGAAAAATCAGAACAGAAAAGTCGGCTACTGTCAGGTTCGCGGCTGCCTCGCCTAGCGAAGGCTCAGCGAATACTCGCTGCATGCTCGCTTAGCGATGTGCTAGCGAGCGGCTGCGGATTCTGGTTTTGATAACGGTATACTGTCGGCAAGCTTCACACTTTATGGCATTCATTACATAGATCACATGGTTAAACATTCCAGATATTCATACATACTTGAATTCATATGCAAAACTTAATACATTTTCATAAATTCAAACATAATGCCATATGCAAATTAAGAACATAATGCGATAATGGCAACGTAAACCTGTTTGCAATGGAATTGCAGCTTTGGATTGGCAAATCGGGTCGAATTGGGCGGAGGCAACCTTGGTGCGGATGAGCGGCCTTCAGGGTTTCTTTACTCGGAATTCTCTGAGTTGGTCTCCAGGGTTTCTATGCCAGGGTTTCTGTGCCAGAATTTCTGTCTGTCTTCCCCTGTTTTTTTCTCCTCCTTTCGTGACTGAAGTGTCGGTATTTATAGTGATTGTGGTGACCTAATGGGCTCAGGATGAAGCCCGAAAAGTCTGATATATCGCAAGCTTCGCTAGGCGAGCGTTGTAGCGAAGGGTTCGCTAGGCGAAGGATTTGCTCGCCTAGCGAGCAGGCCATCTGTGACCTAATGGGCTCAGAATGAAGCCCAATAATTCTGGTATTCGCAAGCTTCGCTAGGCGAAGGAGTTGCTCGCCTAGCGAGCAAGCTAGTTTGGGCCTTTTTCTGGATTGGGCCTGTTGTGAGCTGGGCTTTTGTTCCTTTAAGGTCAGTGCCTTGCAGAGTAAGTTGGAGTGCTTCGAGAAATGTTTTGCAAGATTAATGGGCAAATTTTGGGGTATGACAAACATCTACACATTATAGCATGCATTTCATATTACATAAAACCTGAAATGTCAACCAAAATAAATTTTCGGATTTACAGATAGACCGGTCGAACTGATCCCCATTAGCGGGATAAAATTTTCAAGATCAATCTTTTAGACTTCAATTGTATTAATCTACGGTTCGCATAGTTTAACCCGGCGTGCTCGTTTTAATTTTTCGCCTACTTTTTCGGTCGCATTTCGGTCAGTCTGAGCCTTTTAATCGGTCAAATTTTATTTCAAAATTGGTTCAAACGCTGTATATTTTCGAGGAGTTTATTTCGTGCTGATCATTTTGGTTCATTCAATTTAATTTTTCGAACATTTTTGCGCCCAACTATTATTCATTTTGAGTCAGTTTATTTTTCTTTTTTTGTCAAAATGTCAAAAATAAATAAATAGGTTTTTCTATACTTTTGTTTCGAATTACTTTCGATTATATAAACTAGTATAATTTTATTCGATTTAATTTGTTTCCAATTTATTTTACACCTTAAAAGTATCAAAAGGGAAACTTTAGAATTTTTTTTAAAAAATAAAACCCTAAGTTTTGCTATAAGTACCAACACTTGACATTGAAAGAGGGACGAAAAAAATATCAATCACAATCGCTATGCATCAAACGTTCAAACAATTTCACTTCAAAAAGTTTGAGAAAAAAAATAAGTTAAAAATTCAAAAATACACTCGAAGAAGAATACTGGTTTTTCTTCATGAGAGTCATATCATTCTTGTCTATCCCTTCCTTGTCTCTTGCTTGATGACATCTTCATCTCTCACATATCTCTCCAACCTCACTCATACAAAAATATAAACAAAAAAAAACTATAGAAAATTTTTCTTCTTCGTGCCTTCACCAGACATAACCACATATCATTTTTCTCTTAACACAATAAACATTACAATCTCATATCTTCCATCAGAAAAAACCATAAACCTTCATCTTCTTAATCTACAAGGATGAGGCGTGCATTTTTTTTCTTCTGATAGAAATGTTTTACCTATGTGTTTTTTTTTTCATTTATTTATTAAAACTGAATAAGAGAGATAGTACCCACTTAATCATCACTTTACCCTTGTTAATTTTTTTTTATAAATATTTTAATTATTTATTTTTTTTCCTTTTATTAAGGGACTTTGATACTTGTTTGTTGGAAAGTTAACTTCCCAGTCCCATTTGTAGATTATTAAGTTTAGATGTCACTAAAATATTTATAAAAATAAATCACTTTTAAAATCAATAAATCATCTCCTTTTATAATAAAGAATTACATTACTATTTTACTATTTTATAGTTGCCAATAATTATATTAATTATATTTAGTTCAAATACATAATTACACTCATATATTAATTGGTTATATTTATTATTAATATTTTCATAGATTAGAACTTTTTTTTTTCTTTCTAATGTGGATCTACAATGGACTTGGCCTTATGTCCCTTCCATTCTATTTTCCACTTTTCCAATTTTTTTAATCATTTTTTATATTACCTTTTCTATCAAAAGTTCATCAAGTTAATTAGTTTTATTATTATTTGTAGTTTATAAGTTAAACACGTTTAATTATATATAATATATTATTTTTACTAATGAAATTTTTAGAGCTAATTGCCGTAAATTGTTTATTTTAAATGTAAAGTAAAATCAATCATCATTAAAGTTATTATTAAAAGATAAAATCAAGAACTTGATAAACATCAAGGTAAATTTTCAAAACAAGACATTTCTTGATTAATTATAAAAATATTTAATTTTTAAAATCTCATTCTTCTCAAATCATTTCTCACTTACACGAATCAAACCCCGAGTGACTTTTCTTAAAATCAAACGAAATATTAGAACTTTTTTCTAAACAAACACGAAAGAAAGGGATCGTTGAAATCTAGCATTCCGTTGGGAACCCTCGAATGATGGGTCACGAGCCATGTGTTTTGGGTTAACCGTTCATTCTTTTCTTTCGTTCTTAAAAGCACTTAAATTAACTGGGAAAAAATAAGGGTCGTTGGGGTCAAGCATTCTAGCGTAACTCTTTGAACAATTGATTCTATTCAAGTGTTCGTTATCCATCAAACAATTTTCTTAAATAACTCGAATGAAAAAGGACCGTTGAAATCTAGCATTCTGGTGAAACCCCTAATGATTGATCATGAGGCTTAGGTCTCGTTCTCATCGAGCATTCGTCATTCACTTCAAAAATATCCAACCAATCAAACTCTTTTTCTCACCGTTGTGCGATTAATCTTCAAAACCTTTTCAAAACGAAAGACACATTGTCTTAAGATGATGCAATGCAATGCTTCATCCATAATTTTTAAGTTGAGATAAGTGACGTTTTTCCGAATGTTGATTTGTAAATCCATTTGATGTGATGTATACGTCTGCTCCTTATCTATTTTGGGTAAAACAATGTTTCTTGTCTGTAGCGGTGTATTCGTCGCTATATGATTTATTAATTAAACCATAAGCAAAGTATACAATGAATCGAGTCGCCACCGCACTTTTATTTATCCTAAGGACTGGTTAAAAAGCGAACAAAAACCTAAGAAGTTTTACACGTAGAAAACCAATAAAAGATCAGAGAGTCTGGGTAAGGGGTAAATTACGCAATGGGAAGGTGTTAGGCACCCATCACGTCCTAGGTACTCCTAGGGAGCCCTTTTCACACTCGTTGTATAAAAATGTTTATTTGGTTTGACATATTGTGCAAACATGAATGGGAAGATGAGAAAAGAATGTACAAGTTAGTTATTTTTGTGTTTGAACGGATGAACCCGTTGCCTACGTACCTTCCATCAAAGGTAAGGATCAAAACGCCGTAGTTCGGCTAAAAGATTTCCAAAAATTAGTGAGTTCAATTTAAAACACAAGCACTAAGGCTTTTCATTACCGATGGGAGAAAACTCAACCCGAATCAACAATCCACCATGCGAGGACGACTTCGACGTACTAGAGGGGTTAACCCTGTTTTCAGCACGGAAGTCTTACAATCGACTCACTAAGGACAAGGTAAGATTTACATCAACTGCTATGGTAATTGAAACCTATGGCTAATGTATGAAAACATATTAACAATGTACAAAGCCAAAACAATTGAATGGGTGAAGTTAATTGATTATGTTTATTCACAAAATATGGTCAAGGTCTGATTAAGATTGATTCAAAGAAGTGTTATGAAAAGTGAAGTTTGAAAAATCAAGGACTTAGGGTCCAGGTTTCTAATTTGAAAAGACATGAAGATGTTTGCACAACAAGTCAAAGTTTTTTGAAAGCAAAGTGTGAAAAGGTTTAGGACAAAGAGGGTATGGATGATGGATTGTAAAACTTCTTAGAAAGATTCACCTCTTGAAATCATATAGAAGATGACTCAAGTGTGTCCTTAGGAATAGGCAATGAGCAAGCAAAATAAAGCAAGGTGATACCGGATGCCATCAATGGTCTTATACCAATCTCACAAACAAAAGCGGATATCGGATACCACTAAATGGGTTTACACCAATCTCCTAAAACAAAACAATGATACCGGAAGCCAATAAATGGTCTTACTCCAATCTCACAAAGCAAAACAAAACAAAAGAGTGGATGTCAGATGCCAACAATTGGTCTTACTCTAATCTCCCAAAAGAAAACAAAATATGGATGTCAGATGCCAATCTATCTGGGCTTATACCAACCTCCAAAGGATGATCATAGGAATACAAATGCCAACAACATGGACTTATAATTGTATCCTCACATAGCAAACACAAACAAGAAAGTGGATGTCAGATGCCAATCTATCTGGGCTTACTCTGATCTCCAACAGATGATCATGGGAGTACAAATGCCAACAACATGGTCTTACAATTGTATCCTTACATACAACAAACAAACAAGAAGCACAAGGCTAAGAGGATATGAGTGACCAAATGAAATGGTCTTACACTCTATCCCTTCCAAATCATAGGAACAATGGCCAAAGAACATGGTCTTACAATTGTCCTCAATGGGCAAACACAAATGTGTCACAAAGATATGAAATGATGGTCATGCAATAATGAACAATCAATGATGATAAATGCACGAAGTATGCAAGCAAATATGTACATATGAAGTAATCAATCAAACAAACATTTGGCACACTCTATAACCAAACAATTAGGCTCAAGCAAAGGGTTAGACTTAAAAGTCAACTGGAATAGGGTCAATGGTGCTCTTAACCTTGACATTGAGAGCCAAGGTGAAGCAGATGAAAGGATATGAGGGGTGTGCCTCATCACTCTTATCCCTGGTGAGGGAGAGCATTGAATATAAGAAGGTGGGGGAGTTCAGAAAGATGGAACTCTCTCCCCAAAGTATAGACTCTATAGATCTTGGGTTTTACTCAACATGCATCAAACACAAGTAGTGTGAGCAATGTGAGTGACTCACAGAATAGTAGGAGATAGGCTACATATCTCTTTTGTCTACCAATTGCCTTATTAAAAGGACTTCACCTGCTTGGGGACAAAAAATAAACAAGCACACACATTGCCTCTTAAGGAGGACTTCAGACAGGTGCCTGGCTAAATAACAAGCCAGGTCTTCCAGACTACATGAAGAAGAAGGTGCTATACCTCAATGCAAATGCTATACAAGCAAAGCAATGCAAGTTCTCAAAGAACTATTAGCAACTATGGTACCTGAAATCAATCAAATATAATCAGTACCAATCACAAAGTCAAAACAGACAAATTATGAACTAACAGACAACACAATTATTCACATGTGCAAAGCACAAAGCTCAAAGCATAGGAGCTAAGCATCCTACAAAATAAAACAAGTTAGTTCATCATAATCAAATAAACCAACATCAATCAACTTGAATTAAACTCCTTAAAGCAATTGCTTCTTTAACCTGAAAGAACAACTCAAATGTGAGAAGTAAGACCACTAGGACAAGCCTAGGGTCAAAAGGAGGTGAACAATTCAAAACAGCAAGTGAAAATTGATCAAAACCAAGATTAATCAAATAAGAACAAAGTCTAATTGGTCTCATGTCAAAACTATACACCAAATCAATTTTATACACATAACATGTCAAACTATGCATTTTGGAATCATAATGGAGCTAACAGAATGATCACACTCAAACCAATATCAAAACAGCTCAATAAGTTCCACAAAAATTCCAGCTCAAACAGGACATATTCAATGAGCCACATATCAAATTTCATGGCATTTGGATAATGGGAACCAAGTCAATGAAAATCAACAGATCAAAGCATATAGAAACAAGCTCATACATGGTATCAAATTGAGCATCAACTTCAATCAAGTGTAAAACAGAAATGACATAAGATAAACGAGTCACTCCAAAGCCAAAATGGAATTAAACATTTTAATACTCAATCCACAAAATTTCAGCTTCATATGATAAGGCATGAGAATTTCACAAGTCATGTAAGATGATCACTCAATAAAAATCCAAAAATGACCAAACAGCAAAGAAAAATACCAATCAAATAGGAAATTGATCAACAAATCCTACAAAACATCATGCTCAAACTAGACATACAGAAATCACATGCAAAAATCCAGAGCAAATGGCATTCAATAAGCATGGAAACAAAATTCATGAAGTTGACATAACATAGTGTGACACACATTGTCACACTCAAAAAGATCACCTCATATCTCCTAATCCAGAAGTGCAAAATTAGCAAACTATATACCAAAATCACCAGGAAAGAGTCTAGATCATGCATATAAAATTTCATGCATTTTGGATAAGGCATCATTATTTTATGAATGAAATGGCAAAACATATACACAAAACATACATGATCCAAGTCATTAGGCAAAATTAAAAATCTATCAGGCACAACTTTTGCTATCATACCTAAAAAAAACTAGAGAGAAATTGGAGATGAATGCAAAAATCCTCACTCAATTTGGATCAAAAATGAATTAATTATGAATTTTTGAAGATTGGTGAAAAAATGAAATAATTATTTAAGAGTTTAAATGAAATAAAATGGCGCCAGTGGCAATTTTGTAAATATGCGCAGCCAGGGGCAAAACGCCCCGTTTCACTAAAGGAGGTGGCGTCCTGTGAGTGGCCAGTGCACGCGGGAAACACAATATTTGAAACAAAGCCAGGCCAAATGGATCAAACACGCGTTTTGGAAGGAAAAATAGAGTGTTCATCATGTTCTTGAGCAGAAATCATCACAATGACCAAATCTCCATGGAAACGTACAAACTATATATGGTTGGATTCGTCTTTCAACAAGGATTACAAATATCATCACGATTTTATCCAGAATTCAGTATACAAAAAGACTCGATCAAGAAATGTTTTGCTATCCAAACTTTAGATCCAGATTTCTACATGATTACTTGATGAAATCGCACGATTTGAATTGCATTCTACTCTATGTTCAACGATCTACCTAAGCCACATGTTGATTTTATGAATTAGAGGTTTTGAATTTTTACCTCTTGATGAAGCAGTTGTTGAATCCGTGCGTTTCAGGACCTTATGATGCAAAACAGGTAGCCTAGAGTGATGTAGGAGGTGCGTGGAAGTGAAGATTCAGCTCAGAAGCGATTGGATGATGATGATCTTTCAAACTGCCATGGAAGCTCGATGTTGTGACAGTTGCAGATTTTCTCGATCCTTCCACGATTGACTTCAAACAGTTGATCTAATCCACATGCAGATGATGAACGATGCAAAAGATAGCACGAAGAATGATGGATTCTTGATGAACAATTGCAAAAAAAGTGTGAGGAAAAATTGAGAAAATTGAGAGAATTTGTGAATTTTGTGAGTTTGATCTGAAAATGTGATTCTTCCCTGAACTTTCTGTTATGATTAGGCTTTTATATCACCTCTTAATCCAAAGTCTTAATCATGTTTAGCATAATTGGAAGGATTAGTGAATGAAGCTCATCATGCATTTTGGCCAAATTGCCCTTTCTCACTTAGAACCAATGGAACAGTGATTTCTGTTTTGAAGCAAGTCACAAATCACATTTGGAAATGGATTGAATTGGTTTGGTGGGAAAATCCCTTGTACTTTTGAATTTGACCCTTTTTCCCACCAAATCTTAAATGGTTCACTTGAAAAATAACCTTTTTATGTGAAGGTTTTTGATGAAATGTGATGATGGATTTGGATAGTACACATCAAATGTGGTTTGCTCAAAAAAGAATCAACCAATTTGGCCAAATGGTTTGAAAGTTATGCCACTTTGAATTTCAACTTTTTCTGAAAATGATTTGATCATAACTTGCCAACCACACATGGGAAATGAGTGTTCTTGGACTTTTTGGAAAGGCAAGAGCAAGATCTTCAACTTTTATGTTGGACAAATTTTGATTTGAAGCTTGGTTCATGATGTAATTTTGAGGAGAATGACTTTCCATTTTGGGCAGCTGAAAATTACAGGTCATTACTATTTTGGGAAACTTTTTGCCTGACCTCAAATCCTTCACTGTGGATGTTTGAAATGTTAATTGAAGCTTGTATGGACATGAATGAGACCTTTCCAACCATATCACACCTTCCAATTCCTGATTAAATGCACAGTTGACTACAGTTGACTTTGCTAGGGTTTTGGTTGACTGAGCCATGTTCTGATGCATTCCAAACCTCTACCACATGAGATCTTGATACCAAATGATATCACAACTTATATGAACTCATGATGAATGATCATGATGCCCAAATTCTTCAAGAATGGCCACCATTCATTGCTCAATGAATGATTTGACTGTTTTGACCTAGTTTGCTTCATCTACAAGAAACATGGTTAGATGACAGTATTTTTGTACTTTTGGTTAGTAAACAAATGAAAAGCAATGATATACAAGTGCTAAACATGCTTGGTGATCAAGAACCACACTCACAAGATACCCACCCACTAGGAGGCAAGCCAAAGGTGCACAATGATCCTTGAGGCAATGATATGACATGATATGATGCCTTGAGGCCATGAGGGATCTTAGGGACAAAATTGGGGTCTTACATTGTCGATTAATACAAGATAGCTTTCGCTAAAATCGACCAACAAACAAACATGTTTTACCCAAAACTACGTAAGTCTTGAATTCTCTATTGCACCTGGAGATACGTAGGAGCAGGATTGCGAAATCTTGTCAGACTCATTAATAAAAAAATTAAGTTTAGTTCCTTTTCTGCCCCATAATAATAAAAACCTTTTTAGGTCCTCTATCATTAATTCAAAAACATTTCTCTTCTCCCTTTTTCTATCCCAAATAAGTAGAAGATTAGAAACTAACATAAGCTAACATTCAAATTGCAACTAACTAAACGGTTCCCGTTGAGTACAATGGACGTGAGAGGTGCTAATACCTTCTCCTTGCTTAACCGACTCCCGAACCCTGATATTGGTTGCGATGACCATATCTTATCCTTTCTTTTAGGGGTTTTATCGATATTTTCCCTTTCCCATTTTGGTAATAAATAAATTTCAGTGACGACTCTGTTCATCCCATCTCGCGAGCGTGCGATTGCGCTCCGCGAGCGTCATGTTTTCATTTTTAGAGGTACGATAGATGGCGACTCTTCTAAGGACAGGAACATCAGCCCCAAGACCACGTAGAAGGGTACATGTTGAGCATGTGAGTCACAACTATCAAAAACAGTTATATTTTCACTAGTATATATAGATAGTCTCTGCATGGGGATTGAGGTGTGACAAGTCATATACAAAAACTCTGTAGAACTTGAAGTACCCGCGTCAAAGAAAGAAACAAGTTTGTGAGGCAATGTATGATCTTGTATATAATCTTTTATTCATTTAATTGAAACCATTTACTTCATTTATTGAAAATTTACTTTATTTTCATTGTCTTTACACTTATTTTACTCCAGTCCTTGTCTCCAACCCACTCGGTTGTTGGTGTAAGCCCTAGAGGCCAATACTTTTGGTACTTGTATCGAATTATTTATTAATAATAAAAGGCTTTTTCTTTATTATATTTGTTTAATAAAGCCCCTAGAATAGCTAGTCCGTTTAATGTATCAAGTGTGACTTAATCATGAGATCACATTAAACATAAGGACACTATTCTTAAAATATCCGTAGTCGAGCTTTATTGTGAAGTGGGATAACATTAAAGCATTACGACTATTATGCATATAGACTGATGATCACATCTCATGGATCATGGATAAGGAGTTATCAAGTCTTAAACATATGTATGAATATCCAATAGATAGATGTGAGCAATGCATTCTTAAACGGCCTCCTGTATGAAGTAGTCTACATGACACAACGATCTGGGTTTGTCAGCCCTGATAAAACTCTTGTATGCAAGCTCAACAAATCCATCTATGGTCTCAAACAAGCCCCAAGGGCTTGGTATGAGAAGCTAGCTCGAGCTTTCCTTTATTTTGTATTTACTCACTCAAGGTGTGATCATTCTCTATTTCTGTAGAGTCACCAACATATTTCTCTTTATGTCTTTGTTTATGTAGATCACATATTGATTATTGATTCTAGTTCATCTCTGATTCATACTTTGATCAAAAAAATGCATGTTGAATTTTCTCTAAAGAAATTGGGCAGGCATTCCTTTTTTTAGGTATTGAAGTCAAGTCTCGAAATAATGGCTCTTTATTACTCACTCAGTCTAAATATATAAGAAATATCCTGTATAGAGCCAAAATGTTCAATTTCATAGGTGTTCCTACCCCAATGTTATGTACATGCAAGCTGAGTAAACATGGCTCTGAGCCATTTTGGGATCCGCAATTATACATGTCCATAGTAGGGGCTTTACAATATCTGACTTCAACCTGGCCTCACATAACTTTCAATGTCAATAAAGTTTATTAGTTTATGTCTTCTCTTCTAGATGCTCATCGGTCTGCTCAAAAAATTTCACTCAGGGTTTAAAGTGATTTTGACTAGGCTAGTAACCCTGATGATAGAAGGTCAACATTCGGCACCTGCATATTCTTTGGTCCAAACCTTGTTTCATTGAGCTCTGAAAAATACTCTCTGGTAGTTCGTTCAAGTACAGAAGAAGAATATCGACCTTTAGCACACATTATATCAGAACTCATTTGGTTAGAATCTCCGTTGAATGAACTTGATATCCCCTTCTACACACCAACACTATTATGTGATAAACTGAGTGTTGTGTTGGTTTCTCATAATCATGTCCTACATGCTCGCACCAAACACATAGAGCTTGACATCCATTTTATTAGAGAACGAGTTGTCTTCATGAAACTACTCATACAACTTGTTCCTATAACTGCTCAAATTGTTGATACATTGACTAAACCACTCAGTACTACTACTTTTCAAGATTTGAGATCCAAGCTCAAACCCACAAGTGAAGGTCATCCCTTTTGAGCTTGCATAGGATGTTAGTGATATGTTAAACTAAGCTTATTTCATCTATTTATTCTTGATTAATTAGTCTAAACTAACATTATTAGTTTGGTTAGTTAGTACACACTTAGGTGTTAGTTCTAACTGTAGTCGTTAGTCTTGCCTTTTGCTTTTCTATTGAGTGTGACTTGGCATGTACGTAAGTCAACTCCTTTCCATTGTATGAGCTCAACGCAACAATCTTTCTTTTTTGTGTTCCTTTTTTATAGTTTTTTATTTTAAATTAATATTTTTTTTTAAAATAAAAGATTTGAAAGTAGTTACTTAGTATTCCTTATCCAAAGCCACGTGAGACCAAATCTTTTTGCCATTTTTTCTCCTAAAATTTTGTGTGTTGTTTTTATTTGTTTATATATTTTAAGAGCTTTCACAAAGTTATTTGCCCCACAAGTATAAGTATAGTCTGAAGAGGTGAGTGCTCTATTTTTCACACAATAGTAATACTATTATTCAAGTAAATATTTCATGATATCTAAATGATATAGTATTTTACAAATTTAAATATGAAAGCAATGTGTCATTTATATAACTACAATATGTTCTAATGACAAATTCAGGAAATCATTTCAAGAATAGAATGCATTCAAAGGCATTAACCAATCATGACTTTAACAGCATCACATTAATCTCAGGTATGTTTACTATTTTAAATCTATTTTAATTCATGTTATTTTTTATTTGAAAGAATTCATTTTAGATATTTATTTTGTTGGAAAATTGATTTTAGATACTCAAGAAATACATTCAAAGAATATATTTGATGTGATCAAGATGGATTATGTCAAAAAACAACAATGTTTTGTAACTTTGAGAAGGTTAATGAAAAATTCAGATGGTAAAGATTTCCAAAATACAATGGATTCAAAGGCATCCACTAATGACGATTCTAAAGGTATCTTTAACGTTTTAATTTTGTTTCAATTGATAATAATCTTTTATTTAAATATAAATGATTTTTAAAAGAATGAATTGAGATGTAAGAAAATTTAACCGAAATAATTGTTTCAAAAAATATAAAGTTTTCTCTTTTTTTTTTGAAAAAATAAAAAGCTTTCTTTGGAATTTTTATGCATCTGCAATATAAAATTATTAGTTTAGTCATACAATAATCTAAAATCTCAAAAGTCATGGAATCCAATAATGTGAAATGACTGTAAAAAATATATATAAAACCATTTTTTAAAGTAAAATAATATTTATTATATATTTAATTATAAAAAAAAAATCGTTAAAAAATCTTAATAAATTTAGTGGTAGAAATTCAACATTGTAAACTTAAGACAATTGTAATAAGACAGTTAGAGATATTTTTCATTAATGATAATTTTCTGTTTTCATAATTGTTATGTTAGAATGAATGTAATTTCTTTTTCTTTTAATCTTTTTAAAATATGTTTTTTATTTCGTTAAAATATTGTATCTTTTAAAATTGAAGTCTTACATAATAATTTATTCTTATTAATATAATTTAAAATATTTTAAAATGAATACTTTTTATCCATCTTAAAGGGTCTGAGTTCAAAAAAGCAGCGTTAAAAATATTGTCTTTTTAAATTTTAAACTTATTTAACAAAAACTATTAAAATTTTAAAATAATATTTAGAATGTAAATTCTGGAAGAATTAAAGTTTAGTAGTATGTTAAATTTTCATCAAAATTTAATTTTCCTATCCAAGAACACTTATAAAATGAAATTCTACCTATTTTATAATATGTTAAATATATGTGATTAACATGTAATAAGTTCTAACTTATGCTGTAATTTTGAAAATAATCTACAAACAGGTCAACCATTGATGAATTTTGAGACTGTGAAGTTGAAGTTAGAGAAGGGTTTATACCTTACAATAGATCAATTTGCGAGTGATGTAAGGATCATATTTTACAATGCCACTATATTGCACCAAGTGAATGAAAGAACTCAAAGAATAGCAATGAAGCTAAGTCATCTTTTTGAGATGAAGTGGAAGTCTTTGGAGGAAAAATGGGAAGCTGAGAAACAAATGAAAATTGAAGAAAAATCAAAGCAAGAGCCAAAGAAAAATGTCACAAAATCACATGAATTTGGAAAAGGAGAAAGAAATAAAAGAAAATTTGATTGTGATGATATTAAAGAGAATAATTGTTCAAAGTCCATGCATGAAACAACCTTTTATTCAAAATTATCAACTAAAAAGGTTAAGAAGGAACATGTTGTGGATACCATATTGGCTTCACAAAGAAATTTGTTTTGTTACAATAATAATAGCATGGAAAGGAAGAAACAAAGGAAAAATGCTCAAGTGATGATACAAAATATGAAGAGAACAGTTTTTATTAATGAAAGTTTGTACTATTTTAAAGAGTTAGAAAGATTATGTGGTCATTCATTACAAGATTGCAACAAGGTAAATCCATTGAAGAAATTTGTGGGATTGACTCTAAAGGACGAGTTTATGGGAGTGACAGATTTGAATGAAGAAAAGTTTCTTAATAAAGATTGGGAGGAAGGAGAAATTATTTTTCTCGATTAAACAATTATTATATTTCTTATCTTTTTTAAGTATCTTAAGAATGAACTATTAGGTGGGTTGTTTTTCCTAGTGAGATTGGGACCAAGCGTTTAATATTTAGATGTTTGATTGTTGTATCAAATGAACAATGTGTGTCAAATATGTGTGATGGTGTAAAATAAAATAATACGGGTGACTTCTTCGTAAAGAAAGTTTATACACTTTTATAAAATATGGTGAAAGTATCTAACACACCGTATAATATATATTTATAAAATATATTATCTGTAATATTAATTGGTACTCATACAATATAAATGTCTAACGATATTATTATATATACATGTCTAAACAAAGCAAATACATCTATGATACATGTTATATAATACTGGCTAAATAAATACTAAGAGCTATGTACAATATCTATAATTGCACACAATTCACATCGGAAGATCACAATAGTCAGAATTCTTCGAAACATCAACAGATAACTTCTCTTGCATTCAATCTGCAAATAATACCTGAAAACAACAATAATATTGGGGTAAGATAATAATCTCAGAGAGTTTCCCTATCATATGAGTTCACTCGACTCTACAGAGTTTCTAATCGATTCCTAACTCAAGTCTTCATCTTCGTTACCTGTGTATCACTCACACAACAAAACTAAGACTTAAGTATTTAAGGGATATTTGCAATGTATGAAAAACATGTACACTTGAGTTCACCAACTCAAATAAGTCACTAATCAGAAATCGTACCAAGGCATATTTCCCCGGCCAACCCTACATCTAGGACTATCAGCACGGGTCACGGATCCTTGTATCATGCTTTGACTTTCTGGTCGATTTCAGATTGTCCATGGGAATCGTACACACTTCAAGAACCGTTGTTCCATATGGGACTCAAACACATTTCGAGTCTTTTCCTCGTACGGGACTCTAACCTACTTTGAGGTCCACCTTGTGGATTTCGGATTCCCCATGGGAATTTAACCCATTTCGGGAATTGTCGCTCCATATGGGACTCAAACCCATTTCGAGTATTTTCCTCATATGAGACTCTAACCCACTTTGAGGTCCATTGATGTTAGAATAAGATTTGGTTCGACATTTATACCTTAAATTTTGATGATAACAATATTGTATTTATGTGAGAACAATTTTGGTATCTTAATAGTTTGTTATTGTGTAGCTTTAACAACCAGTTTCGATTCTGAGTATATGACATGCAACGTCATCAGTTTATGAATAATTAGTTCCAATTCCGCTTTTGCGCTAGTCATAAGAAGTTATGAAAGATGTTCAAAGTTGATGCTGCAATGATCTTTCTGCTTCTGTGCTGATTCACTCCTGAGAAGCTTCTGAGGAGACACTATGTTGTTGTTGCAACGTTCTCTCAGTTCGTGCTTCTGGACGTGACTCTGATCACTAAGCTTATGAAGAATGGTAAGCTTCTGAAGTTGTGTTACTTAGTTGAATATTCTGAAGATCACAATCCAGACGTTGAGGTTATCAAGGTTCTGATTGTAGATTCTAAAGATACTGAAGATCTCAAGCCAAACTACTGACACTGACAAGGTTCTAACCAAATATTATGAAGTTTATGAATCCAGCTTTATGTTTCTTCATTTCATGCTTCATCAATTTTCATCAGAAGCCAATGAACTTGAAGATAAGATCAAATGGGTACGTGATCAATTAGTTCATAGTACGAATCAAATATTCTTTCCACTACCTGATTTCGTGGGCAAGGACAGTACTATACATCACACATGTCACTGAATTTATGGGCGAAGGACAGTACGCAGTATCACTCCTTTCACCATCCAATAGTGAACAAACTCTCTATTTGGTTTCCCCATTTTGCCCTCCAACGATCTTCTTCTTATGCTATATAAGTGAGACTTGGAGACTTGAAGAAAAAGAGAACATAGAAGAATAGTAAAGCGCTGCAAAAACTTAACAAGTTTATCATTTTTCTATACAGTTTTTCTTTGAGTAATTATTTATCATTTGTGTAAAATCTTCTTATGTAGAAGCAACTTGTAACACACAAAATATTATTCAAATTGTTTGTTTGATTCCTTAAGGAGACTGAGGTATAGTTGGATTCTTAAGAAGACAAATAAGGTTATTCTTTATGAGTCCTTAAGAAGACTATGGTATAGTTGGATCCTTTACAAGACAAAGACTGTCATTCTTTGTGATTATCGTAATTAGTTGATTATAGTGGATTAAGTCCTTGTATATAAGGCAAAATCACCTTGGCGGGGGGACTGGAGTAGCTATGAGCTTCAAGCGAACCAGGATAAAAATACTTGTATTTTTATCTCTTTGTTATTAACATTTAAGTGGTGTTCTTGAGTTGGTAAAAAGCTCTTATTTTGTAAAACCTAATTTAAACCCCAATTTCTTATGTTTTTCTCACCATCAATTGGCATCAGAGCTCTGTTAGACTATGGCACGGATCTAGAAGGGGGGGGGGGGGGTTGAATAGATCCCAATTAAAAACTTGAGTCGGCGCTACCAATTTAAAGATTGGTTTTGAAAATTTGTTTTAAGTGCGGAAGCGGCCGAGGAAAAATGTTAGTCTAAAACGAACCGTTATTGAAAATGGTGTGACACACATTGTCACACCTCCAATGATCAGAGCATATCTCAACAACCAAGCATGCTAAAAATACAAACTCACAGCCAAAAGATCAATCAAAGTGTCTAGATTAAGCATGTAAATTTTTAGCTCCATTGGATTAAGCATCATTATTTCACAATGAAAATGGCAAGCAAGGTGCAACAAAACACATGTATGAACATTCCCTAGCCAAAATGAAAATCCAGGCGTGCACAAATTTTGGAAAAATCACCATAAAATAGTAGAGATCTTGAGGAAAACAATGGAAAAAATCTCATGTTAATTGGACAAGTAATCATGGAGTTATGGAATTTGTAAGTGAGTGAAAAAATAAAAACACAATGGAAAGGCATGGCATGATCATGTGTAGCATATGTGAAAAATGCAAAAGGCCAATTAAGAACATGCTGGAGCGGAGGATCGAACTCCGTTTGAATTCAAATTAGCGTGCGCTACATGAAGCGCTGCGTTTCATTTAAGTGACGTGGCACGGCGTGATTGGTGCATGGGCGAAAAACATGAAAAGCATGCAAACAGGCGAAGGCATGGATCAAAAGGCTTTCTGGAAACGAATTTCTAGGGTTCTTCATCAGCTTCATCAAGTTCATACACTCAAGAACATTTTGTCACAGAACTTAACAAACAATACACCATTAGCTTCGTCTTAGCATGCACATTAACAATCCAAGATCCATTAAACCTAATTCGTGCTAACATGTATGGATCGAACAAAAGAAGATTCACATCTCAAACTTAAAATCAACATAACTTTCACAATTCTTGATGAAAATACACGATTCAAAGCTCAGCATACTCTACATGGAAATATCTATCAAAAACACATCAACATTTCATGAATTGCAAGATTCAAAATCCAACCTGAATTGAAGTGCAGAAGTGGATTCGTGGATTTCAGGCCTTGGCAAGGTGAAACAGGTGCTCTACACTGCTTATGTGAATGAATGAGTGAAGAATCGAAGCTCAATTATGCTTGAAGTAGCTCAAATCAACACTTGCCATGGATGAAGCTTGCTTTAACAGTCCAAGATTCTGCTCGAAAGTGGAGGATTCTTGCTTCAATTCAACTCCAAAATGCTTGTGGATGATGGAACAAACAAAGATCAAGCAAGGTTTTGTGAAGAAATTTGCAGAAAAGTGGAGAGAAAGTTTGAGAGAAAAATGGAATTCGATCTAGATCTGGAAAATTATGAGCTGTTAATTGCATTTTTTGTTAGGATTATCAATATATGTGGTGGATTAATGGAGTTACTAATCACAATTAGGCAAATGCATTGGTAATTAGTGAAATGAGTGTTTATGCTAAATTGGTCAATTCACCTTGCATGCATGAAAGCCTTGCTACAGTGTACGAAATGTGAGCCAAATGCACTCCAAATGATGTTTAATACCAAATGCAATTGATTGGAAGTGTGGAAAATGCTTAGTTTTCAAATTCAGCTTTTTCCCTCCAAATTCAAATTCAATTCACATGGAAAATGCAATATTTTTGTGATGAGATTTAATGAATGGTAATGCATGAATTGGATAGAAGAGATCAAAAGAAAGATGTTCCAAAAAGAACCACATGATTTGGCCTTTTGGTTCAAAAGTTATGCCTTCTTGAACTTCAAATTTTCTTGACAATGATTTGATCATAATTCTTCAACCACACATGAGAAATTCATGTTCTTGGACTTTTTGGAAAGGTGAGAGCAAGATCTTCAACTTTCATGTTGGAAAAAATTTCATTTGAAGCTTTCTTGGACATGTAAATTTGAGGAGAAGACCTTTCCATTTTTGGCAGTTTGAAATTACAGGTCACTTACTATTTTTGGAAACTTTTCATCTGACCTCAAATTCTCCATTGTTGATCTTTGAAATGTCAAATGAGACTTGTATGGACATGAATGAGGTCTCTAAACCATCTCCCCCCTTCAAATTCATGATTTCATGCACAGTTGACCATAGTTGACTTTCTAGGGTTTCAGATGAATTGCATCTTGACTGATGAGCTTTGAACATCCAACCTTTGGCCAAACCACTTCAAAATGATCCCTAGGTCGTGAACTCAATGAACCAACCTTAGGGCTTTGCTTCAATAGGAAATGCACTTGCTTGCTTGCACAACTGGATCTCCTGACCAGTCTTGACTGATGACTTGCACTTGGGCAAATGGACAATGCAATGCCATGCAGTGGACAATGTAATGTTAATGACCTAAACATGAAAATGTATGTACAAAATGGGAGGTGCAAATTTGAGGTGCTACAGCTGCCCCTATTCAATCAACTGGGAACCCGAACGGATGAGAGCAACGACTGTCAGACTTTCAGGGTAAACAGGGATTGAATACCAAGAACCGTAGAAATTTGCACAATGCAGGGATCCACCAACGGAAACGTCCACTGGGATCTGATATTTATTACTGGGTATTTTGATTTTTTCTTCCAAAGGTACTGTCACATCCAGACATCGAAAGACGATGAATGGGGAAGGAAATCACAACTAGATGCCAACGGACAACTAGGAAAAACTCGACGTTTATCGAAACCAACGGAGAGGTAACCAACCATTAATGAATGAATGGAAGAGAAATAACCATACGTCAACGGACGTAGTGGGAAAAACTCAGCGTTTATCGAAACCAACGGAGAGGTGACCAGACATCAACGGATGAATGGGAAGACTCGACCAGACGTCAACGGACGAAAGGGAGAAGCTCGACGTTTATCGACACCAACGGAGAAGGAGAAGACTCGACCAGACGTCAACGGACGAAAGGGAGAAGCTCGACGTTTATCGACACCAACGGAGAAGGAGACCCTACTGGGGAAGAGCGAAATACATCTAGATTGTCAACGAACAACTAGGAAAAACTCGACGTTTATCGAAACCAACGGAGAGGTAACTCTACTGGGGACGACCAGGAAAAACTCGACGTTTACCAAAACCAACGGAGAGGTGACCAGACATCAACGGATGAATGGGAAGACTCGACCAGACGTCAACGGACGAAAGGGAGAAGCTCGATATTTATCGACACCAACGGAGAAGGAGAAGACTCGACCAGACGTCAACGGACGAAAGGGAGAAGCTCGACGTTTATCGACACCAACGGAGAAGGAGAAAACTCGACCAGACGTCAACGGACGAACGGGAGAAGTGTAACACCCTCCTAAAATACCCCGAGTATATAATTAAAATAACACATATCAATCAGAGTAAATATGCAATCAAGGGTGTCACACAACTACTTCACACCATAATAACTGTCATGCTCTTTATTTAATCAAAATAACAATTTCTTTTGCATAATTCGCAGCGGATACAAATCAACCAACCATTCAAACATATAACGTTTTACAGGTAAAAAGGTTCAACAACCAACAATAAAAAATTAAAACATCCCGTCCCGATGTTACATCTATCAGAGCACGACCCACTACGTAGACTACACTAGACTCCATGCACTAGCTCCTACTCAATCACTGCTCGCTACCTGAAAAATAGTTGTAAGGGTGAGTTCTTTAATCGATATAACAAACATTATAAATTATCATGTTATGTTAAGTAATTTAACTCATTAATCACCCAATATCAACACAACTCATATACATACTCAAGATCAATACCACTGATACACATACAACAAACCAACATAATGCAACTCTAATGAGACTCGACTCGTCATGCATGTGGTACCATTCGGAGTAAAACTCCCAACTTAAAATCATTGCCATTTTAGTGGGCATCAAGGCATAAGCCTTCAACTTTCAACTTAAAATTTGCCAATCCAGGCCAACGTGGTGTGAGCAAAGCTCCGACTTAATGCATATGAATGTACATGGCATACATGACTTTAAACTGTCGACAACATAATAATAATAGCAATACAACAATGTTTTCAACAGTATCAACTTATAATCAACTTTGGCTCACCAAGCCTACAACTCAGTATTTTCAACAACTTAACACAACTTATCAACATATTTGTATCAACACTTCATAACATAAATCCAACAAAATTTCTCATCACGATTAACTATAATAGGCCAATCACCAATTAGGTTCACAACATTAAAAATATCAATTTTTCCAATTTCCAACAGTGTTAACCGGTTAACGCCCTGGGTTAACCGGTTAACGCAGGACAAAATACATTTTCTGGCAAAACGCAACAGTGTTAACCGGTTAACGCCCTGGGTTAACCGGTTAACGCAGGCAAAACAGCACATTTCCACAAAATATAACAGTGTTAACCGGTTAACGCCCTGGGTTAACCGGTTAACGCAGACAAAACAGCAGTTCCTGCGCTAACACAAGGCAGAATGCAGAGCTCTCCGCATTTTCCGCCGTTGGAGGACTTCCGGACCTCCGATTCAACTTCCGTAAAAAGCTACATTATCGGAAAATCACGACACATACAATTATCGATTCAATTTCAGTATGTCTACCACTTATTCATCAAAATTTTCTCAGCATCCTAAATCCCAATTAGGGTCAATTCAACGGCTATCACTACCCATGACATGTTAATCTATAATACCCATTAAACGACGATAAACCCCCCTTACCTGAGTTAATCCGGCAAATCTTTGAGCTTCAAGCCTTTCCGTTCTTCAACCTCTGCTCTTGCTCTTCCCCTTTGCCCTTTTCCACTTTTCTATCGCTTCTCTGCTTTTTCACGTAAAACTCTTTACCAACAATGAAAAACCCTTTTTCTTATTCCAACTTATATATTTTCCAAAATAATAATAATCCAATAATATTTCCAATTAATTAATTAAATTAATAAATATTATATTAATTCAAATTAAATAATTAGCCTTATTTTATCGGGGTGTTACAACTCTCCCCCACTAAAAGAGTTTTCGTCCTCGAAAACATACCTCAAGCGAAAAACTCTGGGTAAGACTCCTTCATCTTACTCTCAAGTTCCCAAGTCACATTGCCACCTGCTGGTCCTCTCCAAGCTACCTTCACCAAGGCAATCTCTTTACCCCGCAACTGCTTCAACTCTCGATCCTCGATCCTCATAGGTGATGTTTCAACAGTCAGGTTATCTCTCACCTGTACATCATCTACTTGGACTACATGCGACGGATCATGAATGTACCTCCTCAACTGGGACACATGAAAAACCTCATGCAAATTTGCAAGTGACGGCGGTAAAGCGATACGATAGGCTACTTCCCCTATCCTCTCCAAAATCTGATAAGGACCAATAAATCGAGGTGTCAACTTCTTCGACTTCAAAGCTCGACCAACCCCAGTTATCGGAGTAACACGAAGAAACACGTGATCTCCCTCTCGGAACTCAAGTGACTTCCTCCTCTTATCATGATAACTCTTCTGACGACTCTGAGCAATTCTCATCTTCTCCTGAATCATCTTAATCTTTTCTGTAGTCTGTTGAACAATCTCCGGTCCAACCACAGCACTCTCACCGGACTCATACCAACATAAAGGTGTCCGACATCTCCTACCATACAAAGCTTCAAACGGCGCCATACCAATGCTCGAATGAAAACTATTGTTGTAGGTAAACTCAATCAAAGGTAAATAACAATCCCAAGCACCTCCCTTTTCCAAAACGCAAGCTCTCAAAAGATCCTCTAATGACTGAATCGTCCTCTCAGTCTGACCATCAGTCTGCGGGTGATATGCAGAGCTCAATCTCAGTTTAGTTCCCAAAGCCTTCTGCAAACCTTCCCAGAATTTCGATGTAAATCTAGGATCTCTGTCTGAAACAATACTCGACGGA
This sequence comes from Lathyrus oleraceus, assembly GCF_024323335.1. Classification (NCBI taxonomy): domain Eukaryota; kingdom Viridiplantae; phylum Streptophyta; class Magnoliopsida; order Fabales; family Fabaceae; genus Lathyrus; species Lathyrus oleraceus. Next base: position 479,278,786 of record NC_066583.1, on the reverse strand, counting down.
ATACCATGCAAACTTACAATCTTCTCAATATACAACTCAGCTAATTTCTCTAACGGATAATCCATTCTGATCGGAATGAAATGAGCCGACTTCGTCAATCTGTCAACAATCACCCAAATAGCTTCAAAATTCTTAATTGTTCTCGGTAAACCAGAAACAAAATCCATACTGATACTATCCCACTTCCACTCTGGAATAGCCAACGGTTGCATTAGCCCAGACGGCTTCTGATGCTCAATCTTCGACTTCTGACAAGTCAAACAAGAATAAACAAAACTCGCAATTTCTCTTTTCATTCCCGGCCACCAAAATAACTTTTTCAAATCATGATACATCTTCGTAGCTCCAGGATGAATACTCAATCCACTACGATGTCCTTCTTCAAGAATACTCTTCTTAAGTTCGGCAACATCCGGAATACACACCCGCCTACCAAATTTCAGAATACCATTTTCATCAACTCTGGATTCGCCACCCTGACCTTGATTCACTAGAGTCAACTTATCAACCAAAAGCACATCGGATTTCTGACCCTCTCTGATCTCATCCAGAATACCACTTGTTAACTTCAACATTCCCAATTTAACACTATTGTGAGTACTCTCACACACCAAACTCAAGTCTCTAAACTGCTCAATTAAATCCAATTCCTTAACCATTAGCATAGACATATGTAATGATTTCCGACTCAATGCATCAGCCACTACGTTTGCTTTACCCGGATGGTAATTCAAACCAAAGTCATAATCCTTCAGAAACTCTAGCCATCTTCTCTGTCTCATATTCAGCTCTTTCTGATCAAACAAATACTTTAAACTTTTATGGTCACTGAAAACCTCAAATCTTGACCCGTACAAGTAATGCCTCCATAACTTCAGAACAAACACTACAGCCGCCAACTCTAAATCGTGCGTCGGGTAGTTCCTCTCATGAACCCTCAGCTGTCTGGAAGCATGAGCTATAACCTGCTTATTTTGCATCAACACGCCACCCAAACCCAACAATGAAGCATCACAGTAAACTTCAAATGGTTCCGACGAACTCGGTAATATCAGAATAGGAGCAGTAGTTAACCTTCTCTTTAACTCTTGGAAACCTCCTTCAAATTTTGAGTCCCAAACAAACGCTTGCCCCTTCCTAGTCAACATCGTCAATGGTAACGCCAACTTAGAAAATCCCTCAATGAACTTCCTATAATAACCAGCCAAACCAAGGAAACTTCGAATCTCAGCAACAGACTTCGGAGCTTCCCACTTAGATACCGCTTCTATCTTAGAAGGATCAACAGCAACACCACCTCTTGAAATCACATGACCAAGAAAACTAACCTCTTCTAACCAAAATTCACACTTGGATAGTTTAGCAAATAACTTCTTTTCTCGTAGAACTTCTAAAACCACTCTCAAATGCTCAGCATGCTCTTCTTCAGATTTCGAATACACCAAAATATCATCAATAAACACCACAACAAACTTGTCTAGGTACGGATGGAAAATCCTATTCATATACTCCATAAATACTCCAGGCGCATTAGTCACACCAAAAGGCATTACAGAATACTCATAATGTCCATACCTTGTTCTGAAAGCAGTCTTCTGAGTATCCTCGGTTTTCACACGGATCTGATGATACCCAGATCTCAAATCTATTTTGCTGAACACACTTGCACCAACCAACTGATCCATCAAATCATCAATCCTCGGCAAAGGATACCGATTCTTGATCGTCACTTTATTCAGTTGCCTGTAGTCCACACACAACCTCATAGTACCTTCTTTCTTCTTAACTAATAGCACTGGTGCACCCCACGGTGACACACTCGGACGAATAAATTTCTTATCCAACAGATCTTCCAACTGACTCTTCAATTCAGTTAACTCAACAGCAGACATACGGTACGGAGCCATCGATATCGGTCTAGTACCAGGTACCAAATCAATCGAAAACTCAACTTCACGCTCTGGCGGCAATTCGTTCACTTCTTCCGGAAACACATCAGGAAAATCACACACCACGGCTAGATCGCCAATCACCAGTTTATCTTTAGCCTCCAAAGTCGCTAACAGCATAAACAACTCTGCCCCATCAGCTACTGCCTCATTCACTTGCCTTGCTGATAGAAACAAACTTTTTCCTTCCTCAATCTCAGGAAAGACCACACTCTTATCAAAACAATTGATAGAAACTCGGTTAAACACCAACCAGTTCATACCCAGAATAACATCAATCTGCACTAGTGGAAGACACACTAGGTCCATCCCAAAGTCTCTACCAAAAATACTCAAAGGACAATTTAAACAAACCGAAATAGTAGTCACTGAACCCTTCGCAGGAGTATCAATTACCATACTACCAAACATCTCAGATATCTCTAACTTAAGTTTCACAGCACAATCCAAGGATATAAAGGAATGAGTCGCACCTGTGTCAATAATAGCTACAAGAGGAAAGCCATTAATATAACACGTACCTCGGATAAGTCTGTCCTCACTGGAGGTTTGAGTTCCGGTCAATGCGAACACCTTCCCAGTCTGAGATTTCTTTGGCTTCTGACACTGACTTCCAATATGCCCTTCTTCGCCACAATTAAAACAAATCATTTCCCTGTGCTTGCAATCAGCTATTGCATGACCAGTCTTACCACAACGAAAACATCTCTTTACTTCAGCAGTGCATACATTACTCTTATGACCAGCCTGACCACATTTGAAGCAAACTATACCAGCAGGAGCACCTCCCCCACTAGCTCTCTGAGCCGGAGCAGCTCTTTGTTTCCCTTTTCCAGCTGGAGCATCATACGGCTTACCACGATTTTGATGTTGCTTGCCCTTGCGGTCACTGACAATCTTGTAATGAGCATTATTGTCCTCTTCAAATATCCTGCAGCTATCAACCAATTCAGTAAAAATGCGTATCTTCTGATACCCAACAGCCTTCTTAATTTCAGAGCGCAATCCGTTTTCAAACTTGATGCACTTTGAAAATTCAGCACCAGCACCAGTGTAATGAGGATAAAATTTGGACAGCTCCACAAATTTCGCAGCATAATCAGTGACAGACATGTTTCCTTGCTTCAGCTCAAGGAATTCAATTTCCTTCTTACCACGGACATCCTCCGGATAATACTTTCTCATGAATTCCCTACGGAATACATCCCAAGTAACAACTTCACCTGCCACGGTCAACCTCTCGTGAGTCTCTAGCCACCAGTCATCAGCTTCGACTGCTAGCATGTGAGTACCATACCGAACCTTCTGAGCTGGAGTGCAATCCATAACACGGAAGATTCTCTCAATCTCTTTCAACCATCCCAAGGCTGCATCTGGATCATGCTTCCCTTTAAACACCGGCGGATTCTCTCTTTGAAAAGTCGCCAAGCTACGTGATCCAGCATCACCACCAGCATTTGGCAAGTTCTGCACAGCTTGTGCCATCGCTTGCATTGCGGCAGCCATTGCAGCGTCATTCCTTCCAGCCATCCCAACTTATCAATACAACACAACTTAAAAGTTAGATTAGTAACAATACACAATTGTTAGACAGTAACGACACGACAACTGGCCGGACAGACCGACCTGCTCTGATACCACTAATGTAACACCCTTCTAAAATACCCCAAATATTTAATTAAAAATAACGATAACAAATATATATATCAGAGTAATTATGCACCAAGGGTGTCACACAACACTTCACACATTTCACCATAAAATTCAGTCATGCTCCTTATTTAATTCAAAATAACAATTTTTGCATAATTCGCAGCGGATAAAAATCAAACCAACCATTCAAACATATAACGTTTTACAGGTAAAAAGGTTCAACAACCAACAATAAACAATTAAAACATCCCGTCCCGATGTTACATCTATCAGAGCACGACCCACTACGTAGACTACACTAGACTCCAGGCACTAGCTCCTACTCAATCACTGCTCGTTACCTGAAAAATAGTTGTAAGGGTGAGTTCTTTAATCGATATAACAAACATTATAAATTATCATGTTATGTTAAGTAATTTAACTCATTAATCACCCAATATCAACATAACTCATATACATACTCAAGATCAATACCACTGATACACATACAACAAACCAACATAATGCAACTCTAATGAGACTCGACTCGTCATGCATGTGGTACCATTCGGAGTAAAACTCCCAACTTAAAATCATTGCCATTTTAGTGGGCATCAAGGCATAAGCCTTCAACTTTCAACTTAAAATTTGCCAATCCAGGCCAACGTGGTGTGAGCAAAGCTCCGACTTAATGCATATGAATGTACATGGCATACACGACTTTAAACTATCGACAACATAATAATAATAGCAATACAACAATGTTTTCAACAGTATCAACTTATAATCAACTTTGGCTCACCAAGCCTACAACTCAGTATTTTCAACAACTTAACACAACTTATCAACATATTTGTATCAACACTTCATAACATAAATCCAACAAAATTTCTCATCACGATTAACTATAATAGGCCAATCACCAATTAGGTTCACAACATTAAAAATATCAATTTTTCCAATTTCCAACAGTGTTAACCGGTTAACGCCCTGGGTTAACCGGTTAACGCAGGACAAAATACATTTTCTGGCAAAACGCAACAGTGTTAACCGGTTAACGCCCTGGGTTAACCGGTTAACGCAGGCAAAACAGCACATTTCCACAAAATATAACAGTGTTAACCGGTTAACGCCCTGGGTTAACCGGTTAACGCAGACAAAACAGCAGTTCCTGCGCTAACACAAGGCAGAATGCAGAGTTCTCCACATTTTCCGCCGTTGGAGGACTTCCGGACCTCCGATTCAACTTCCGTAAAAAGCTACATTATCGGAAAATCACGACACATACAATTATCGATTCAATTTCAGTATGTCTACCACTTATTCATCAAAATTTTCTCAGCATCCTAAATCCCAATTAGGGTCAATTCAACGGCTATCACTACCCATGACATGTTAATCTATAATACCCATTAAACGACGATAAACCCCCCTTACCTGAGTTAATCCGGCAAATCTTTGAGCTTCAAGCCTTTCCGTTCTTCAACCTCTGCTCTTGCTCTTCCCCTTTGCCCTTTTCCACTTTTCTATCGCTTCTCTGCTTTTTCACGTAAAACTCTTTACCAACAATGAAAAAACCTTTTTCTTATTCCAACTTATATATTTTCCAAAATAATAATAATCCAATAATATTTCCAATTAATTAATTAAATTAATAAATATTATATTAATTCAAATTAAATAATTAGCCTTATTTTATCGGGGTGTTACAAGAAGCTCGACGTTTATCGACACCAACGGAGAGGTGACTCTGTAGAGAGCAACTACACGTCAACGGACGCATAGGCAAAAACTCAGTGTTTATCAAAACCAACGGAGAGGTAAATCTTATGGGGAAAAGTGAACACAACCAATCATCAACGGACGATTGGGAAAAACTCATCGTTTATCGAAACCAACGGAGAGGTAACTCTGAGGGGAATCAACAGTCATTAACAAATGATCTGTGGGGAATAAACAACCATACGTCATCGGACGCATAGGAAAAACTCGACGTTTATCGACACCAACGGAGAGGTGACCTCTGGGGAGGATATTATGAACATCGAAAGATGATGTTTACCGACATCAAAGAAAACCAGACACTGACCGATGACTGGGGGTGAGACTCGATGTTTACCGACACCGAAAGATGGTGTTTACCGACACCAAAGAAATAACACACGCGAGTGCTGACATGACACTGACCAGTATCACAAGATGACAGCTATATATGTCGGGGCAAGGCTAAACACTTGCTGGGGATCTCACTGGGGAGAAACAAGCTTTCCTTTCACCAACGGATGAGGAAATAAACCTCTCTGGGGTATCAATTCTGAATGCCGTCAGGAGCAACTGTAGCAAACGTGCCGTACAGATAATGAACAAAGATCCGCCTTTGTCGGGGATATGGTCTGATTGGTTTCGAACACATGAATGCATATGTTTGAATTTTTCTATGGCGTAATGCTCCATATTGAATGGGAATGCTACGCAATTTGAGGATGCAATGATTACTACATGCAAAATGATAAACTGATGAACTCTGGCTGGGGAGCCAAACTGATCAGATACTCCAACTCTGTGGGGAGACTCTGCTTGAGGAATACTCTGCGGGGAGAGCACCGACTTCACACTTGTGCTGGAGAAAATAACACTGATGCTGGGGAAAGAATAGACTCCGCTGGGGACATCCTTCGTAGGACCCAATCCACTCGGGGACTCCGCTTGGGGAATAATCAAAGCAACTTTGCTGAGGACTACCCAACGGCGACTGCGCTGAGGAACCATCAATATTACTCCACCGGGGAAAGTAAACAAGGCAACTCGCTGGGGGAGTAACAAATCGACTTTGCTAGGGATAATCAGGCGACTTCACTGGGGAAAGCCAACCAATCCACAAATAGGATAAACTCTGCTTTGGGAAATAAATGCTACTCCGCTGGGGACGACCCACCCAATCCACAGGTAGGATAGACTCAGCTTGGGGATGCAGATATCATTCCACTACGGAAAACTCACCCAATCCACAGGTAGGATAAACTCTGCTGGAGATAAATTTCTTTAAACCCGCTCCACTCGGGGACTCGCTGAGGAAAATCGTCAACATCAACCTCTGCTCGGGAGATCTGCTAGGGAAAACAACTCTGTCGGGGATAACACACCAACTCTGCAGAGGAAGAGCAAAACGCTGGTGGGGAAAGTAATATACCAGACTCTGTGCTGGGGAGAGGCATACACAACCCTGCTAGGGATGAGCGCTCACGACCACGCTGGGGAATAACAATACTTCAAACCCGTCTGCTGGGGAACAACACTCCACTGACACCTGCGCTGGGGATACAACATCCTTCATACTCAGTGGGGATCTCAACTGGGGAAATATTTGCTGGGGAATACACCCACTTCCAGACCTGCTGGGGATAGGCAATCCTTAGATCTGTTGGGGATAGAAGACAATATCCAAAGGCGTCTCTGCAGGGGAACATAGCTCTGACAGCTTCCGTACTGGCTTGGGAAATATCTGCTCTGGACACATCCCTACAGATTACAACCTGCAAAACAGCACAACAAAATGCCCCAGGGTATACATGGACAAGATACGCTCAAGTGTCCTCAACATTCAAAATGATTTTCAAATGCTTTATCTTTCTGCAAGTTATTGTTTAGCCTTCATGTTTTTATATGCAATGTTTATCAAAAATTCGGACGTTTTTGCAAACAAAACAGTAAAATAAAACAGGAGAGCTATTTATCTGAATAACGATTTTTATTGATTGGAGAATGGGCCTGAAAAGGCGAATACATTGGGAAGCAATTCCTAGAAAGAGGTAATTGCGCACAAAAGGAAAATCTATCCTAATGGCAATGTGAACACGACATCCACGATTTCCCAATTCTGTTATAACTCACAAATCATCAGTTTTCCTCCCAACTTCCTTGCTTTCTGAGAAGAATGACTGGACCGATCACATCTTTCAAGATGGCAGACGACGAAGCGCGATGTAATACAGATAACTCGGAGTGTAGTCTTCGCTTTAATCCCTCTTTTTGGCTGGATCGCCCTTTCGGGTTTTCAATCCACCGGGATACCCATTTTTGCCTAAGTCTCCCTTGCGGGTTTTCGACTTACCGGGTGTACAAATTCTTTTCATTTATCCCTAATTTTTGCCCGAACCTTTTCTTTCTGTTTTTTGGTTCGCCGGGATGCCCTTTTTTGCCTGGACTCTTTTATTCTTTTTGTCCAGCGGGTCAATTTACGCGAAGTATTTTTTGACTACATCTGAGTTAACAGGGGACGGAAAATCTTCACCATCCATAGTTGTAAGCATCAAGGCTCCACCGGAGAAGACCTTCTTCACAATATATGGACCTTCATAATTAGGAGTCCACTTGCCCCTGTTATCTGTACCGGGAGGAAGGATCCTCTTCAAAACTAGATCATCAGTTTGATAGCTCCGAGGACGCACTTTCTGATCAAAGGCTCTCTTCATCCTTCTCTGATATAACTGCCCATGGCACACAGCTGCTAGCCGTCTCTCTTCGATAAGGCTCAACTCGTTAAACCTTGTTCGAATCTACTCGGCTTCATCCAACTTAACATCTAACAAAACCCTCAGAGAAGGGATCTCTACTTCAACAGGTAGGACTGCTTCCATACCATACACAAGGGAGTACGGGGTTTCCCCGGTCGACGTACGTACTGAGGTACGGTACCCATGCAAAGCGAAAGGCAGCATCTCATGCCAATCCTTGTACTTCACGACCATCTTCTGCACAATCTTCTTGATATTCTTGTTTGCCGCCTCTATAGCACCATTCATCTTCGGTCTGTAAGGAGAAGAATTGTGATGTTCAATTTTGAAATCTTTGCAAAGCTCTTTCATCATCTTGTTATTGAGATTCGAACCATTGTCAGTGATGATTCTCTCAGGAACTCCATAACGACAGATGATTTCCTTCTTGATGAACCGGGCAACCACTTGTTTGGTAACGTTAGCATAAGAAGCTGCTTCCACCCACTTGGTGAAGTAATCAATCGCAACCAAGATGAAGCGATGTCCATTCGAAGCAGTAGGCTCAATCTTCCCAATCATATCAATGCCCCACATGGCGAACGGCCAAGGCGAATTCATGACATTCAGCGGGCTTGGTGGTACATGCACCTTATCAGCATAGATTTGACACTTATGGCATTTCCGAGCGTATTTGAAACAATCGGATTCCATAGTCATCCAGTAATAACCGGCTTTCAACAATTTCTTCGACATTGCATGACCACCAGCATGGGTACCAAACGAACCTTCATGCACTTCTTGCATCAACATGTCTGCTTCGTGTCTATCCACGCATCTGAGCAAGACCATGTCAAAGTTCCTCTTATACAACACATCATCCTGATTCAAATAAAAGCTTCCAGCTAGCCTTCTCAGGGTTTTCTTGTCATTCTTTGACGCACCTTCAGGATACTCCTGGCTCTTGAGGAAGTTCTTGATATCATAATACCACGACTTCTCATCAATCACAACAGACTCGGCTGCAAACACATACGCAGGCCTCTCGAGTCGATTCACTGCAACATGTGGCACATGATTCCACCAATGAACTTTGATCATAGAGGACAAAGTAGCCAAAGCATCAGCCATCTGATTCTCATCCCGAGGGACATGGTACAACTTCACCTTCTTGAAGAACGTCAGTATTCTTCTGGTGTAATCTCGATACGAAATCAAATGCGGCTGATTCGTATTCCAATCTCCATTGACCTGATTGATCACTAGAGCGGAATCTCCATAAATGTCAAGCGTTTTGATCCTCATATCAGTGGCTTCTTCTATCCCCATGATACAAGCCTCATACTCAGCTTCATTGTTGGTGACGTCAAAAGTCAATCTGGCAGAGAAAGGTATATGAGCACCTTTTGGATTAATCAACACCGCACCAACAGTATTACCGTTCACATTGACGGCCCCATCAAACATCATTGTCCACTTGTCATCGGGATCTGGTCCTTCCTCGACAAGAGGCTCTTCGCAATCTTTCATCTTTAGATACATGATGTCTTCATCAGGGAATTCAAACATCATCGGCTGATAATCATCGATCGGCTGTTCGGCGAGATAGTCTGACAAAACACTACCTTTGATGGCCTTCTGCGACATGTACTGAATATCATACTCTGTTAGAATCATCTGCCAACGGGCAACACGTCCGGTGAGAGCCGGCTTCTCAAAGATGTATTTCACTGGATCCATCTTAGAAATCAATAAGGTAGTATGGTTCAACATATACTGCCTTAGTCGGCGAGCAGCCCAGGCCAAAGCACAGCAAGTTTTCTCAAGCTGTGAATATTTGATTTCACAGTCGGTAAACTTTTTGCTTAGGTAGTATATAGCATGCTCTTTTCGACCAGACTCGTCATGCTGTCCCAATACACACCCCATCGAGTTCTCAGTCACTGACAGGTACATTATCAGCGGTCTCCCAGGAACTGGAGGAATTAGGATTGGAGGTTTCTGTAAATACTCTTTTATCTTGTCAAAAGCTTTTTGACAGTCATCATTCCACCTGATTGCTTGATTCTTTCTAAGCAACTTAAATATAGGTTCACACGTGGCAGTTAGGTGAGATACAAACCTTGCAATGTAGTTCAATCTCCCTAAAAACCCACGAGCCTGCTTCTCTGTTTTCGGTTCAGGCATTTCTTGAATAGCTTTGACTTTTGCTGGATCGACCTCAATCCCTTTCTCACTGACAATGAAGCCTAACAGCTTCCCAGATCTCACACCAAACGTACATTTGTTCGGATTCAGCCTCAGTTTGAACTTTACCAATTTGTCAAACAACTTCTGCAAATTAACCAGGTGCTCCTCTTCTGTCCGCGACTTTGCAATCATATCATCCACGTACACTTCAATCTCTTTGTGCATCATGTCATGAAAGAGAGTCGTCATAGCCCTCTGATAGGTAGCACCGGCATTCTTCAGCCCAAATGGCATCACCTTATAGCAGAACGTGCCCCAAGGTGTAATGAATGTCGTCTTTTCCATGTCCTCTGGCGCCATCTTAATCTGATTATAGCCCGAGAAACCATCCATGAAAGAGAATACCGAGGATTGAGCCGTATTATCCACCAATACATCAATGTGAGGTAATGGGAAATCATCTTTTGGACTCGCTCTATTCAGATCCCGGTAATCGACACACATTCTGACTTTGCCATCCTTCTTCGGCACGGGAACGATGTTGGCCACCCACGGTGGATATGTCGTCACTGACAAGAAACCAGCATCGAACTGCTTCTGGACCTCTTCCTTGATTTTAACTGCCATATCAGGACTCGTTCTACGAAGCTTTTGCATGACCGAAGGACACTCTTCTCTGAGAGATAGTCTATGAACCACAATATCAGTATCCAACCCAGGCATATCTTGATAAGACCAGGCGAATATCTCAACATACTCTCTCAGCATCTCAATCAATCTGCTCTTGACCTCTGTCTTCAAAGCAGCCCCGATCTTGATATCTCTTCTGGCGTCCTCAGTACCAAGATTAACAATCTCCAACTCCTCCTGATGAGGTTAGATGATCCTTTCCTCTTGCTTCAACAATCTAACCAATTCTTTAGGGAGTTCACTGTCTTCCTCACTCTCCTCTTCAGCTTGGTAGATGGGATTATTGAAATCATACTGAGCCATAACAGAACTGTTCATAGTAGATGCCGTGATATCACTTCTGCATGTTTTAATGCTTTGTTTTAGAAAAAGAGTTCAATAAAGTCACAAAAACAAAAACATTGCCATTTTTATTTTGAAAAAGTGAAAAACAAAAATAGAAAGACAGGGATCACAAAATTGTTTGCAAAACGTCCTTTATTCATGATAACCATTTGTAAAACATGATGTGGCCCTACAATGAACCACTACGCCTTGGGCAGAACATAGGGTTTTGTGCAGAATGAAAAAACAAAAGAAAATTACTCTGTTTGAAGAGTAACTTGGACTACATCCTCTGCTGTCCAATTGTTGATAATCTCCCCTGGCGCTCGCGGGCGGACCCAGTCATCGAGATCATAATCACTGTCACCATCTTCAACATCGGCTGCAAAGACGTCACCGTGATTCATCAGCCCAACGCTGGTAAAGGTACTCGGACCTGCTTGACCACCTTGCTCCGCTTGCAAAGGTTGATAGCCAATACCAAACTTATCCTCTTTGACAGGCAAGTCCACCATCTTGCCCCAGCCTTCAGCTTTGCTAGAGTCAACAACCTCTTTGGCCTGCTTGTACGAAGCAATCGAAGCACCTGGCTTTCTCTGATCAGCAAACACTACCCTCTCGAGAGCAACAGTCTCGAATGCCTGGCATAAAGTTTCGTGGATCTCGCCATCCACCTCTACATATTTGAACGAGGACAGATGACTCACCAAGATATCTTCTTCGCCACACACGGTCACAATCTGACCGTTCCAGACATACTTGAGCTTCTGGTGGAGAGTCGACGAGACCGCCCCTGCTGCATGGATCCATGGACGCCCCAACAAACAACTGTAGGCAGGCTGAATGTCCATAACGTAGAAGATGATGTCAAACACCTCCGGACCTATCTTCACAGGCAATGTAACTTCACCAAACACCGAACGTTTGGATCCGTCGAATGCAGGAACTATTAGGTCACTAGGAGTAAGCACAACCCCTTCAACAGATATCTTTTTTAAAATTTGCTTGGGCAAGACATTCAGAGACGAGCCGGTGTCGACCAACACGTGAGATAACACAGCACCCTTGCACTCTATGGTGATATGCAAGGCCTTGTTATGATTACGTCCCTCAGGCGTCAAGTCTAGGTTAGTGAAACCCAAACCATGCCTGGTGCTCACGTTGGCAATCACACCCTCCAGTTGGTTGACGGAAATCTCTTGAGGTACATACGCCATGTTCAGCATCTTCAACAAGGCGTTACGATGAGCCTCAGAGCACAGCAGCAAAGAGAGAATTGAAATTTTGGACGGAGTTTGGTTGAGTTGGTCTACGATCTTGTAGTCACTCTTCTTAATTATCCTCATAAATTCCTCCACGTCCTTTTCAAACGAACCCTCAGGCACATCCTTCTGAGCAGGTTCTTCGTCAACCACTGCCTGTTTGCCCTTCGACTTGGCAGAAGCTTCAGCATTGGCATCCCTTAACGGTTGTGGAGCAAACAGACGTCCACTGCGAGTAAAGCCTCCCGGTCCACCGACATTGTCCACAACGGGACTTGCAACCACAAGAGCTTTACTGGGCACCGCAATTGTTACAGGCGCTTGACTAACTGATCTTGTCTGATTCTCGGCCCTTCTGTTATTACGGTAGGCATTGTCATATCTCCACGGAACAGCCCGACTGTCAACAGCCCTTCTGACCGGAGCGACAATTGTTGTTGGATTACTGGCAGTCACTGGTGCAGAGATGGTAACTGGACTACCACTGGTTGTAGGCGCACTAACAACTCTTTGCCCACGTCCTTCAGATGGTTTGAAGAAGATAGTGACAGTTGACACTGCCCCACGATCTCTATTATTAGCCCGGACAAACTGCAAACAGCCCTCGTCTATCAACCTCTGAATACCGGCCCTTAATTGGTCACAACCATCTTCAGATTCAGCACAAGCGACACAGTTCTCATCACAGCCCAGGTAAACACCCCCATTCAGCAAACGGCCTTTGACAACAAGCAAAGAAGTCTGAACATCTTCCACCCTGACAACCAAATCCTCAGCTTCTACCCCTTCAATGCTATTCACCCGGTGAGCACCATGTGCAGGCATAGGATTATTCACAACATTTGGTACAGGAGCGAAATTGATAGTCTTGGCATCAATCAGGTCCTGGACCTTATGGTGAAAAGCCCTGCAGTTCTCTATATGGTGTCCCGGCGCACCAGAATGAAAGTCGCAACGCACATTGGCATCATACCCAAGTGGTATTTTTGTCAATGGCGCCATGGCCTCAACTCCATAAACCCTAGTCTGAGCAACTCCGGCAGTAACTCAGCGTAGGTCATTGGTAGGGGATCAAAACGTCTATCAGGCATCCTCTGCCTCGGCTGATACGGACGTTGTTGCTGTTGTTATTGTGGCATTTATTGTTGAACCCTTAGTTGTTGCGGTTGTTGACGTTGTTGAGGTGCAGGAATTGTAACTGCAGCAACCTGACGGTACTGATTTCTGTTCTGATTTCTGCGGTGTTGAACAACATTAGTCTCACCCTCTCTCCGGCGAGGTGCCCCAGAAAAAGGTTTCTTAGAAGAAGAGGAACCAGCATCTTGGATCTTACCAGCCTTGATCAAACTTTCAGTCCTCTCTCCACAAATGACCACATCGGAAAAACTACCGAATGGGCAACTCCCCATCCGGTCCATAAACACACCCTGAAGAGTACCGATAAACATATATGTCAACTCCCTTTCCAGCATAGGGGGTTGAACTCTCGCAGCCAATTCACGCCACCTCTGGGCGTACTCCTTGAAGCTTTCTCCGGATTTCTGACAAAGACTCTGCAGCTGAGTCCGGCTAGGCGCCATGTCCATGTTATGCTTATATTGCCTCAAGAAGGCATCACCCAGATCCCTCCAGCATCGGATAGAATCTCTCTTCAATTCCATGTACCAGTCCAAAGAAGCCCCAGATAGACTATCTTGGAAAAAATACATCCACATCTTTTCGTCATCGGTGTAAGCAGAGATTTTCCGATAATAAGCCTGCACGTGGGTGCGAGGGCAAGAAATGTCGTTGTACTTGTCAAAAGACGGTGCTTTGAACTTGTATGGAATCCTCAACCCTTCAACCAACCCCATATTAGTCACATCGAAACCAAGGGAGTTTTGACATTCCATTGCACGAATCTTCTCAGCCAGGGCATCAACCTTACGATCCCTATCCTCAACTCTGACCACCTCATCATCTTCACTCAGCAGCGTGAACATGTCCTCTTGTCTGTCGACAATAGGAGATGGATGGCGAATAGGAGCCCGGGTAGCTCTAACATTGACAGTCTCAGCAGTAAAAGGTTGTCCATTAATCCTTATCCCCCTTAGTTCATCCCCGACGGCATAGTCGTTAGCGGGAGCAGCAACATTGACATTCTCATGAGCAGGTGCAACAACAGGCGAAGCACGGTTGGACGTCTGAATCACGGTCTCTTGTCTCTGAACCAGGGCTCGAAGCTCTTCCTGACCTTGCGCAACCCCTTGCATCATCGTCATAAACTGGGCCATGTTTGCCCTCATCTCAACCAACTCAGTCTGAACCTGATCCATACTTCTTTGTTGATTGAGTCTGGTTGAATACCGGTGCGGTCTCTGATCAGCTATCCTGCCTGACACAGGAACCAGAGTGAGAAGTCGGGAACGAGAACACCTGTCATGCAAAATGATATGTGTATGATGTGCGTGATGCGTATGCAGGTTAACTTTTTTCATGCATTATTATACATTTTTCTTCTTTTTTTTCCGAAAATAAACATGCTATGATGCAAATGATGGAGACATGACTGGTCAGCTGAGCATCACGTGGCACAGGATCAAAGCTTCGACTCGAACTTGGAACCACAAATTCATCTGAAACCCAAAGTCATCTGAACCTAAGTCAACATCTGAGCAAGTACCCTCAAATTCAGCCCAGGGATCCGAAACAAACGGAACCCTCTGATCAATACCAAGGTCAAACCTTCGGCGTCCAGAAATAACGATCCATAAATCCGACTTAAGATCATCAACACAACATCATTGGCAGAAACTGTACTTGCAAGCATCAAACCCTCCCCTCACAGGTGAATTCTAGCAAGGTCATCCTAAGGCGGACAATGGTCTTGACAATCGGGCAAAGATACTCAACGGGTTTGCCCTTTCGGGTGTACCGTTGTAGCTCTCTTAAGATCGTCTCAACCAAAGATCCGGGAAAGAACGGTCACCGAAGTCAATAGCTCAAATGAGATCACCCAACCTGAGTGGAATAACTCCAAACGGAAGGACTCTCTCAAATGAACCTCGTCCGGCTGTGGTGACACGTTGCAACAACATGCTGATACAGCAAGTGAGGAAACGCGAGACCACACTAATCCTAGGTGTATACTCGGGCCTGGGTTTTAGCCCCACTTAGAACACCCACCCCAAACGGAGGAACCAACCTGTACAGGATCAGCGCAATGATAGTATGATGCATGCAAACAGACATGCACATATATACAACATAATAATCATGAGTGCAATAAATAACAGCAAATAGCAACCAAAACCCTAACCTAGAGAGCGCTAGGAGAGACTCGCTTAGGGAAGATGGACCAGCAAGAGGTCAACTTCTCTAGTCTCCAGCAGAGTCGCCAGCTGTCGCATTACGCGAAAAACCGGCGGGAAAACGAAAACAACAGAGCCGCCACCGTGCGTTATTTATCCCAAAAGAGGGAAAGGAAACGCTCGAAGTAAACCTGGAAAAGACATGGTCTCGCGACCAAAGAGAATGGGATTGGGAGTCGGTTATGCGAAGGGAAGGTATTAGCACCCCTACGCATCCGTCGTACTCGACGGGATCCACGCACAAAAGGAAGGAATATGGTTGCTAAAACACTGCTCACAACAAACACACTGGCTGAAAGAGACACAAGAAAACAAAGAAACTAACTCGGCAGGGTATCGCATCCTGGGCCTACGTAGTCTATCAGGCATAGACATCAGAGTCGACGTAGTTCGGACTAGGGGGAAACGTGCTCGCTAGGATGTCGCATCCTATGCATACGTATCTTCTTGGACTAAGAAGAATCAGAGCACTCGTAGCTCGGCTAACACACGCCAAACAAAACAACACAGGAAATTGACTGCCAATCGCTGGACTTACGTCAAACTCCACACAAACGGGCAAACATGGAAACCGAATGCCAATCGCTGGACTTACATCAGACTCCGAACCAAACACACGCACCCTGGAAACCAAATGCTAATTGCTGGACTTACATCGGACTCCAAGCACACAACAAGACAAAACAAAAAGGGCGCCCAGAGAGATCAGCTCATCTCCTGCCTACGTACCTCATCTGGTATGAGGATCAGGGCGACGTAGTTCCCCTACGCAGGGACGAAGGACTAGCCTAACCAGATAACAAAGGGAGACACAACTAGGGAGACTACGACTCGAGCCTAGATGTTATCATGCAAATCATCCCTAAGTTAATGTTGCTATCTAACTTGCACAGGGAGCAAGCTATCCTAACAGCACAGCAATCATACAGAAGCACACAACAAGCACACACACTATATACAAACAGAGTGGGCTCACACAAGGGTTAGGCTGTGAAACACAAGCCAACTGTATCAGGGTGATGTTAGCTCTTAACCCTAACATTGAAAGTTAGGGTGAAGTAGATGAAATGGGAAGTGAGGGGTGTGCCTCACAGCTCTTATCCCTGGCCTGGGAGAGCTTTAAACAGATGAAAGTGTGGGTTCAGAAAGTGGGAACCCTTCTACACTTATGACTGACTCAACATGGATCTTGGGTTAATATCCACAATGCATCAACACCAGTTGTGTGAGCAAAGGGATGACTCAACTGAATAGCAGGAGATGGATTGCACATCTCTTGTATCTGCCAATTGCCTTATCAAAGGTCTTTGATATGTACAGGGACAAAGATAAACAAACACAAGCATCGCCTCTTAAGGAGGACTTCAGACAGGTGCCTGGCCAAATAACAGGCCAGGTCTTCCAGACTACATGGAGTTAGAGACATTATACCTCAATGTTCAAGCTATCAAGCAAAGCAAAAGCAAGTTCACAAAGGAACTATAGCAACTAAGGTACCTGAAAACAATCCAACATAATCAGTACACAACTCAAACAAAAGTCAAACAGACAATGGTCAACAGTTAACTGTACACAGTCAAACAACAATCAAGCAAAGCAATGCACAAAGGTGCAAGCCACAAGGCCTAAGTACAAGTCTCAAAGCCTACAAAACAAACTCAAGGTTAGTCATAAACAAACAATGGACCAACTCCAATTGAGTGCACATCATCAAGTATAAGCAATTGTGCTCTTTGACCTGAAACAAAGCTCAAACATTAAGCACTAACCACTAGGACAAGGCCTAGGGTCAAAATGGGAGCAATAAACCAAAACAGAACATGAAAATTATCAAGAATCAAGATTAATCAATTAGGAACAAAATCCAAAAGATCTCACATTCATATCATACACCAATTTCATTTCATAAAGCATCTAGTGCAAAGTATGCAAATCCAAAGCTCATAAAACCAAACAGAATGATCCAACCCATATCAACTCAAAAACAATTCAATAAATCCCAAGAAAAATCATGGATAAGCAGCATCCATCACATGATCATCATACCAAAATTCAAGTCATTTGGATAAGTGGAAGCATGTCAAATAAAATCCATAAGGCAAGGTAAGCACATACAAGCTCAATGAGGGCACAAAACCATACATCAACTTCAAGCAAGCATAAAACAGAATCCAAACATGATATGGACATCAAACTAAAGCCAAGACAAACTTAAAAGTGTCTATCATACATGTGTAAAATTTTAGGTTCATCCAATAAACATCAAGAATTTCACAAATCATATAAGATCATGACTCACAAAAAGTCCACAAATGGTCAAACAGAAGAGAAATTCTCAAACAAATTGGAAATGCACTCAAAAATTCTACACAAATTCACAAGCATTCCTAACATCCAAAAGTATCAACATGCAAAAAATCAGATCATTTGACATTTATTTGGCATGGTAAATAAAATCAGCAAATTGGACAAGAAATGGTGTGACACACATTGTTACACCTCCAATGATCAGAGCATATCTCAACAACCAAGCATGCTAAAATACAAACTCACAGCCAAAAGATCAATCAAAGTGTCTAGATTAAGCATGTAAATTTTTAGCTCCATTGGATTAAGCATCATTATTTCACAATGAAAATGGCAAGCAAGGTGCAACAAAACACATGTATGAACATTCCCTAGCCAAAATGAAAATCCAGGCGTGCACAAATTCTGGAAAAATCACCATAAAATAGTAGAGATCTTGAGGAAAACAATGGAAAAAATCTCATGTTAATTGGACAAGTAATCATGGAGTTATGGAATTTGTATGTGAGTGAAAAAATAAAAACACAATGGAAAGGCATGGCATGATCATGTGTAGCATATGTGAAAAATGCAAAAGGCCAATTAAGAACATGCTGGAGCGGAGGATCGAACTCCATTTGAATTCAAACTAGCGCGCGCTACATGAAGCGCTGCGTTTCATTTAAGTGACGTGGCACGGCGTGATTGGTGCATGGGCGAAAAACATGAAAAGCATGCAAACAGGCGAAGGCATGGATCAAAAGGCTTTCTGGAAACGAATTTCTAGGGTTCTTCATCAGCTTCATCAAGTTCATACACTCAAGAACATTTTGTCACAGAAATTAACAAACAATACACCATTAGCTTCGTCTTAGCATGCACATTAACAATCCAAGATCCATTAAACCTAATTCGTGCTAACATGTATGGATCGAACAAAAGAAGATTCACATCTCAAACTTAAAATCAACATAACTTTCACAATTCTTGATGAAAATACACGATTCAAAGCTCAGCATACTCTACATGGAAAGATCTATCAAAAACACATCAACATTTCATGAATTGCAAGATTCGAAATCCAACCTGAATTGAAGTGCAGAAGTGGATTCGTGGATTTCAGGCCTTGGCAAGGTGAAACAGGTGCTCTACACTGCTTATGTGAATGAATGAGTGAAGAATCGAAGCTCAATTATGCTTGAAGTAGCTCAAATCAACACTTGCCATGGATGAATCTTGCTTTAACAATCCAAGATTCTGCTCGAAAGTGGAGGATTCTTGCTTCAATTCAACTCCAAAATGCTTGTGGATGATGGAACAAACAAAGATCAAGCAAGGTTTTGTGAAGAAATTTGCAGAAAAGTGGAGAGAAAGTTTGAGAGCAAAATGGAATTCGATCTAGATCTGGAAAATTATGAGCTGTTAATTGCATTTTCTGTTAGGATTATCAATATATGTGGTGGATTAATGGAGTTACTAATCACAATTAGGCAAATGCATTGGTAATTAGTGAAATGAGTGTTTATGCTAAATTGGTCAATTCACCTTGCATGCATGAAAGCCTTGCTACAGTGTACGAAATGTGAGCCAAATGCACTCCAAATGATGTTTAATACCAAATGCAATTGATTGGAAGTGTGGAAAATGCTTAGTTTTCAAATTCAACTTTTTCCCTCCAAATTCAAATTCAATTCACATGGAAAATGCAATATTTTTGTGATGAGATTTGATGAATGGTAATGCATGAATTGGATAGAAGAGATCAAAAGAAAGATGTTCCGAAAAGAACCACATGATTTGGCCTTTTGGTTCAAAAGTTATGCCTTCTTGAACTTCAAATTTTCTTGACAATGATTTGATCATAATTCTTCAACCACACATGAGAAATTCATGTTCTTGGACTTTTTGGAAAGGTGAGAGCAAGATCTTCAACTTTCATGTTGGACAAAATTTCATTTGAATCTTTATTGGACATGTAAATTTGAGGAGAAGACCTTTCCATTTTTGGCAGTTTGAAATTACAGGTCACTTACTATTTTTGGAAACTTTTCATCTGACCTCAAATTCTCCATTGTTGATCTTTGAAATGTCAAATGAGACTTGTATGGACATGAATGAGGTCTCTCAAACCATCTCCCCCCTTCAAAGCCATGATTTCATGCACAGTTGACCATAATTGACTTTCTAGGGTTTTAGATGAATTGCATCTTGACTGATGAGCTTTGAACATCCAACCTTTGGCCAAACCACTTCAAAATGATCCCTAGGTCATGTGAACTCAATGAACCAACCTTAGGGCTTTGCTTCAATAGGAAATGTGTAACACCCCGATAAAAATAAGATAATTATTTAAATTGAGTTAATAATATATTTATTAATTTAATTAAATAATTGGAATTATTATTATTATTGGAATAATAATTATTGGAATATTATTGGGATTATTATTATTGGATTATTATTATTATTATTATTGGAATAAAAGTTGGAATTTAGAAAAGGTCCCATTTGGTAAAAAGGGTTATTTTCACGTGGAAAAGGAAAAAGAGACAAAAAGTGGAAAAGTGGAAAAAGGGCAAAGAGCAAGAGAACAAGGGTTGAAGGAAGGAAAAGCTTGGAGCTCAGAGATTTGCCGGATTGACTCAGGTAAGGGGGGTTTATCATCGTTTAATGGGTATTATGGGATAATATGTAATGGGTAGTGATAAACCATTGATTTGCCTCTGATTTGAATGATGCATGATGAGAATTGTGAAATGTGGGATGAACGAAAAATTGGATTATGATTGAAAGGAATTCGTAGGAATTAGATGTATAATGTTAGAATTTGTGAAATCGAACAGGGTATGATTCGTGTTAGATGATATGAACGATTACTGTGAAAAATTGGATTATAGGAAGTTGGAATTGGTAGATCTCGTAGCAGAGAAGACCATAGCAGATCTGGAAATCTGGTTTCTGGTCATACGCGTATGGCACTAGGCAATACGCGTATGAGATGGTCTGGTACGCGTATGGCACTAGGCAATACGCGTATGGATGAGGAAGATGATGTTTTGAACGTGGTTTGGTCTCTGTTGGTACGCGTATGGGGAAGTGGTACGCTTAGCATACGCGTATGAGATAGGTGGTACGCGTATGGGATTTGGCTGAGAAATGGGCCATACGCGTATGGGACTAGGCAATACGCGTATGGGCAGGATTGTGATTTTCCTGAGCTGTTGTTGTGCAGTTTTTAACTGTTCAGCTGAGTAACGTAATTCAGCTGATGTATGATATATTAGGGATCATTTCCCGTTGTTTTGAGTAGTATAGGTATTGGTAGAGTGTGATAATACTGTGGTTGTTCTTTGGCATGATCTGATATGTTTATGTGATAAAATACTGATGATGTGTGATGGTATGCATGATCCTGTGAATGTATCAGTTATGTATGCATTTGCGAATAGACTGTTTTATAGCTTAGAGTGTGAGCATATGTCTATTCTTGAATTGTGGTTGATGATTTAGCATTGCTAGGTGATTAGCATGCATATTGTGGCCTTTATGGTGGTAGCTAATTCCCATGGTGAGGAATTAGTGAGTTAGTCATTATGGACTGTTGTTGATGTTTGCATGCTAGGTGAATTAGCGTGCATAGCATGGCCCTTGGGGTGGTAGCTAATTCCCATGGTGAGGAATTAGTGAGTGAGTCACTAGGTCTCAAATGAGTGGGACTAGTGGGCTTGGTAGCCGTGCCTGGATTTGGACGGTGAGGTGAACTATATGTTCACAAATAGTCGGTACCGCATGCATGGAGTCTCATTGCATATTGTATTGTATGGCGTATAATATGAATGGATGTATTCCAATATTATACGTGTGTTTTGCGATTGAGTTGAGTATGATTCTAGTTGATATTGCCGTTGCTGAATGTATGATCTGATTTGGGTGATGAAATGTGTTAAATTACTTAACATTGCATGATATTTTATAATGCTTATTATATCGATTGAGGAACTCACCCTTACAACTATTTTTCAGGTAACGAGCAGTGATTGAGTAGAAGCTAGTGCTTGGAGTCTAGTGTAGTCTCCTTAGTGGGTCGTGCTCTGATAGATGTAACATCGGGACGGGATGTTTTTACTTTGTTGAATAATTTTACATGTAATATGTTACATGTTTTACATGATTGATGAGATTTCTATCCGCTGCGTTTTATGCAAATGCTTATGTTTTGAATTAATAAAAGAGCATGACAGTTATATGGTTGAATGGTGTGAAATATTGTGTGACACCCTTAAATTGCATATTTACTCTGATTGATATATGTATTTGTTGTTTTAATTAAATATTTGGGGTATTTTAGAAGGGTGTTACATTAGTGGTATCAGAGCATAGTCGGTCGAGTCGAGTCGTAATTATTCTGTTTCCCCTGTACGGGATAGGTGTTGTGTAACCCTATCAGTACTTATTGCTTTAGCTTGTTGGGTTTTCAGAAATAGGGATGGCTGGAAGAGGTAGAGACGATGCTGCGATTGCTGAGGCTCTGGGTATGCTAGCTGGAGTACTTGGAGGGAATCCGAATATTGTGGGAATGGGAGCTGCTCGTCAACTGAGTGAGTTCCAGAAGAACAATCCTCCAATGTTCAAGGGAGCATACGATCCAGATGGTGCTTAGAAGTGGTTGAAGGAGATCGAGAGGATCTTCCGAGTGACTGAGTGTGCCGATAACCAAAAGGTCAGGTTCGGTACGCATATGCTGTCAGAAGAAGCAGATGATTGGTGGGTTGCTACCCGCACTGAGTTGGAATCTACTGGGAATGCTGAGATCACTTGGGCTGTGTTCAGAGAGAGATTCCTGAGGAAGTATTTTCCAGAGGATGTCAGAGGAAAGAAAGAGATAGAGTTCTTAGAATTGAAGCAGGGCAATCGGTCTGTTACTGAGTATGCTGCTAAGTTCACAGAGCTGTCGAAGTATTACACTCCCTATAACGAGGCTACTGGGGAATTTTCAAAATGTGTGAAGTTTGAGAACGGGTTACGTCCCGAGATCAAGCAGGCTATTGGATATCAGCGGATTAGAGTGTTTTCTGATTTGGTTGACTGTTGCAGGATTTTTGAACAAGATACCAAGGCTAGAGCAGAGAGCTATCAGCAAAGGGTTGTTAGGAAAGGCAAGAATCAGAATGATCGTGGGAAACCGTATGCAGCTGGCAAAGGTTTCCAGAGACAGAGTGGGATGAAGAGGCCTAGTGGGGGAGACTCCAGTGCCCCTGCTAAGTGTTACAGATGTGGTCAGGCTGGACATCGTATCCATGAGTGTACCAGTAATGAGAAGAAGTGTTTCAAGTGTGGAAAAGGTGGTCATTTGGCTGCAGAGTGCCGGTCGAAGACTGTGACTTGTTTCAACTGTGGAGAGGTGGGTCATATCAGTCCACAGTGTCCTAAGCCGAAGAAAGAGAATCAGTCGGGAGGCAAGGTCTTTGCTTTATCGGGTTCTGAGACTTCTGCAGATGATCGTTTGATCCGAGGTACGTGTTATATTAATGGCTTTCCTCTTGTAGCTATTATTGACACAGGTGCGACTCATTCCTTTATATCTTTGGATTGTGCTATGAAACTTAAGTTAGAGATATCTGAGATGCATGGAAGTATGGTGATTGATACTCCTGCGAAGGGTTCAGTGACTACTACTTCAGTTTGTTTAAATTGTCCTTTGAGTATTTTTGGTAGAGACTTTGGGATGGACCTAGTGTGTCTTCCACTAGTGCAGATTGATGTTATCCTGGGTATGAATTGGTTGGTGTTTAACCGAGTTTCTATCAATTGTTTTGATAAGACCGTGATCTTTCTTGAGATTGAGGAAAGAAAGAGTTTGTTTCTATCAGCGAGGTAGGTGAATGAGGCAGTAGCAGATGGGGCAGAGTTGTTTATGCTGTTAGCGACCTTGGAGGCTAAAGATAAACTGGTGATTTACGATCTAGCCGTGGTGTGTGATTTTCCTGATGTGTTTCCTGAAGAAGTGAATGAATTACCGCCAGAGCGGGAAGTTGAGTTCTCGATTGATTTAGTACCTGGTACTAGACCGATATCGATGGCTCCGTACCGTATGTCTGCTGTGGAGTTAACTGAATTGAAGAGTCAGTTGGAAGATCTGTTGGATAAGAAATTTATTCGTCCGAGTGTGTCGCCGTGGGGTGCACCAGTGTTATTGGTTAAGAAGAAAGAAGGTACTATGAGGTTGTGTGTGGACTACAGGCAACTGAATAAAGTGACAATACAAAATCGGTATCCTTTGCCGAGGATCGATGATTTGATGGATCAGTTGGTTGGTGCGAGTGTGTTCAGCAAAATAGATTTGAGATCGGGTTATCATCAGATACGTGTGAAAACTGAGGATATTCAGAAGACTGCTTTCAGAACAAGGTATGGACATTATGAGTATTCTGTAATGCCTTTTGGTGTGACTAATGCGCCTGGAGTATTTATGGAGTATATGAATAGGATTTTCCATCCGTACCTAGACAAGTTTGTCGTGGTGTTTATTGACGATATTTTGGTGTATTCGAAATCTGAGGAAGAGCATGCTGAACATTTGAGAGTGGTTTTAGGAGTTCTACGAGAAAAGAAGTTATTTGCTAAACTGTCTAAGTGTGAATTTTGGTTAGAAGAGGTTAGTTTTCTTGGTCATGTGATTTCAAGAGGTGGTGTTGCTGTTGATCCTTCTAAGATAGAAGCGGTATCTAAGTGGGAAGCTCCTAAGTCTGTTGCTGAGATTCGAAGTTTCCTTGGTTTGGCTGGTTATCATAGGAAGTTCATTGAGGGATTTTCTAAGTTGGCGTTACCGTTGACGATGTTGACTAGAAAGGGGCAAGCATTTGTTTGGGACTCAAGATGTGAAGAAGGTTTCCAAGAGTTAAAGAGAAGGTTGACTACTGCTCCTATTCTGATATTACCGAGTTCGTCGGAACTATTTGAGGTTTACTGTGATGCTTCATTGTTGGGTTTGGGTGGTGTGTTGATGCAGAATAAGCAGGTTATAGCTTATGCTTCGAGACAACTGAGGGTTCATGAGAGGAACTATCCGACACACGATTTAGAGTTGGCAGCTGTGGTATTTGTTCTGAAGTTATGGAGGCATTACTTGTACGGGTCAAGATTTGAGGTTTTCAGTGACCATAAGAGTTTAAAGTATTTGTTTGATCAGAAAGAGCTGAATATGAGACAGAGGAGATGGTTAGAATTTCTGAAGGATTATGACTTTGGTTTGAATTACCATCCGGGTAAAGCAAATGTAGTGGCTGATGCATTGAGTCGGAAATCATTGCATATGTCTATGTTAATGGTTAAGGAATTGGATTTAATTGAGCAGTTTAGAGACTTGAGTTTGGCGTGTGAAAGTACTCACAATAGTGTTAAATTGGGAATGTTGAAGTTAACGAGTGGTATTCTGGATGAGATTAGAGAGGGTCAGAAATCCGATGTGCTTTTGGTCGATAAGTTGACTCTAGTGAATCAAGGTCAAGGTCGTGAATTCAGAGTTGATGAGAATGGTGTTTTGAAATTTGGTGATCGGGTGTGTATTCCGGATGTTACAGAACTTAAGAAGAGTATTCTTGAGGAAGGACATCGTAGTGGCTTGAGTATTCATCCTGGGGCTACGAAGATGTATCATGATTTGAAAAAGTTATTTTGGTGGCCGGGAATGAAAAGGGAAATTGCGAGTTTTGTTTATTCTTGTTTGACTTGTCAGAAGTCAAAGATTGAGCATCAGAAGCCGTCTGGGCTAATGCAACCGTTGGCTATTCCAGAGTGGAAGTGGGATAGTATCAGTATGGATTTTGTTTCTGGTTTACCGAGGACAATTAAGAATTTTGAAGCTATTTGGGTGATTGTTGATAGATTGACGAAATCGGCTCATTTCATTCCGATCAAAATGGATTATCCGTTAGAGAGATTAGCTGAGTTGTATATTGAGAAAATTGTAAGTTTGCATGGTATTCCGTCGAGTATTGTTTCGGACAGAGATCCTAGATTTACATCGAAGTTCTGGGAAGGTTTGCAGAGGGCTTTGGGAACTAAGTTGAGATTGAGTTCTGCATATCATCCGCAGACTGATGGTCAGACTGAGAGGACGATTCAGTCACTAGAGGACCTTTTGAGGGCTTGTGTTTTGGAAAAAGGAGGTGCTTGGGATTGTTATTTACCTTTGATTGAGTTTACCTACAACAATAGTTTTCATTCGAGCATTGGTATGGCACCGTTTGAAGCTTTGTATGGTAGGAGATGTCGGACACCTTTATGTTGGTATGAGTCCGGTGAGAGTGTTGTGGTTCGACCGGAGATTGTTCAACAAACTACGGAAAAGATTAAGATGATTCAGGAGAAGATGAGAATTGCTCAGAATCGTCTGAAGAGTTATCACGACAAGAGGAGGAAGTCACTTGAGTTTCAAGAGGGAGATCATGTGTTTCTTCGTGTTACTCCGATAACTGGGGTTGGTCGAGCTTTGAAGTCGAAGAAGTTGACACCTCGATTTATTGGTCCTTATCAGATTTTGGAGAGGATAGGGGAGGTAGCCTATCGTATCGCTTTACCGCCGTCGCTTGCGAATTTGCATGAGGTTTTTCATGTGTCTCAGTTGAGGAGGTACATTCCTGATCCGTCGCATGTAGTCCAAGTAGATGATGTACATGTGAGAGATAACCTGACTGTTGAAACATCACCTATGAGGATCGAGGATCGAGAGTTGAAGCAGTTGCGGGGTAAAGAGATTGTTTTGGTAAAGGTAGCTTGGGGAGGACCAGCAGGTGGCAATGTGACTTGGGAACTTGAGAGTCAGATGAAGGAGTCTTATCCAGAGTTATTCGCTTGAGGTATGTTTTCGAGGACGAAAACTCTTTTAGTGGGGGAGAGTTGTAACACCCCGATAAAAATAAGATAATTATTTAAATTGAGTTAATAATATATTTATTAATTTAATTAAATAATTGGAATTATTATTATTATTGGAATAATAATTATTGGAATATTATTGGGATTATTATTATTGGATTATTATTATTATTATTATTGGAATAAAAGTTGGAATTTAGAAAAGGTCCCATTTGGTAAAAAGGGTTATTTTCACGTGGAAAAGGAAAAAGAGACAAAAAGTGGAAAAGTGGAAAAAGGGCAAAGAGCAAGAGAACAAGGGTTGAAGGAAGGAAAAGCTTGGAGCTCAGAGATTTGCCGGATTGACTCAGGTAAGGGGGGTTTATCATCGTTTAATGGGTATTATGGGATAATATGTAATGGGTAGTGATAAACCATTGATTTGCCTCTGATTTGAATGATGCATGATGAGAATTGTGAAATGTGGGATGAACGAAAAATTGGATTATGATTGAAAGGAATTCGTAGGAATTAGATGTATAATGTTAGAATTTGTGAAATCGAACAGGGTATGATTCGTGTTAGATGATATGAACGATTACTGTGAAAAATTGGATTATAGGAAGTTGGAATTGGTAGATCTCGTAGCAGAGAAGACCATAGCAGATCTGGAAATCTGGTTTCTGGTCATACGCGTATGGCACTAGGCAATACGCGTATGAGATGGTCTGGTACGCGTATGGCACTAGGCAATACGCGTATGGATGAGGAAGATGATGTTTTGAACGTGGTTTGGTCTCTGTTGGTACGCGTATGGGGAAGTGGTACGCGTAGCATACGCGTATGAGATAGGTGGTACGCGTATGGGATTTGGCTGAGAAATGGGCCATACGTGTATGGGACTAGGCAATACGCGTATGGGCAGGATTGTGATTTTCCTGAGCTGTTGTTGTGCAGTTTTTAACTGTTCAGCTGAGTAACGTAATTCAGCTGATGTATGATATATTAGGGATCATTTCCCGTTGTTTTGAGTAGTATAGGTTTTGGTAGAGTGTGCTAATACTGTGGTTGTTCTTTGGCATGATCTGATATGTTTATGTGATAAAATACTGATGATGTGTGATGGTATGCATGATCCTGTGAATGTATCAGTTATGTATGCATTTGCGAATAGACTGTTTTATGGCTTAGAGTGTGAGCATATGTCTATTCTTGAATTGTGGTTGATGATTTAGCATTGCTAGGTGATTAGCATGCATATTGTGGCCTTTATGGTGGTAGCTAATTCCCATGGTGAGGAATTAGTGAGTTAGTCATTATGGACTGTTGTTGATGTTTGCATGCTAGGTGAATTAGCGTGCATAGCATGGCCCTTGGGGTGGTAGCTAATTCCCATGGTGAGGAATTAGTGAGTGAGTCACTAGGTCTCAAATGAGTGGGACTAGTGGGCTTGGTAGCCGTGCCTGGATTTGGACGGTGAGGTGAACTATATGTTCACAAATAGTCGGTACCGCATGCATGGAGTCTCATTGCATATTGTATTGTATGGCGTATAATATGAATGGATGTATTCCAATATTATACGTGTGTTTTGCGATTGAGTTGAGTATGATTCTAGTTGATATTGCCGTTGCTGAATGTATGATCTGATTTGGGTGATGAAATGTGTTAAATTACTTAACATTGCATGATATTTTATAATGCTTATTATATCGATTGAGGAACTCACCCTTACAACTATTTTTCAGGTAACGAGCAGTGATTGAGTAGAAGCTAGTGCTTGGAGTCTAGTGTAGTCTCCTTAGTGGGTCGTGCTCTGATAGATGTAACATCGGGACGGGATGTTTTTACTTTGTTGAATAATTTTACATGTAATATGTTACATGTTTTACATGATTGATGAGATTTCTATCCGCTGCGTTTTATGCAAATGCTTATGTTTTGAATTAATAAAAGAGCATGACAGTTATATGGTTGAATGGTGTGAAATATTGTGTGACACCCTTAAATTGCATATTTACTCTGATTGATATATGTATTTGTTGTTTTAATTAAATATTTGGGGTATTTTAGAAGGGTGTTACAAAATGCACTTGCTTGCTTGCACAACTGGATCTCTTGGCCAGTCTTGACTGATGACTTGCACTTGGGCAAATGGACAATGCAATGCCATGCAGTGGACAATGTAATGTTAATGACCTAAACATGAAAATATATGTACAAAATGGGAGGTTCAAATTTGAGGTGCTACAACGAGCACAACAGAAAATTGGTTCAGTCAAACAACAAGAAAATACAGATGCATATGCATTTTCCACTGTTTTGCACATATGCTCACAAGTTTGATGCATAATTAGAATGCCACACAACAATAAACATCCAAAGAGATACATCATGTATATATACAATATTATTATGTAGTATAGCTATTTAACCATGAAACTTTGCAGAGAGAGAAAGGAACAGTATCACCTCGATGCCGGAGTAACTTGATGAACAATAGACGTCTTCATCTTTGTTCAAGTTTGTACACGTTGGCATGGGGGTGTCAATGGCCTTAGCTTTTGCCATATCAAATCTCTTGATAGGGTCCAAACAATACTTTGTTTGGCTCACGAAAGTTCCTTCTTTGAGCTGTTTAATTTGCAAACCGAGAAAGTATGTGAGCTCCCTCATCATACTCATCTCGAATTCGCCCTGCATAAGGTTTAGCTTAGATCGAGTTGTAACACCCTTTGAGATATCTCCGAGAATGTTGTCGATTGGATGGTCTTTGTAAGACTTCCAAGCTTGAGGGAGATCATCGTTTGAAGGCGAATGAGCTACCTCGATTTCCTCATGATGTACATCTTTATCCTCCTCAATTTTGACTATGTCGGGTTGATCAATCCCCGGCTCGCCACCTTTGAGTATGTCTTCAGTAGATGTACCTGCACCATGAACAACACTACCCTTTCCGATGTTTCTCGGATTGGATTCATCAA
The DNA here is from genome assembly GCF_024323335.1 of Lathyrus oleraceus. Taxonomy (NCBI): domain Eukaryota; kingdom Viridiplantae; phylum Streptophyta; class Magnoliopsida; order Fabales; family Fabaceae; genus Lathyrus; species Lathyrus oleraceus. Next base: position 479,248,770 of record NC_066583.1, on the reverse strand, counting down.
AAGTGACATGTACAGACTCTTCTGTACCAAGTATTGCTCCACGGTTGTTGTCACCATAAGTTACATATCCCTTCTTCTTAGCCACGAAGTCAATGAAGAGTGATATGTCTCCTGACATGTGCCTTGAGCATCCACTGTCGAGAACCCATCTTCTCTCGGTGGTCTCGAGGCATTGTGTAACACCCCGATAATAATATGATAATTATTTAAATTAAGTTAATAATATATTTATTAATTTAATTAGATAATTGGATTATTATTATTATTATTTCGGAATTATTGAATTATTATTATTATTGGAATAATAATATAACTTGGAAAATATATAAGTTGGAATAAGGAAAAAGAGTTTCATTTGGAAAACAAGGTTTTCACGTGAAACACAGAGAAGCGATTGTGAAAGAGGAAAAGGGCAAGAGGCGGAGCAAGAGGAAGAGGATTGAAGAAGAGAAGAGCTCGGAGCTTGAGATTCGCCGGATTAACTCAGGTAAGGGGGTTTATCGTCGTTTAATGGGTATTATGGGTTAGCATGTAATGGGTAGTGATAAACCGTGATTTGACCCTAATTGGGATTTTGAAATGCTGAGAAATTTTGATGAATAAGTTGTGTTAGACTGTAATTGAATCTGTGTTTGGGTTAGTTGTAAATTTCCGAAAGTGTAGCTTTTTACGGAATTGGAATCGGAGGTCCGGAAGTCCTCCAATGGCGGAAAATGCGGAGAATTCTGCATTCTGCCTTGAGTTAGCGCAGGAACAGCTTCTGTCTTGCGTTAACCGGTTAACCCAGGGTGTTAACCGCTTAACACTGTTTTGAATTGTGAAAATTGCTGTTTTGTCTGCGTTAACCGGTTAACCCAGGGTGTTAACCGGTTAACACTGTTGTGATTGCTGAAATATTGTTGTTTGTGCTGCGTTAACCGGTTAACCCAGGGCGTTAACCGGTTAACACTGTTAAGTTTTGGGACAGGAAGCGTGTTGTGCTGCGTTAACCGGTTAACCCAGGGCGTTAACCGGTTAACACTGTTGCAGAGTGGAAAAAAATGTTAATTAAAATGTTGTGTGCCTAATTGGTGGTTGCCTATATCGGTGTGTGATATAGTAGGGATTATTTCCCGCTGTTTTGAGCAGTATAGGTATTAGTAGAGTGTGCTAATACTGTGTTTAATTATTTGACATGATATGATGTTTTGATACATGTGTCGATGATGTCTGATGGTATGCATAATGCTGTGAATGTATATATTATGCATGTATTTGTGAATGGACTGTTGTATGGCTTAGAGTGTGAGCATATGTCCATTGTAGATTGTTGTTGATGTTGCATTGCTAGATGATTAGCGTGCATAGCATAGCCCTTGGGGTTGTAGCTAATTCCCATAGTGAGGAATTAGTGAGTGAATCATTGTGGATTTGTTGTTGATGTTTCATGCTAGATGATTAGTGTGCATAGCATAACCTTTGGGGCTGTAGCTAATTCCCATGGTGAGGAATTAGTGAGTGAGTCATTAGATCTCAAATGAGTGGGACTAGTGAGCTTAGTAGCCGTATCTGGATTGATCGGTGAGCTTGAACTATATGTTCAAGAATAGTCGGTACCGCATGTGTGGAGTCTCATTGCATAATGTATGTATGGCGTATAATATGAATGGATGTATTCCAATATTATACGTGTGGTTGTGTTGATATTGAGTATGAGTATGATTGAGTTGATATTGTCGTTGCTGAATGTGTAATCTGATTTGGGTGATGAAATGTGTTATTTACTCAACATGACATGATAATTTATAATGCTTATTATATCGATTGAGGAACTCACCCTTACAACTATTTTTCAGGTAACGAGAAATGAGTTGAGTAGAAGCGAATGCTTGGAGTCTAGTGTAGTCTCCTTAGTGGGTCATGCTCTGATAGATGTAACATCGGGAGGGAACCTTTTAATTATGTTGTTAATGATTGTTGAACCAGTTTACATGTAGTATGTTACATGTTTGAATGATCGATTTGATCTCTATTTACCGAGTCCGTCGGAACCATTTGAGGTTTACTGTGATGCTTCATTGTTGGGTTTGGGTGGTGTGTTGATGCAGAATAAGCAGGTTATAGCTTATGCTTCGAGACAACTGAGGGTTCATGAAAGGAACTATCCGACACACGATTTAGAGTTGGCAGCCGTGGTATTTGTTCTGAAGTTATGGAGGCATTACTTGTACGGGTCAAGATTTGAGGTTTTCAGTGACCATAAAAGTTTAAAGTATTTGTTTGATCAGAAAGAGCTGAATATGAGACAGAGAAGATGGTTAGAGTTTCTGAAGGATTATGACTTTGGTTTGAATTACCATCCGGGTAAAGCAAACGTAGTGGCTGATGCATTGAGTCGGAAATCATTACATATGTCTATGCTAATGGTTAAGGAATTGGATTTAATTGAGCAGTTTAGAGACTTGAGTTTGGTGTGTGAGAGTACTCACAATAGTGTTAAATTGGGAATGTTGAAGTTAACAAGTGGTATTCTGGATGAGATCAGAGAGGGTCAGAAATCCGATGTGTTTTTGGTTGATAAGTTGACTTTAGTGAATCAAGGCCAAGGTGGTGAATTCAGAGTTGATGAGAATGGTGTTTTGAAATTTGGTAATCGGGTGTGTATTCCGGATGTTACCGAACTTAAGAAGAGTATTCTGGAGGAAGGACATCGTAGTGGCTTGAGTATTCATCCTGGAGCTACGAAGATGTATCATGATTTGAAAAAGTTATTTTGGTGGCCGGGGATGAAAAGAGAAATTGCGAGTTTTGTTTATTCCTGTTTGACTTGTCAGAAGTCAAAGATTGAGCATCAGAAGCCGTCTAGGCTAATGCAACCGTTGGCTATTCCAGAGTGGAAGTGGGATAGTATCAGTATGGATTTTGTTTCTGGTTTGCCGAGGACAAATAAGAATTTTGAAGCCATTTGGGTGATTGTTGACAGATTGACAAAGTCGGCTCATTTCATTCCGATCAGAATGGATTATCCGTTAGAGAGATTAGCCGAGTTGTATATTGAGAAGATTGTAAGTTTGCATGGTATTCCGTCGAGTATTGTTTCAGACAGAGATCCTAGATTTACATCGAAGTTCTGGGAAGGTTTGCAGAGGGCTTTGGGAACTAAGCTGAGATTGAGTTCTGCATATCATCCGCAGACTGATGGTCAGACTGAGAGGACGATTCAGTCATTAGAGGATCTTTTGAGAGCTTGTGTTTTGGAAAAGGGAGGTGCTTGGGATTGTTATTTACCTTTGATTGAGTTTACCTACAACAATAGTTTTCATTCGAGCATTGGTATGGCACCGTTTGAAGCTTTGTATGGTAGGAGATGTCGGACACCTTTATGTTGGTATGAGTCCGGTGAGAGCGCTGTGGTTGGACCGGAGATTGTTCAACAAACTACGGAAAAGATTAAGATGATTCAGGAGAAGATGAGAATTGCTCAGAGTCGTCAGAAGAGTTATCATGATAAGAGGAGGAAGTCACTTGAGTTTCAAGAGGGAGATCATGTGTTTCTTCGTGTTACTCCGATAACTGGTGTTGGGCGAGCTTTGAAGTCGAAAAAGTTGACACCTCGATTTATTGGTCCTTATCAGATTTTGGAGAGGATAGGGGAAGTAGCCTATCGTATCGCTTTACCGCCGTCGCTTGCGAATTTGCATGAGGTTTTTCATGTGTCTCAGTTGAGGAGGTACATTCATGATCCGTCGCATGTAGTCCAAGTAGATGATGTACAGGTGAGAGATAACCTGACTGTTGAAACATCACCTATGAGGATTGAGGATCGAGAGTTGAAGCAGTTGCGGGGTAAAGAGATTGCCTTGGTGAAGGTAGCTTGGGGAGGACCAGCAGGTGGCAATGTGACTTGGGAACTTGAGAGTAAGATGAAGGAGTCTTACCCAGAGTTGTTCGCTTGAGGTATGTTTTCGAGGACGAAAACTCTTTTAGTGGGGGAGAGTTATAACACCCCGATAATAATATGATAATTATTTAAATTAAGTTAATAATATATTTATTAATTTAATTAGATAATTGGATTATTATTATTATTATTTCGGAATTATTGAATTATTATTATTATTGGAATAATAATATAACTTGGAAAATATATAAGTTGGAATAAGGAAAAAGAGTTTCATTTGGAAAATAAGGTTTTCACGTGAAACACAGAGAAGCGATTGTGAAAGAGGAAAAGGGCAAGAGGCGGAGCAAGAGGAAGAGGATTGAAGAAGAGAAGAGCTCGGAGCTTGAGATTCGCCGGATTAACTCAGGTAAGGGGGGTTTATCGTCGTTTAATGGGTATTATGGGTTAGCATGTAATGGGTAGTGATAAACCGTGATTTGACCCTAATTGGGATTTTGAAATGCTGAGAAATTTTGATGAATAAGTTGTGTTAGACTGTAATTGAATCTGTGTTTGGGTTAGTTGTAAATTTCCGAAAGTGTAGCTTTTTACGGAATTGGAATCGGAGGTCCGGAAGTCCTCCAATGGCGGAAAATGCGGAGAATTCTGCATTCTGCCTTGAGTTAGCGCAGGAACAGCTTCTGTCTTGCGTTAACCGGTTAACCCAGGGTGTTAACCGCTTAACACTGTTTTGAATTGTGAAAATTGCTGTTTTGTCTGCGTTAACCGGTTAACCCAGGGTGTTAACCGGTTAACACTGTTGTGATTGCTGAAATATTGCTGTTTGTGCTGCGTTAACCGGTTAACCCAGGGCGTTAACCGGTTAACACTGTTAAGTTTTGGGACAGGAAGCGTGTTGTGCTGCGTTAACCGGTTAACCCAGGGCGTTAACCGGTTAACACTGTTGCAGAGTGGAAAAAAATGTTAATTAAAATGTTGTGTGCCTAATTGGTGGTTGCCTATATCGGTGTGTGATATAGTAGGGATTATTTCCCGCTGTTTTGAGCAGTATAGGTATTAGTAGAGTGTGCTAATACTGTGTTTAATTATTTGACATGATATGATGTTTTGATACATGTGTCGATGATGTCTGATGGTATGCATAATGCTGTGAATGTATATATTATGCATGTATTTGTGAATGGACTGTTGTATGGCTTAGAGTGTGAGCATATGTCCATTGTAGATTGTTGTTGATGTTGCATTGCTAGATGATTAGCGTGCATAGCATAGCCCTTGGGGTTGTAGCTAATTCCCATAGTGAGGAATTAGTGAGTGAATCATTGTGGATTTGTTGTTGATGTTGCATGCTAGATGATTAGTGTGCATAGCATAGCCTTTGGGGCTGTAGCTAATTCCCATGGTGAGGAATTAGTGAGTGAGTCATTAGATCTCAAATGAGTGGGACTAGTGAGCTTAGTAGCCGTATCTGGATTGATCGGTGAGCTTGAACTATATGTTCAAGAATAGTCGGTACCGCATGTGTGGAGTCTCATTGCATAATGTATGTATGGCGTATAATATGAATGGATGTATTCCAATATTATACGTGTGGTTGTGTTGATATTGAGTATGAGTATGATTGAGTTGATATTGCCGTTGCTGAATGTGTAATCTGATTTGGGTGATGAAATGTGTTATTTACTCAACATGACATGATAATTTATAATGCTTATTATATCGATTGAGGAACTCACCCTTACAACTATTTTTCAGGTAACGAGAAATGAGTTGAGTAGAAGCGAATGCTTGGAGTCTAGTGTAGTCTCCTTAGTGGGTCATGCTCTGATAGATGTAACATCGGGAGGGAACCTTTTAATTATGTTGTTAATGATTGTTGAACCAGTTTACATGTAGTATGTTACATGTTTGAATGATCGATTTGATCTCTATTTACCGAGTCCGTCGGAACCATTTGAGGTTTACTGTGATGCTTCATTGTTGGGTTTGGGTGGTGTGTTGATGCAGAATAAGCAGGTTATAGCTTATGCTTCGAGACAACTGAGGGTTCATGAAAGGAACTATCCGACACACGATTTAGAGTTGGCAGCCGTGGTATTTGTTCTGAAGTTATGGAGGCATTACTTGTACGGGTCAAGATTTGAGGTTTTCAGTGACCATAAAAGTTTAAAGTATTTGTTTGATCAGAAAGAGCTGAATATGAGACAGAGAAGATGGTTAGAGTTTCTGAAGGATTATGACTTTGGTTTGAATTACCATCCGGGTAAAGCAAACGTAGTGGCTGATGCATTGAGTCGGAAATCATTACATATGTCTATGCTAATGGTTAAGGAATTGGATTTAATTGAGCAGTTTAGAGACTTGAGTTTGGTGTGTGAGAGTACTCACAATAGTGTTAAATTGGGAATGTTGAAGTTAACAAGTGGTATTCTGGATGAGATCAGAGAGGGTCAGAAATCCGATGTGTTTTTGGTTGATAAGTTGACTTTAGTGAATCAAGGCCAAGGTGGTGAATTCAGAGTTGATGAGAATGGTGTTTTGAAATTTGGTAATCGGGTGTGTATTCCGGATGTTACCGAACTTAAGAAGAGTATTCTGGAGGAAGGACATCGTAGTGGCTTGAGTATTCATCCTGGAGCTACGAAGATGTATCATGATTTGAAAAAGTTATTTTGGTGGCCGGGGATGAAAAGAGAAATTGCGAGTTTTGTTTATTCCTGTTTGACTTGTCAGAAGTCAAAGATTGAGCATCAGAAGCCGTCTAGGCTAATGCAACCGTTGGCTATTCCAGAGTGGAAGTGGGATAGTATCAGTATGGATTTTGTTTCTGGTTTGCCGAGGACAAATAAGAATTTTGAAGCCATTTGGGTGATTGTTGACAGATTGACAAAGTCGGCTCATTTCATTCCGATCAGAATGGATTATCCGTTAGAGAGATTAGCCGAGTTGTATATTGAGAAGATTGTAAGTTTGCATGGTATTCCGTCGAGTATTGTTTCAGACAGAGATCCTAGATTTACATCGAAGTTCTGGGAAGGTTTGCAGAGGGCTTTGGGAACTAAGCTGAGATTGAGTTCTGCATATCATCCGCAGACTGATGGTCAGACTGAGAGGACGATTCAGTCATTAGAGGATCTTTTGAGAGCTTGTGTTTTGGAAAAGGGAGGTGCTTGGGATTGTTATTTACCTTTGATTGAGTTTACCTACAACAATAGTTTTCATTCGAGCATTGGTATGGCACCGTTTGAAGCTTTGTATGGTAGGAGATGTCGGACACCTTTATGTTGGTATGAGTCCGGTGAGAGCGCTGTGGTTGGACCGGAGATTGTTCAACAAACTACGGAAAAGATTAAGATGATTCAGGAGAAGATGAGAATTGCTCAGAGTCGTCAGAAGAGTTATCATGATAAGAGGAGGAAGTCACTTGAGTTTCAAGAGGGAGATCATGTGTTTCTTCGTGTTACTCCGATAACTGGTGTTGGGCGAGCTTTGAAGTCGAAAAAGTTGACACCTCGATTTATTGGTCCTTATCAGATTTTGGAGAGGATAGGGGAAGTAGCCTATCGTATCGCTTTACCGCCGTCGCTTGCGAATTTGCATGAGGTTTTTCATGTGTCTCAGTTGAGGAGGTACATTCATGATCCGTCGCATGTAGTCCAAGTAGATGATGTACAGGTGAGAGATAACCTGACTGTTGAAACATCACCTATGAGGATTGAGGATCGAGAGTTGAAGCAGTTGCGGGGTAAAGAGATTGCCTTGGTGAAGGTAGCTTGGGGAGGACCAGCAGGTGGCAATGTGACTTGGGAACTTGAGAGTAAGATGAAGGAGTCTTACCCAGAGTTGTTCGCTTGAGGTATGTTTTCGAGGACGAAAACTCTTTTAGTGGGGGAGAGTTGTAACACCCCGATAATAATATGATAATTATTTAAATTAAGTTAATAATATATTTATTAATTTAATTAGATAATTGGATTATTATTATTATTATTTCGGAATTATTGAATTATTATTATTATTGGAATAATAATATAATTTGGAAAATATATAAGTTGGAATAAGGAAAAAGAGTTTCATTTGGAAAATAAGGTTTTCACGTGAAACACAGAGAAGTGATTGTGAAAGAGGAAAAGGGCAAGAGGCGGAGCAAGAGGAAGAGGATTGAAGAAGAGAAGAGCTCGGAGCTTGAGATTCGCCGGATTAACTCAGGTAAGGGGGGTTTATCGTCGTTTAATGGGTATTATGGGTTAGCATGTAATGGGTAGTGATAAACCGTGATTTGACCCTAATTGGGATTTTGAAATGCTGAGAAATTTTGATGAATAAGTTGTGTTAGACTGTAATTGAATCTGTGTTTGGGTTAGTTGTAAATTTCCGAAAGTGTAGCTTTTTACGGAATTGGAATCGGAGGTCCGGAAGTCCTCCAATGGCGGAAAATGCGGAGAATTCTGCATTCTGCCTTGAGTTAGCGCAGGAACAGCTTCTGTCTTGCGTTAACCGGTTAACCCAGGGTGTTAACCGCTTAACACTGTTTTGAATTGTGAAAATTGCTGTTTTGTCTGCGTTAACCGGTTAACCCAGGGTGTTAACCGGTTAACATTGTTGTGATTGCTGAAATATTGCTGTTTGTGCTGCGTTAACCGGTTAACCCAGGGCGTTAACCGGTTAACACTGTTAAGTTTTGGGACAGGAAGCGTGTTGTGCTGCGTTAACCGGTTAACCCAGGGCGTTAACCGGTTAACACTGTTGCAGAGTGGAAAAAAATGTTAATTAAAATGTTGTGTGCCTAATTGGTGGTTGCCTATATCGGTGTGTGATATAGTAGGGATTATTTCCCGCTGTTTTGAGCAGTATAGGTATTAGTAGAGTGTGCTAATACTGTGTTTAATTATTTGACATGATATGATGTTTTGATACATGTGTCGATGATGTCTGATGGTATGCATAATGCTGTGAATGTATATATTATGCATGTATTTGTGAATGGACTGTTGTATGGCTTAGAGTGTGAGCATATGTCCATTGTAGATTGTTGTTGATGTTGCATTGCTAGATGAATAGCGTGCATAGCATAGCCCTTGGGGTTGTAGCTAATTCCCATAGTGAGGAATTAGTGAGTGAATCATTGTGGATTTGTTGTTGATGTTGCATGCTAGATGATTAGTGTGCATAGCATAGCCTTTGGGGCTGTAGCTAATTCCCATGGTGAGGAATTAGTGAGTGAGTCATTAGATCTCAAATGAGTGGGACTAGTGAGCTTAGTAGCCGTATCTGGATTGATCGGTGAGCTTGAACTATATGTTCAAGAATAGTCGGTACCGCATGTGTGGAGTCTCATTGCATAATGTATGTATGGCGTATAATATGAATGGATGTATTCCAATATTATACGTGTGGTTGTGTTGATATTGAGTATGAGTATGATTGAGTTGATATTGCCGTTGCTGAATGTGTAATCTGATTTGGGTGATGAAATGTGTTATTTACTCAACATGACATGATAATTTATAATGCTTATTATATCGATTGAGGAACTCACCCTTACAACTATTTTTCAGGTAACGAGAAATGAGTTGAGTAGAAGCGAATGCTTGGAGTCTAGTGTAGTCTCCTTAGTGGGTCATGCTCTGATAGATGTAACATCGGGAGGGAACCTTTTAATTATGTTGTTAATGATTGTTGAACCAGTTTACATGTAGTATGTTACATGTTTGAATGATCGATTTGATCTCTATCCGCTGCGTATTGTGCAATACTTTATGTTTTGAGTTAAATAATGAGCATGACTAAATATTTATGGCGAATAGTGTGAAATATTGTGTGACACCCTTGATTGCATATTACTCTGATTGATATGTTGTTATAGTTTAATTAAATATTTGGGGTATTTTAGAAGGGTGTTACACATTGTACCTATGGAAATATAATTAACAAGAGAAGGTACCCAATGGCTTATTGGGTCCTGAATGGTGAGGAACGAAATGGTTGCATTTGGGCAGCCATTGATAAATGCCTTTAGGAACTAAAAATCTCCTAAACCTACATTTAGCAATGGAGTGGCCTTTCTTGCAACAATAAAGACAAGAGAAATTTACATTTTGATTGCTTTTGCTATCTTCATCCTTTATAACATATTTATATTTTTGATATGGATTAACCATACTTTTTTGAAAGTTTGATTTGTCGATAGCAAAAGTAATCTTGGGCTCAAGAGCCTTGTCAAGTTTGGCCTTTAGGTTTCTTACTTCACCTTGCCAAATGTAACAAGTATCACACCCAAAGTTCATCATTCTACTTCTAAGGTCCGCATAACTTGTTTTTGTGCTTTCCACTATAGAAGCTTTAAGTGCCTCAAGTTTCTTTTCGGATTCTTGAATTTTATGTTCCAAATGAGAAAAAAAAATTCTTATTTGAGGCAAGCCTTTTAAAGGCCTCTTTCGCTTCATAGTGTAAAGTATCAAAAGCAGTTTGCAATTCATGATGAGACATACTAGAGGAATTTTCATATTTAGCATGTCGTACCTGTTTCTTCTTGTTCTTTTGATGAGCAGAGAGACATAAGTTTGCTTTTTCATCTTCATCACTAGAACTTTCATCATCGGAGGAGTCGTTGTCGCTTTCCCAAGCTATGTATGCTCTCCTTGGCTTTGATGATTTCTTGTGTGATTTGTATGATTCCTTTTCCTTTGTCTTCTTGTTCATCGGACAGTCCGGTTTGTAATGACCCGGCTTTCCACACGTATAGCACGACCCTCTAGTCATTTTACCTTTTGAGTCATCACTTTTAGAGTACCTAGATTGTTTCCGGAAGTTTACCAAGTTCTTCTCGGAGTGTTGGATGTCGTTCTTTCTCACATAACGATTGTAACGTTTAACGAACAACCTCATATCTTCTCTCTTGTCCTCTTCTTCTTCGTCGCTCGAGGAATAATCACTTTGCTCTTTTGCTTGAGACTTCGAGGAGGAAGTCTTTAGAGCTATCGATTTCTTTTCACTCACCTTTACTTTGTCCTTCTTTTCTTTCTTTTCACGTTGTTCCAGGCTCAAGAGTACTTGTTCATGCTCTTGTAGTTTGCCAAATAATGTTGTCAAGTCTAATATGGTAAGATCATTTGCTTCTTTGATGGCGGTCACTTTCGGCTGCCATTCCCTGTTAAGACATCTTAAGATCTTATTAGTAGCAATATCATTGGAAACAGGCCTACCAAGTGAATGTAATCGATTGATGAGATGAGTGAATCTCTTTTGCATGCCAGCAATGGTTTCCCCTTGCTCCATGAAAAAGAGATCAAACTCTTGTGTTAGTGTATTGATTCTAGCCAACTTAACATCGTTCGTCCCCTCATGGGCAATTTGTAGTGAATCCCACATGGCCTTAGCAGTAGGACAATGGGATACACGATAGTATTCATCTACACCTAGTGAGGAGATTAGGATATTTTTGGCTTTCCAATCATAATTGTATTTCTTTTCATCATCATCAGTCCATTGTGCTTCGGGCTTAGGCACCAATTCGTTGTTCTCATTGGTCATGGTTATTTGAATTGGACCATTGAGAATAACGTTCCATATTTTTCTATCTATGGAATTTATGTGCACCCGCATACAGTCTTTCCAATAACTATAATTTTCACCATTGAAAACGGGAGCTCTATTGTAAGCCCTTTTAGGTTCGTTAGCCATTTTCTATCAAAGTTATATTTTGAAGCACGGAGTGAACCGGAGCTCCTGATACCACTTGTTAGACTATGGCACGGATCTAGAAGGGGGGGGGGGGGGTTGAATAGATCCCAATTAAAAACTTGAGTCGACGCTACCAATTTAAAGATTGGTTTTGAAAATTTATTTTAAGTGCGGAAGCGGCCGAGGAAAAATGTTAGTCTAAAATGAGCCGTTATTGGAAAACCGGATACGCGTTAAGCTAATGGATTAGAGATAAAGTGAAATACAAATCACTACACTATTTGCACAATCAATGATATATTTCACTTACTAGCAAGCCTAGTTCCAATGATCCAAAATACCAAATTAAACTAGATGCAAACTTAAGACAACTTTGGCTTATGCAAATTAACAAACACTTGGTGTGCATAAACACTCCAAGTGATATTTGAGTTGAGTAAGTAATTCAAATTGACCTAGTACAATATACTATTGTACTTTGTTATTCAAACAGGAGTTTTAATCTCTTACTCAACTTATATCAATGTTTGGTAAAATTGCTTAAACTAAAATCACTTAATTTTTAAGCTGAAAAACACTTATGCAGAAAATTAAAGAAGACAGAGATTTGATGAGGCAGTTCCCCCGCCGTCCTCGCTTCGGGGTACGTCTGCCCTCAATTCTAAAATTAGAATTGAGATGATTAATTAGATATCACCTGTGAAATTTAACCGTTTATACAAGGATTGCAAAGCAAGTAAACAACAGAACTTCCAATGTGTTGAATGATGCTTCCTATCCTTGCTCCTTGATTCAAGATGAATTAAGACCTTCGATCGTTGTTGCTAGACCTCCGATTCCAGCCCCTTTGTTGAAGAATCTTCCGTTCTTCAAACCCTCGGCCCGGCTGATCTCAAACACAACGAATCGAACCCGAATCCTTCACTTCAATATCACCGAATCCGCTACTAGACTGATGAAGACTTCCTCTTCTCAATCACCTTCGCTCAGCTGAATATTGATGAAGCAATTCGTCCAAAAACCCCCAAACACAAACCGGTATTGGAGGACAAAACCCTAACGGTTTTATTCAAGAAAGAACCTGCCACAAGCTTCAACCCGAACCGGATTCTCCAATCACAGCTTCGAACCTTATCACCTTTAACCGATCACGAACCACATAAAAAATGATTGTGTGTAGTTGATGTGTTGTGAAATGTTGAAGATGAAGATGATGAATCTTGGACACCTTTTTCACTCTTTCTTGTTTCCTTGAACACTTGAATTCAAATTTACAAATGTTAGTTGAAACAAGTAATTAAACTTCTATATATAATAACCAACTTACCAACCAAAAATAACAGCTTTTCAAACAGTGGAAAATATTCAGAAAACTGAGTTTACGCACGAGCGGTCGACCATAGGTCGGCGTGCGCTGACCCGTGGGAAAATGAAAGTTTCATGCGCCGACCCTATGGTCGACTCAAGTCTTCCATGCGCTGACCCGTGGCCAACTGCACTATGCCATGCGCCGACCTGTGGTCGACTCAAGCCACTATGCGCTGACCAGTCACCAACTGGTCTATGTTATGCGCTGACCCGTGGCTCATGCGCTGACCCTTGCGGTCGACTCAAAGTCTCCATGCGCTGACCCGTGACCAACTGCACTATGTTATGCGCTGACCTATGGTCGACTCAAACCCTGCAAATCTGCAAAAATTCAGATTTTTATGGTTTTCATGCATTTTGTCATGACCACATTTTATCCACATATGTTGTATGAAATATAGAAATTTAGATGAGCATAGAAAAGGATATGATAGGTGATATGTTGCATTTATTTTGTAGAGGTGGAATCGACAATGCCGATTCATCCATGGTGGTCATTTGTCATCATCGAAACCTATGATCGTATGTTGTATGACAGTTTGCCCTTACAAGATCCGGTTCTGATTGTGATAAAATATTTATCAACACTTCACAGTGTTCAGTACCGATCCATTTTTGTGTGAGAAACAATGGTCGCTGCTAACGCTGCTAACATTATTAACAACAATGAGAGAGATCACTACAGTACAAAACCACCAACCTTGGATGGTGATAAATTTGATTATTGAAAAGATAGAATAGAAAGTTTCTTTCTTAGTTACGATGTTGATCTCTAGGATCTTGTAGTCGATGGCTACGTTCACCCAGTTAATGTTGAAGGAAATAATATAGCAAGAAGTGTTATGACTGATCAACAGAAGAAGGATTTCAAAAATCATCACAGGGCCATAATTATATTGGTAAATGTTATCTCTTATACTGAGTATGAGAAGATAACAAATAGAGATTATGTCAAATCCATATTTGACTCTCTAAGGATGATTCATGAGGGGAATGCTCAAGTAAAGGAGACAAAGGCTTTGGCCTTGATTCAGAAGTATGAGGCATTCAAAATGGATGATGATGAAATAGTTGAGACTATGTTCTCAAGGTTTCAGATGCTTGTTGCAGGACTGAAAGTTATGGACAAAGGATACTCTATAGCTGACCATGTCAAGAAGATTATCAAAAGTCTTCCTAAAAATTGGAAATCTATGGTAACAACTTTGAATCTAGCAAAGGATCTTAACATCATTAGTCTTGAAGAACTTGTTAGTTCTTTGAGAAGCCACGAGATTGAACTCGAGGAAGATGAACATCAAAAGCAAGGTAAATCTGTTGCTTTAAAGTCTAAGCCTGAGAAGACAAAAGCTTATTAAGCTGAGGAAGAATCAGAATGTTCCGATGAAGACTCAGAAAATGATGATGAATTGTCTCTAATTTCAAAGAGACTCAACAAACTATGGAAGCACAGAGACAATGGTCAAGGTAAGTTTAGAGGAGCTAGAAGAAATATTGGTCATTATGATTCTTCTTTAGAACAGAAGAAGGGGTTGATGGCTATATGGGACGATTCAAAATCATAAGAAGATGATTATGACGAGGGACAAGCCAATGTTGCATTGATGGCAACAATAGTTGATCCAGAAGGTTCTGAAGAACTAGAAGACATGGTGTTGTTAGAATTAGATTCAGACTCCGACTCTGAAGAGGTAATTTTAATCTATCTCGTTCTGATCTTGAATCATGTCTCTCTGAAATGTTGGAAACGTACCCGAGTCTTCAGAGTAAGTACAAGAACTTTAAACAAGTTCAAGTAGTTACTTCTGAAACTCATAATGATATTGAGAAAGATATTTCCTCTATAAAATAAAAATTATTTTCTTTAGAAAGTAACAACTCTGCCTTGAAAATAAAAATTTCAAAACTAGAGGAGGAAATAGTCTCAGAAGCTTCTGATACTAATTGCGTCATTATGATATCATTTTGTAAATTAAAAAAAGGATTGTACCAACTAATACTTTCTTCGTTGGTTGGAGAGATATTGTCTTTTTAAATTTTAATTTTCCTACCCAAGAACACTTATAAAATGAAATTCTACCTATTTTATAATATGTTAAATATATGTGATTAACATGTAATAAGTTCTAACTTATGCTGTAATTTTGAAAATAATCTACAAACAGGTCAACCATGGATGAATTTTGAGACTGTGAAGTTGAAGTTAGAGAAGGGTTTATACCTTACAATAGATCAATTTGCGAGTGATGTAAGGATCATATTTTACAATGCCACTATATTGCACCAAGTGAATGAAAGAACTCAAAGAATAGCAATGAAGCTAAGTCATCTTTTTGAGATGAAGTGGAAGTCTTTGGAGGAAAAATGGGAAGCTGAGAAACAAATGAAAATTGAAGAAAAATCAAAGCAAGAGCCAAAGAAAAATGTCACAAAATCACATGAATTTGGAAATGGAGAAAGAAATAAAAGAAAATTTGATTGTGATGATATTAAAGAGAATAATTGTTCAAAGTCCATGCATGAAACAACCTTTTATTCAAAATTATCAACTAAAAAGGTTAAGAATGAACATATTGTGGATACCATATTGGCTTCACAAAGAAATTTGTCTTGTTACAATAATGTTAGCATGGAAAGGAAGAAACAAAGGAAAAATGCTCAAGTGATGATACAAAATATGAAGAGAACAGTTTTTATTAATGAAAGTTTGTACTATTTTAAAGAGTTAGAAAGATTATATGGTCATTCATTGCAAGATTGCAACAAGGTAAATCCATTGAAGAAATTTGTGGGATTGACTCTAAAGGATGAGTTTATGGGAGTGACAGATTTGAATGAAGAAAAGTTTCTTAATAGAGATTGGGAGGAAGGAGAAATTATTTTTCTCAATTAAACAATTATTATATTTCTTATCTTTTTTAGTATCTTAAGAATGAACTATTAGGTGGGTTGTTTTTCCTAGTGAGATTGGGACCAAGTGTTTAATATTTTGATGTTGATTGTTGCATCAAATGAACAATGTCTGTCAAATATGTGTGATGGTGTAAAATAAAATAATACGGGTGACTTCTTCGTAAAGAGAGTTTATACACTTTCACTAGGTGAAAGTATCTAACACCCCGTATAATATACATTTATAAAATATATTATTTGTAATATTAATTGGTACTGATACAATATAAGTGTCTAACGATATTATTATATATACATGTCTAAACAAAGCAAATACATCTATGATACATGTTATATAATACTGGCTAAATAAATACTAAGAGTTATGTACAATATCTACAATTGCACACAATTCACATCGGAAGATCACAATAGTCAGAATTCTTCGAAACATCAACAGACAACTTCTCTTGCATTCAATCTACAAATAATACCTGAAAACAACAATAATATTGGGGTAAGATAATAATCTCAGAGAGTTCCCCTATCATATGAGTTCACTCGGCTCTACAGAGTTTCTAATCGATTCCTAACTCAAGTTTTCATCTTTGTTACTTGTGTATCACTCACATAACGTAACTAAGACTTAAGTATTTAAGAGATATTTGCAATGTATGAAAAAGATGTACACTTTAGTTCACCAACTCAAATAAGTCACTAATCAGAAATCGTACCAAGACATATTTCCTCGGCCAACCCTACGTCTAAGACTATCGACACGGGTCACGGATCCTTGTATCATGCTTTGACTTTCTGGTCGATTTCAGATTCTCCATGGGAATCGTACACACTTCAAGAACCGTTGTTCCATATGGGACTCAGATACATTTTGAGTCTTTTCCTCGTACGGGACTCTAACCTACTTTGAGGTCCACCCTGTGGATTTCGGATTCCCCATGGGAATTTAACCCATTTCGGGAATTGTCGCTCCATATGGGACTCAAACCCATTTCGAGCATTTTACTCATATGAGACTCTAACCCACTTTGAGGTCCACGTTATCATTGATGTTAGAATAAGATTTGGTTCGGCATTTATACCTTGAGTTTTGATGATAACAATATTGTATTTATGTGAGAACAATTTTGGTATCTTAATAGTTTGTTATTGTGTAGCTTTAATAACCAGTTTCGATTCTGAGTATATGACGCGCAACGTCATCAGTTTCTGAATAACTAGTTCCAATTCCACTTTTGCGCTAGTCATAAGAAGTTATGCAAGATGTTCAGAGTTGATGCTGCAATGATCTTTCTGCTTCTGTGCTGATTCACTCCTGCAAAGCTTCTGAGGAGACACTATGTTGTTGTTGCAATGTTCTCTCAGTTCGTGCTTCTAGACGTGACTCTGATCACTAAGCTTCGGAAGACAGGCAAGCTTCTGAAGTTGTGTTACTTAGTTGAAGATTCTGAAGATCTCAATCCAGATGTTGAGGTTATCAAGGTTCTGACTGTAGATTCTAAAGATACTGAAGATCTCAAGCCAAACTACTGACACTGACAAGGTTCTGACCAAATATTATGAAGTTTATGAATCCAACTTTATGTTTCTTCATTTCATGCTTCATCAACTTTCATCAGAAGCCAATGAACTTGAAGAAAAGATCAAATGCGTACGTGATCAATTAGTTCATAGTACGAATCAAATATTCTTTCCACTACCTGATTTCGTGGGAAGGACAGTACTATACATCACACATGTCACTGAATTTATGGGCGAAGGACAGTACGCAATATCACTCCTTTCACCATCCAATAGTGAATAAAATCTCTATTTGGTTTCCCCATTTTTCCCTCCAATGATCTTCTTCTTATGCTATATAAGTGAGACTTGGAGACTTGAAGAAAAAGAGAACATAGGAGAATAGTAAAGCGCTGCAAAAACTTAACAAGTTTATCATTTTTCTATACAGTTTTTCTTTGAGTAATTATTTATCATTTGTGTAAAATCTTCTTATGTAGAAGAAACTTGTAACACCCAAAATATTATTCAAATTGTTTGCTTGATTCCTTAAGGAGACTGAGGTAAAGTTGGATTCTTAAGAAGAGAAAGAAGGTTATTCTTTATGAGTCCTTAAGAAGACTATGATATATTCGGATCCTTTACAAGACCAAGACGGTTATTCTATGTGATTATTGCAATTAGTTGATTATAGTGGATTAAGTCCTTGTATATAAGGCAAAATCACCTTCGCGGGGGGACTGGAGTAGTTTTGAGCTTCAAGCGAACCAGGATAAAAATACTTGTGTTTTTATCTCTTTGTTATTAACATTTAAGTGGTGTTCTTGAGTTGGTAAAAAGCTCTTATTTTGTAAAACCTAATTTAAACCCCCATTTCTTATGTTTTTCTCACCATCAATTGGCATCAGAGCTCCGGTTCTGATTATGATAAAATATTTATCAACACTTCACCGTGTTCAGTACCGATCCATTTTTGTGTGAGAAACAATAGCCGCTGCTAACGCTGCTAACATTATTAACAACAATGAGAGAGATCACTACAGTGCAAAACCACCAACCTTTGATGGTGATAAATTTGATTATTGGTAAGATAGAATAGAAAGTTTCTTTCTTCGTTACGATGTTGATCTCTAGGATCTTGTAGTCGATGGCTACGTTCACCCAATTATGTTGAAGGAAATAATATAGCAAGAAGTGTTATGACTGATCAATAGGAGAAGGATTTCAAAAATTATCACAGGGCCATAATTATATTGCTAAATGTTATCTCTTATACTGAGTATTTGAAGATAACAAATAGAGATTCTGCCAAATCCATATTTGACTCTCTAAGGATGATTCATGAGGGGAATGCTCAAGTAAAGGAGACAAAGGCTTTGGGCTTGATTCAGAAGTACGATGCATTCAAAATGGATGATGGTGAAACAATTGAGACTATGTTCTCAAGGTTTCAGATGCTTGTTGCAACACTGAAAGTTATGGATAAATGATACTCTATATCTGACCATGTCAAGAAGATTATCAGAAGTCTTCCTAAAAAATGGAAATCCATGGTAACAACTTTGAATCTAGCAAAGGATCTTAACATCATTAGTGTTGAAGAACTTGTTAGTTCTTTGAGAAGCCACGAGATTGAACTCGAAGAAGATGAACCTCAAAAGCAAGGTAAATCTGTTGCTTTAAAGTCTAAGCCTGAGAAGACAAAAGCTTATCAAGCTGAGGAAGAATCAGAATGTTCCGATGAAGACTCAGAAAATGATGATGAATTGTCTCTAATTTCAAAGAGAGTCAACAAACTATGGAAGCACAAGCATATTGGTCAAGGTAAGTTTAAAGGAGCTAGAAGAACTATTGGTCATTATGATTCTTCTTTAGAATAGAAGAAGCAAGGTTATGGTAAAGAGCTTATCTGCTTTGAGTGCAAGGAGCCAGGTCACTACAAAAATGATTGTCCTGTGTTGAAAAAGGACAGAATGCCTAAGAAGAATTTTTCTAAAGGCAAGAAGGGGCTGATGGCTATATGGGACGACTCTAAATCAGAAGAAGATGATTCTGACGAGGAACAAGCCAACATTGCATTGATGGCAACAATAGCTGATCCAAAAGGTTCTGAAGAACCAGAAGACATGGTGTTGTTAGAATCAGAATCAGACTCCGACTCTGAAGATGTATTTTTTAATCTATCTTGTTCTGATCTTGAATCATGTCTATCTGAAATGCTGGAAAAGTACCAGAGTGTTCAGAGTAAGTACAAGAACTTTAAACAAGTTCAAGTGGTTGCTTCTGAAACTCATAGTGATCTTGAGAAAGATATTTCCTATCTAAAATAAAAATTATTTTCTTTAGAAAGTAACAACTCTGCCTTGAAAATAAAAATTTCAAAACTAGAGGAGGAAATAGTCTCAGAAGCTTCTGATACTAATTGCGTCATTAGGTATGACAGAGCAGTCCAGTACTTTCTGGATAAAACCATAGATATAAGCAAAATAACTTCTTTGATCTATGGAGTTAGCATAAATGACAAGAAAGGTTTAGGGTTGTAAATAAACTATAAAACCTGACGAAATTCAGAAGGTAAAACCAAAACCTCTCCATGAGCATTTCGTGCCTGCTGGCACTGAGCTTGATGTTTCTGTACAGACGCAGAAACATATAAAGGGTAAGAAATCAGATTTGAAACCTAAGTATCATTCACAAATTCCCCATGATTATCCTTTTTCTCAAAGACCCAAAGTTGTGAGAAACTATGGGAAAACTAACAAAAGAGGACCCACAAAGTTGGTACCTAAGGATGAAATAATTTATGTTGCAGACTTCCTTAGCAGCTCGGTTGAAACACCAATCATGGTACATGGACAATGGATGCTCACGACATGTGACGGGTAGAATTTCTATGTTCCAAAATTTGGAACTTAAGCCTGGAGGCTTCGTTGGTTTCGGAGGAAACCAAAAAGGAAAGATTATTGGCTCCAGAACTATTGGTAACGGTAAACTTACTTATATTACTAAGTTATTTTAGTTGATGGTATGATGCATAACCTTTTGTCTATTAGTAAAATTAGTGACAATGGTTATGATATCATTTTTTATCAAAATTCATGTAAGGTTGTTAGTCAAAAATTTGGTAAAATCCTTTTTAACGGAAAGAGAAAGAATAGCATTTACAAAATCAGACTTTCTGATCTTGAGGATCAAAATGTAAAATGTTTAATGTCTGTTAATGAAGAGTAATGGGTATGGCACAGATGTTTGGATCATGTTAGCATGAGAAGGATTTCTCAGCTAAATAAGCTTGGATTAGTCAGAGGCTTACCCAGCCTGAAGTTCACTTCAGATACTCTTTGTGAAGCATGTCAGAAAGTCAAGTTTTCTAAATCATCTTTCAAAGCGAAAACTGTTGTTTTTACCTTTAGACCATTAGAACTTTTTCACATTGATTTTTTTGGACCAATGAAAATTTCCTCTATCAATGGAAAGAAGTATAGATTGGTCATCGTTGATGACTATAGTAGATGGGCATGGGTAAAGTTCTTAAAACACAAGGAAGAGTCATATTCTGTGTTCTCTACTTTTTGCTCACTAGTGCAAATAGAAATGAATTACAAAATAGTCAAAGTCATAAGTGATCATGGTGGAGAATTTGAAAATAAACATTTTGAAAATATTTTTGATTCAAATGGTATTTTCCAGGATTTCTCCTGTCCTAGAACTCCACAACAAAATGGAGTTGTATAAAGGAAGAATAAGACCTTACAAGAAATGGTCTGCACCATGATCCAAGAAACTGATATGTCTAAGCATTTTTGGGCAGAAGCAATTAACACAACTTGTTATATTCATAACAAAATTTCTATTAGACCTATTAAGGGTAAGACTCCATATGAATTGTGGAAGAACAAAAAGCCTAACATTTCTTAATGTCACCCTTTTGGCTGTGAGTGTTTTATGTTGAATACTAAAGAGAATCTTGGCAAGTTTGATTCTAAAGCACATAAGTGACTATTGTTAGGATATTCTTAATGCTCTAAAGGATACAAAATCTTTAACACTGAAACATGAATTGTTTAAGAATAAATTCATGTCAGATTCAATGAAAAGCTTGACCCTAAAAAGTCAAAGCTAGTTTAGAAATTTTCAGATTTAAAGATCAATCTTTCAGAATCCAAGGATAATGATTCTGGATAAAAAGACTCATAAGGAAAGGCTAAAGATGCTGAAGCAAAAGACTTAGAAGAAACTCAACCAGAAGTTGTCGTTGGTCTAACACATCAGAAGAAGAGTAGACCAAGAACTTCTCATTCTGAAGAATTGATTCTGGGAGATAAAGACACTTCAGTCAGAACTAGATATTTATTCAAACCTCCTGAAGAGACTTTTCTAGGTTTGGTATCTCTGATAGAACTCACACCAATTGATGAAGCTCTTCTGGATAATGAATAGATTCTGGCTATGCAAGAGGAATTGAATTAATTCACCAGAAACAACATTTGGGATCTTGTTTAGAAACCAAAGCGTTTCCATGTTATTGGAACCATATGGGTTTTCAGAAACAAGCTCAACGAGAAGAGAGAAGTTGTCAGAACCAAGCCTCGACTGCTAGCACAAGGTTATATTCAGCAAGAAGGTATAGACTATAGAGAAACCTTCGCTCTAGTTTCCAGGTTATAGTCTATACATCTTTTAATTTCGTTAGTAGTCAATCATAACATCATCCTTTATCAGATGGATGTTAAGAGTGCATTCTTAAATGGATATATTTCTGAAGAAGTATATGTGCACCAACCTCCTGGTTTTGAAAATTCTCAAAATCCTAACTTTTTTTAAATTGAAAAAGTCGCTATATGGTCTGAAGCAAGCTCCCAGAGCTTGGTATCATAGACTAAGTAACTTCCTTTTGGAAAATGATTTTACCAGAGGGAAAATGGACACAACTCTCTTTTGCAAAACCTTTAAGAATGATATTCTGGTTGTGTAAATTTATGTTGATGATATTATTTTTGGTTCTTCTAATCCTTCGTTGTGCAAGGATTTTGTTATGTCAATCCAAGCAGAGTTTGAAATGAGTCTGATGGGAGAACTCAAGTTCTTTTTGGGAATCCATATTGATCAACGTTCAGAAGGAACATACATTCATCAAAGGAAATATACAAGGGAACTTCTGAAGAAGCTCAACTTGTCAGAATGCAAGCTAGCAAAGACTCCAATGCATCCTACATGTATTCTGGAGAAAGAAGAGGTAAGTTGTAAGGTAAATCATAAGTTATTCAGAGGTATGATAGGATCTTTCCATTATCTAACCGCTTCTAGACCTCATATTTTATTCAGTGTTTTTTTTATGTGCTCGCTTCCAATCAAATCCTATGGAGACTCACTTAATTATTGTTAAGAGAATCTTTAGGTATATGAAAGGTACTACTAACCTTGGTGTGTTTTATAGAAAATCAAGTGAATATAAATTAGTAGGCTATTATGATGTTGACTGTCATACCATAATTTTCCCCCTCATTCAATTAATTAATACAGTCATATTCACTTCTGCAACATCTACACATTATTGCATGCATTTCATATTACATAGAACCTGAAATGTCAACCAAAATAAATTTTCGGATTTACAGATAGACCGGTTGAACTGATCCCCATTAACGGGATACAATTTTCAAGATCAATCTTGTAGACGTCAATTGTATTAATCTACGGTTCACGTAGTTTAACCCGACGTGCTCGTTTTAATTTTTCGCCTACTTTTTCGGTCGCATTTCGGTCAATCTGAGCCTTTTAACCGGTCAAATTTTATTTCAAAATTGGTTCAAACGCTGTACATTTTCGAGGAGTTTATTTTGTGCTGATCATTTTGGTTCATTCAATTTAATTTTTCGAGCATTTTTGCGCCCAACTATTATTCATTTTGAGTCAGTTTATTTTTCTTTTATTTGTCAAAATGTCAAAAATAAATAAATAGAGTTTTCTATACTTTTGTTACGAATTACTTTCGATTATATAAACTAGTATAATATTATTCGATTTAATTTGTTTCCAATTTATTTTACACCTTAAAAGTATCAAAAGGGAAACTTTAGAATTTTTTTTAAAAAATAAAACCCTAAATTATGCTATAACTACCAACACTTGACATTGAAAGAGGGACGAAAAAAATATCAATCACAATCGCTATACATCAAACTTTCAAACAATTTCACTTCAAAAAGCTTGAGCCAAAAAAAAAAGTTAAAAATTGAAAAATACACTGGAAGAAGAATACTGGTTTTTCTTCATGAGAGTCATTTCATTCTTGTCTATCCCTTCCTTGTCTCTTGCTTGATGACATCTTCCTCTCTCACATATGTCTCCAACCTCACTCACACAAAAATATAAACTAAAAAAAACTGAAGAAGATTCTTCTTCTTCGTGACCTTCACCAGACATAACCATATATCATTTTTCTCTTAACACAATAACCATTACAATCTCATATCTTCCATCATAAAAAACCATAAACCTTCATCTTCTTAATCTACGAGGCTTGCATTTTTTTTCTTCTGATAGAAATGTTTTACCTATGTGTTTTTTTTCATTTATTTATTAAAACTGAATAAGAGAGATAATATCAACTTAATCATCACTTTACCCTTGTTAATTTTTTTTATAAATATTTTAATTGTTTTTTTTTCTTTTATTCAGGGACTTTGATACTTGTTTGTTGGAACGTTAACTTCTCAATCTCATTTATAGATTATTAAGTTTAGATATCATTAAAATATTTATAAAAATAAACCACTTTTAAATACTATTTTATAGTTGTCAGTAGTTGTATTAATTATATTTAGTTCAAATACATAATTACACTCATATACTAATTGGTTATATTTATCATTAATATTTTCTTAGATTAGAACGTTTTTTTTTATTTTTTTTTTTATTTCTAACGTGGATCTACAATGGACTTGGCCTTATGTCCCTTCCATTCTATTTTCCACTTTTCCAATTTTTTTAAATCATTTTTTATATTACCTTTTTTATCAAAAATTCATCAAGTTAATTAGTTTTATTATTATTTGTAGTTTATAAATTAAACACGTTTAATTATATATAATATATTATTTTTACTAATGAAATTTTTAGAACTAATTGCAGTAAATTGTTTATTTTAAATGTAAAGTAAAATCAATCATCATTAAAATTATTATTTAAAAGATAAAATCAAGAACTTGATAAACATCAAGCTAAATTTTCAAAACAAGACATTTCTTGATCAATTATAAAAATATTTAATTTTCAAAATCTCAATATTCTAAAATTATTTCTCACTTACACGAATCAAACCCCGAGTGACTTTTCTTAAAATCAAACGAAATGTTAAAACTTTTTTCTAAACAAACACGAAAGAAGGGGACGTTGAAATCTAGCATTCCGTTGGAAACCTTCGAATGATTGGTCACGAGCCATGTGTTTTGGGTTAACCGTTCATTCTTTTCTTTCGTTCTTAAAAGCACTTAAATTAACTTGGAAAAAATAAGGGCCGTTGGGATCAAGCATTCTAGCGTAACTCTTTGAACAAATGATTCTATTCAAGTGTTCGTTATCCATCAAACAATTTTCTTAAATAACTCGAATGAAAAAGGACCGTTGGAATCTAGCATTCTGGTGAAACCCCCAATGATTGATCATGAGGCTTAGGTCTCGTTCTCATCGAGCATTCGTCATTCACTTCAAAAATATCCAACCAATCAAACTCTTTTTCTCGCCGTTGTGCGATTAATCTTCAAAACCTTTTCAAAACGAAAGACACATTGTCTTAAGATGATGCAATGCAATGCTTCGTCCATAAATTTTAAGTTGAGATAAGTGACGTTTTTCCGAATGTTGATTTGTAAATCCATTTGATGTGATGTATACGTCCGCTCCTTATCTGTTTTGGGTAATGATAACACGAAATTATATCATTTTTAGGACTTAATTCAATTAAATTTTATTATCATTTATTTCTGTTCACTTCATTTTATAAGATATTACGCGGTATTTTCTTCCTATTTGTCTCAGGTGGCTTATTTTGAAGCACAAGTAAAAATGAAAGAAAAGGAGGTGCAAAAAGGAAAGAAAATGAACCAAATGTCAAAGCCCAGCCCAAAACACAAAACGCAGGTGTCGTGCATGTGACGGACGTCACAGAGGGCGTGACGAGCGTCACGCCTTGCACACTCCTGTGACGGACGTCACACATGGTGTGACGAACGTCACACCATTCCCCTACTTTTTTGGCGCAAGGAACGCCTCAGAGACGTTGAGGAGACGTTGAGGAGTGTTGAGCCCTATATCCACGCCATGCATTTATACACGTTGAAGACTTTTTGGCAGCGGAAGCGGTTACTCAAACATATATAAATAGCCACTTGCAAAACCAAAAAGGGTCCCGAAGCTTTTCCACACTTTTTCCTTTGCCGTTTTCACTTTTGCATATTTTATTTTTCCAGCAGCTTAGGCATTGTTTCATTATTATTTTTACGAGTTCTACTTTATCTCTTTTGCAATTTCTATTTTCCTTTTTCCTTTTTAGCATTTAGTTAATTCTTTTCGTGCAATAGTTTCTACACCGGAAACTATTGTGCACCTTTTTACCGGATCTAACCTTACGTTAGAATCTAGTTTTATTTCATTCGTTTTAATTTGTTGTTTAATTGAAGAATCCAAGAACAAATTCTACCGGCTTGTGGTGGAGTGTTCAAGACTATTGTTTACCTCATTCAGGTTCTTTAATTATTATTTAATGCTTTGTTTTATTATTTATTTATATTATCTGCCTGAGATGAGTCTGTTTATGCATGATAAATATTTTAGTTTGTTTAGCATGTCTGGCTAATTCGCCTAGATATCGGTATGTAAAGTAAGCGGAATAAGGAATCAAAACTCAGTCGGTTAAATTAAGTTTAGAATTAAAATCACTCTTTTTACGGTCTCAATTTACAGGTTTAATAACAAAGGTTTTTACGAAAGTAAAAGACATAAAGAAGTTAAAATCAATAGAGCGAGAGTTTGAGGTTTTAACTGGACAGTGTAAATTAGACATTAATTCTAGATCAGGGCGAGAGCAAGTTTTAGAGTTAATTAAATTCCGATCTTTTCCAAAAAGTATTTTTAAAGATTGAACGTGAGGACGAGAGTTAAGCATTCGAATTTAACTATATAACCTAAGTCAACAGAGCGAGAGTTTGAGATAAGGGTGTTTAAACGGTCAGTGTTTTCTTGAAAAGAGTTTCTATGGACTGTATTGCTTTCAAAAAATGGTTTTTGACTTAATTATAAGTGACAGCTACATTAACATAAAATCATGGTTTATTCAACAGAGCGAGAGTTTGAGATAAAACTTTTAATCAATATAGTCAACTGAAAAGATTTATTTTAAAACCAAGAGACCGACGAAGGATTGATTCCATAATTACGACGAACTACATACCGATATCTGTTTTATTAATATTAAATCTAGATCTTAGTTTAGTTTTTAGCTTTCCCCCAAACAATCAAACATTGTTCACCTTAGCTTTATGAAGTAACCTTAGATAACGGTATATCGATTCATAAGTCCATGTGGGATCGATATCTTTTAAAACTATGCGATAGAACTGTGCACTTGCAGTTTGTACCCATTCTCGACTCACACAGTCGAGCGATCAAGTTTTTGGCGCCGTTGCCGGGGACTTTTATTTAATCGATATCGTAACTCTTCCGTTACGCTGTAGAGACTAAGGTTTCTTTTTCTTCTTTTCTTTCTTTCGTTGATTTGTATGCCACGCACTCGCTCTCAAGGCGAACCGCTCTATTTACGAATCAACGATATCGAACTATATCTCCGAGTCCTACGACGAATTCGGGAATATCGTGCTGCAAACAATCTCCCTCCTATAGAACTTCCTGATTTCAAAAACCTTTTTCCTTCGATAACCGAGATGGCAGAACCAGCTCGTGCTCTTAGAGATTACGCCGCTCCATCGCAAGATGAGCCGCATTCAAGTATTGCTCCACCCGCAATCGAAGCAAACAACTTCGAACTTAAACCTTCGCTGTTGCAGGCTGTGCAACAGAACCAATTCTCTGGAAATCCTACCGAGGATCCAAACCTTCATTTATCCGTATTTGTCCAATACGCTGATACTGTTAAAGCTAATGGTGTCACTTCAGAGGCAATTCGACTTCGTCTTTTTCCTTTCTCATTAAGAGATAGCGCTAGAAGATGGCTTCAATCTCTTCCTTCCAACTCAGTCACCACATGGAACGAGTTGAAGAAAGTTTTTCTTGCCCGATACTTTCCGCCAAGCAAAACAGCTATGTTAAGAGCCCAGATAAACGGATTTAAACAGAAAGACAACGAGTCTCTTTTCGAAGCATGGGAAAGATACAAAGATATGATGAGACTTTGCCCACACCATGGTTTGGAAGACTGGTTAGTAATTCACACATTTTATAATGGTCTCTTGTACAACACAAGGTTAACAATAGACGCCGCTGCAGGTGGTGCACTAATGAACAAACCTTATGCTGATGCTTACCAGCTTATCGAAAGCATGGCCCAAAACCACTATCAGTGGGGAACCGAACGAACAACGGTGGAAAAACCTCAAACGAAAACTGGCATGTACGAGATAAGTAACCTTGATCACGTTAATGCAAAAGTGGATGCTTTGGTCCAGAAAATTGAAAGTTTAAATGTATCACCTCCAGCCGCCGTGGTTGCTATAACTCAGAATTGCGAGGTCTGTGGAATCCAAGGTCACACTCCTACGGATTGTCAACTCTTGACAGGAATCCAAGCAGAGCAAGTAAACTATGCTCAAGGAAGCCCCTACTCGAATACCTATAACTCAAATTGGAAGAACCATCCAAACTTTTCATATAAAAGTAATAATGCTTTGTACGCACCTGGACAGTCTCCAAATCAAGCCCCAGCTATACCTCCGGGATATCAGAAACCGAACCCATCCATGCCTAACAATAACGCCCCTAGGAAATCCAACTTGGAAATCATGATGGAAAACTTTATAGCTTCCCAACAACAAACTAATAAAGACTTTTTAAACCAGAATGTACACACTGGCGAACAACTTAAACAACTAGCAAGCAAAGTAGATGCCTTGGCTACCCATAACAAAATGCTGGAAACACAAATATCACAAGTAGCCCAACAACAAGCACCTACTGCTGCCCCAACTGGTACATTCCCTGGACAGCCCCAACCTAACCCGAGAAGCCACGCTCATGCAATTATATTAAGAAGTGGAACGGAAGTGGAAGGACCGTCTGATCCCAGGATAGAAAACCAAAACCCTAAGAAATCAACTGAGGAAAGTGAACCTAAGGAAAAGGAAGAGAGTAATAAGGAAACCCTAGAAAAGAAGGAACCTTATGTACCTCCACCACCTTACAAACCACCTATCCCTTACCCTCAAAGGCTTGTTAAAACCAAAGATGCGGGCCAATTTAGAAAATTTGTTGATCTCCTTAAACAATTAAACGTCACAATTCCGTTCACCGAAGCTATTACGCAGATGCCCTCCTATGCTAAATTCTTAAAAGAAATTCTTTCTAATAAGAGGAAACTGGAAGATAGCGAAACCGTTACACTCCCTGCCGAATGCAGCGCTATAATCCAAAACATGCCTCCTAAACTCAAGGATCCGGGTAGTTTCTATATACCCTGTCACATAGGAAAATTTGTTATCGACAAAGCCTTATGCGATTTAGGAGCCGGAATTAGCGTTATGCCTTTATCCATATGTAAGAAACTGGAAATGGGAGAATTAAGACCAACCAAAATGTCTGTGCAACTAGCAGATCGTTCCATAAAATATCCTGTAGGAATTCTTGAAAACGTTCCCGTACGCATAGGTCAATTCTACATTCCAACGGATTTTACAATTATGGACATTAGAGAAGATGATATTACACCCATTATATTGGGAAGACCGTTTTTAGCAACTGCCGGTGCAATCATAGACGTAAAACGAGGACGACTCACCTTCGAAGTAGGTGAAGAGAAAATTGAGTTCATTCTTTCCCAATTCTTGAAAGCACCTGCAATAGAAGATACATGTTACTTCATGGATATCATCGATGAATGCATAAAAGAAGCAGAGTTAGGAGAAGACAAATCATCAGACTATCTTTTAAAAGACAAATCTAACCAATGTTTAGCAATAACACCGGACCCCACACAATGTCTTAACAAACCAACCCCTGACCTGAAAACACTTCCCAAAAATCTGAGATATGAATTCCTAGATTTAGAACTTGAACGACCTGTGATAGTTAATGCAGACCTAGGAAGACTCGAAACAGAAAAACTCCTACATATCTTAAGAAAGTATCCAACCGCACTAGGTTACCATATCACTGATCTTAAAGGAATAAGTCCTTCTATTTGTATGCACCGTATCATGTTAGAAGAAGACTGTAAAACCTCTAGGGAACACCAGAGGAGACTAAATCCGATCCTGAGTGAGGTAGTAAAGAAGGAAATAACCAAGTTATTAGAAGCAGGTATTATATATCCTATATCTGATAGCAAATGGGTTAGTCCTGTACACGTAGTACCAAAGAAAGGAGGCATAACCGTTATTGAAAACGAAAAAGGGGAAACTATAACTAAACGAATCGAATCGGGATGGAGAATGTGCATTCACTATAGGAAACTAAACAAAGCAACCCGAAAAGATCATTTCCCTTTACCATTCATTGACCAGATGTTAGAACGATTAGCAAAACATTCACATTTCTGTTATCTAGACGGTTATTCAGGCTTCTTCCAAATACCAATTCACCCTGATGACCAAGAAAAGACAACGTTCACGTGCCCTTTTGGTACCTTCGCTTATAGACGAATGCCGTTTGGCCTGTGTAATGCTCCTGCAACCTTTCAAAGATGCATGATGGCAATTTTCGCCGACTTTCTCGAAAATATCATGGAAGTATTTATGGATGACTTTTCCGTATACGGACAAAGTTTTGAAGAATGCCTTGAAAACCTAGGAAGAGTTCTTGAGCGATGTGTGAAAGTAAACTTAGTACTTAACTGGGAGAAGTGCCATTTTATGGTGCAAGAAGGAATTGTTTTAGGACACATCATCTCGAACAGAGGAATTGAAGTAGACAAAGCCAAAATAGAGGTAATCGAAAACCTTCAACCCCCGAAAACTGTGAGAGAAGTACGAAGCTTCTTAGGACACGCCGGTTTTTACCGACGATTCATCAAAGACTTCTCTAAGATAACTAAACCTTTAACCGGACTATTGATGAAAGATGCTGATTTCATATTCGACGATAACTGTTTAAAAGCATTTCAAGCGCTTAAGCAAGCATTGATCTCCGCACCCATAATGCAGACACCCGACTGGAATGAACCATTCGAAATAATGTGTGATGCCAGCGATTATGCTGTAGGTGCTGTTTTAGGACAACGAAAGGATAAAAAGCTTCACGTTATATATTACGCAAGCAGAACCCTGGATGAAGCGCAAATGAATTACGCCACTACCGAGAAAGAACTCCTAGCAGTTGTATTTGCGCTAGATAAATTTCGATCTTACTTGGTCGGAGCCAAAATAATAGTTTACACTGATCACGCTGCTATCAAGTACCTTTTAACAAAAAAGGATGCTAAACCTAGACTCCTAAGATGGATCTTGTTGCTACAAGAGTTCGACTTAGAAATCAAAGACAAGAAAGGAACTGAAAACGTAGTAGCAGACCACCTCTCTAGACTTGAGAACCTTGAACCGGAAAGAACCTCAATTAACGATGATTCCTCGTACGATAAACTTATAGCTACTTTAGAAGAGAACAACTCCGACATGCAAGTAGAAACCACCTTAGCTATATCTGTCACACCATGGTACACTGATCTCGTCAATTATTTAGCCGCCGGAATAATTCCGCCCACTTTATCCTACCAGCAGAAGAAACGATTCTTTTACGACATAAAACACTATTATTGGGACGATCCCTTACTTTTCAAAAGGGGCCCCGATGGTATTTTCCGTCGATGTATACCCGAAGAAGAGGTAGAAAATATAATCCAACACTGCCACTTCGCTCCTTATGGTGGACACACAAGTACATCCAAGACCTGCTCTAAAATCCTACAAGCCGGCTTTTATTGGCCAACTATATGGAAGGACGTACATGCGGCTATTAAGGAATGTGACAGATGTCAACGCACGGGAAACATATCTAGACGTGACGAGATGCCACAAAAAGGTATTTTGGAAGTAGAGATCTTCGACGTGTGGGGAATAGACTTCATGGGACCTTTTCCATCCTCTTTCGGTAACAAATACATACTCGTGGCAGTTGACTACGTATCAAAATGGATCGAAGCTATAGCTTCCCCAACAAATGACACCCGAGTAGTAACTAGACTCTTTAAGAATATAATATTTCCGAGATTTGGCATCCCAAGAATAGTAGTCAGTGATGGTGGATCGCACTTTATATCCAAGGTACTCGAAAAATTATTATTTAAATATGGCGTGAGACATAGGATAGCGACACCTTACCACCCTCAGACCAGTGGACAAGTGGAAGTATCTAACAGAGAAATCAAGCAAATACTAGAAAAAACAGTCGCCACTTCAAGGAAAGATTGGTCATTGAAATTACCAGAAGCTTTGTGGGCATACCGAACTGCTTATAAAACCCCCATAGGGACGACCCCATTTAAGCTCATATATGGAAAATCCTGCCACCTCCCGGTAGAATTAGAACATAAAGCCTATTGGGCTATTAGAAATCTGAATCTAAACTATAAAGCCGCCGGTGAAAAGAGAATCCTTGACATAAACGAATTAGAGGAACTCAGAAGAGACGCCTATGAAAATGCCAGAATCTACAAAGAAAGAACAAAACAATGGCATGACAAGCGTATATCAAGGAAAATCTTCAAGCAAGGCGACGCAGTCCTTTTATTTAACTCTAGACTAAAGTTATTCCCGGGAAAACTACGATCCAGATGGTCAGGACCTTTTCATATCACTAACATCTTTCCTAGTGGAGCAATAGAAATTAAAGGCAAATCCACAGAACCGTTCACCGTAAACGGGCAACATCTAAAACACTATCACTATGCGGAAACCAATGGAGATTCGCAAATCCTACACTTAGACGAAACGCCTCCAGGATTAATAGATTATATTTAACAGTTTCTTTGTCGAGCTTGCGACATTTAAACAAAGCGCTTAGTGGGAGACAACCCACAATTATTTTATTATTTCCCTATAT
This sequence comes from Lathyrus oleraceus, assembly GCF_024323335.1. Taxonomy (NCBI): domain Eukaryota; kingdom Viridiplantae; phylum Streptophyta; class Magnoliopsida; order Fabales; family Fabaceae; genus Lathyrus; species Lathyrus oleraceus. The sequence continues at coordinate 479,216,162 of NC_066583.1, read as the reverse complement.
TATTATTATCTTCCTATTTCTTCCTTAATTATTCTTTTAATTTCTGTTTAGTATTCATTCCTAATTCATTTTAATTTAATAATAACTTTTCTTTCTTCTTTCGGCATCTGGCCAAATCCTGACTAAAACTCATGTTTTCTTTTCTCTAGCTAACACTAACCAGATGGGACATATTGATCGTATGGGTATCAAATTCAGAGGAATGGCTCAGAAACAAAAGTTTGAAGAACTAGCCACTAGAGAGATGCTACCTAGTTTATATGCTGATGATTGGGCTATGACCGCCCTTGGACTGAGACAAAGTGTCTTGTATTTGCTGAATCAGATAGGATGGGAGACATCCCCTATCCTAAGACATTTCACCACCTACCGGAGACTTACACTAGAATTCCTTAGCTCATTAATCTATCTACCCAGCCATGGAAAAGGAATTAGCAGAGGTTTTATCCAGTTCAGAATGTTCAACATGGAGTACCAATTTAATATTAGAGACTTTACCAACCTTTTGGGTTTTCCTACCTCCTTTGACACATTCACAGTAAGCCAGGAAGAACTTTTTGAATATAGAGAACTTGAACACTTTTGGGGTGAGTTGACTGGAAATGACGAGCCCGAGGAACATGAGTTTCTCTCTGGAAACATACACAACCCGGCCTTTCGCTATTTCCATAAGATCCTGACCCACACTTTATTTGGGAAGAAGCCAAATAGTACTTCAGTTTCACGTGATGAACTCTTCATCATATTTTGTGCTTCCCAGAACCGTCCAGTAAACGGTGCCACTTTTATGTTAGCTAATTTGGACCATCTTATCCAGGATGAGCGAGCACCAATCCGAATAGGCGGTTTGATAACTATGATAGGTAATGCTATTGGATTACGTCAGCCTATGCTTGACCTAAGCCCTTTTTGTGGCATTACTACTATGAGTATACCCTTCCTCTTCAACACTATGTTTATAGCAAACCTAGGGTCTGACGAGTTTGAGCTTATTATTGATAACCAAGTTCTTTGCCTTTTCACCATGCCCGATCCTAGGACTAGTGTTCATAACCGCAATAACTGGCTCTACAACCTGAACGAAACCCCCTCTCCGGCTAGATCCACTGAATCCATCCAGGACTATGAGATTTGTGATGACTATGAGACTTATGATGACCAGATCCCTCATGCTGAATCTGACCCTCAGACACCATCTGGCTATTATGATATTGACCCTCCTCCTCAGCCTGTTCAGACCGAAGAATCAGCAGTATCCGACCTCCGGCATCATATGCCCGGAACTGATTATAACACCGCCATTGAAGCTTTGATGTCAGAACAAGGGGCCCTCAGAGAAGAATTTACTGACATGAGACACGAAGTTCTAGGATACATGAGCAGTATGACAGATCAGTTTCACGAGTTGCTACATCGTGTTAACTCTTTTGCTCCTCCGGCCAGAGATCGTGCAGATGGATAGTATTTATTTGTTTTTCTTAGTTATTTAGTTTTAAGCTAGATTATTCATTAATGTTATTTGAATTCATGTTCGCATTTGTTTTCCTTTTCGCATTTCTTTTGTTCTTCTTTCCAATATTACATTATGATCATTTTATTGAAGTTATTTATTTAATTTTATCATACAATAGCTATTATGTTCTCTACTGTTGCTACCTATGATTTATTATACAAAGTAAAATAAACATGCAGGAGAAATTAAATTGCAGAATAAATCATTCAGTAGAAAACAAACAAAAAAAAATAATAACAATATATAATAACGTACCTGAAGGACGCTAGCTGAACATTGGCCAAACAGACAGTGTGACGAGCGTCACACATTCTGTCACGGACGCCACACTAAGAACCTGTTACGCCCGTCATGCACCTGTAACGAGCGTAACGCCCTTCAGACTAGGTGAACGTTAAGGAGCCGTTGGAGACGAACGTTACACCCCTTCAACTTTTTATCTTCCCCATTTATTCACATTTACCCATATTCATTCACTTTTCAACCACCTCCTTTCCAACTTCCAAATTCTTTTCCTATAAATACCCACCAAACCTTCCTTCATTCACCACAAACCATTCTCTCCTATCAAATACATTTCTTTTCCTTCCAAATCACTCCTTCAAAATTCATTCATCACAATGGCAGGAAATCAGAATTTCGGAAATATCATCTTCCGATCCGAAGATGAAAATTATCAAAGGGAGCAATTCGAGCGTTTCCAACAGCGAGGCGTCGTTTCCACCAGGTATCCCGATTTAACTTGTTTACAACAATTAGGATTACTCCAAGGTATCGAATGGATGCTCCGCCTAGCCAACTTAACCTTCCTTTGCACTCATAATCAACCCACCTACCCATCTCTAACCTTAGAATTCTTAAGTTCATACGACTACACCACTCCTGCCGGTGAAGACGAATTTTTAACCGGTACCGCAACCTTCCGTATGTTTAACACCGAGTACTCCTTAACCCAAAACCAATTGAGTACCATGCTACAATTTCCCATAGAAGGTCTGGTACACCCCAGAATCCCTCCAAACTCAAACTGGAACACAGTTGACGTCTTCGGCCTTTTCAAGAAAATTTCCGGTGTAGATACCTACAACTGGGAAGAGCTCCTTCTTTCCCATATACATAACCCCACTATCAGGTACTTTATCCGCATCTTGCAAAACACAGTTTTTGGAAGACCAAACAACAATAAGGTCAACTCAAAGGAGCTATTCTTCCTCCAGTGCGTTTTCGAACCGGATACTCAGGTAAACGCCGCCTCCTTTCTAGCATTCTGGTGAAACCCCCAATGATTGATCATGAGGCTTAGGTCTCGTTCTCATCGAGCATTCGTCATTCACTTCAAAAATATCCAACCAATCAAACTCTTTTTCTCGCCGTTGTGCGATTAATCTTCAAAACCTTTTCAAAACGAAAGACACATTGTCTTAAGATGATGCAATGCAATGCTTCGTCCATAATTTTTAAGTTGAGATAAGTGACGTTTTTCCGAATGTTGATTTGTAAATCCATTTGATGTGATGTATACGTCCGCTCCTTATCTGTTTTGGGTAATGATAACACGAAATTATATCATTTTTTAGGACTTAATTCAATTAAATTTTATTATCATTTATTTCAGTTCACTTCATTTTATAAGATATTACGCGGTATTTTCTTCCTATTTGTCTCAGGTGGCTTATTTTGAAGCACATGTAAAAATGAAAGAAAAGGAGGTGCAAAAAGGAAAGAAAATGAACCAAATGTCAAAGCCCAGCCCAAAACATAAAACGCAGGTGCCGTGCATGTGACGGACGTCACAGAGGGCGTGACGAGCGTCACGCCTTGCACACTCCTATGACGGATGTCACACATGGTGTGACGAACGTCACACCATTCCCCTACTTTTTTGGCGCAAGGAACGCCTCAGAGACGTTGAGGAGTGTTGAGCCCTATATCCACGCCATGCATTTATACACGTTGAAGACTTTTTGGCAGCGGAAGCGGTTACTCAAACATATATAAATAGCCACTTGCAAAACCAAAAAGGGTCCCGAAGCTTTTCCACACTTTTTCCTTTGCCGTTTTCACTTTTGCATATTTTATTTTTCCAGCAGCTTAGGCATTGTTTCATTATTATTTTTACGAGTTCTACTTTATCTCTTTTGCAATTTCTATTTTCCTTTTTCCTTTTTAGCATTTAGTTAATTCTTTTCGTGCAATAGTTTCTACACCGGAAACTATTGTGCACCTTTTTACCGGATCTAACCTTACGTTAGAATCTAGTTTTATTTCCTTCGTTTTAATTTGTTGTTTAATTGAAGAATCCAAGAACAAATCCTACCGGCTTGTGGTGGAGTGTTCAAGACTATTGTTTACCTCATTCAGGTTCTTTAATTATTATTTAATGCTTTGTTTTATTATTTATTTATATTATCTGCCTGAGATGAGTCTGTTTATGCATGATAAATATTTTAGTTTGTTTAGCATGTCTGGCTAATTCGCCTAGATATCGGTATGTAAAGTAAGCGGAATAAGGAATCAAAACTCAGTCGGTTAAATTAAGTTTAGAATTAAAATCACTCTTTTTACGGTCTCAATTTACAGGTTTAATAACAAAGGTTTTTACGAAAGTAAAAGACATAAAGAAGTTAAAATCAATAGAGCGAGAGTTTGAGGTTTTAACTGGACAGTGTAAATTAGACATTAATTCTAGATCAGGGCGAGAGCAAGTTTTAGAGTTAATTAAATTCCGATCTTTTCCAAAAAGTATTTTTAAAGATTGAACGTGAGGACGAGAGTTAAGCATTCGAATTTAACTATATAACCTAAGTCAACAGAGCGAGAGTTTGAGATAAGGGTGTTTAAACGGTCAGTGTTTTCTTGAAAAGAGTTTCTATGGACTGTATTGCTTTCAAAAAATGGTTTTTGACTTAATTATAAGTGACAGCTACATTAACATAAAATCATGGTTTATTCAACAGAGCGAGAGTTTGAGATAAAACTTTTAATCAATATAGTCAACTGAAAAGATTTATTTTAAAACCAAGAGACCGACGAAGGATTGATTCCATAATTACGACGAACTACATACCGATATCTGTTTTATTAATATTAAATCTAGATCTTAGTTTAGTTTTTAGCTTTCCTCCAAACAATCAAACATTGTTCACCTTAGCTTTACGAAGTAACCTTAGATAACGGTATATCGATTCATAAGTCCCTGTGGGATCGATATCTTTTAAAACTATGCGATAGAACTGTGCACTTGCAGTTTGTACCCATTCTCGACTCACACAGTCGAGCGATCAAGTTTTTGGCGCCGTTGCCGGGGACTTTTATTTAATCGATATCGTAACTCTTCTGTTACGCTGTAGAGACTAAGGTTTCTTTTTCTTCTTTTCTTTCTTTCGTTAATTTGTATGTGTCATACCCCAAAATTTGCCCGTTGATATTACAAGACCCTCTGACTTGTTCTGCAAGGCACTGATATCAAATGGACAAAAGCCCACTCACAACAGGCCCAATCCACAGGCGGCCCAAAATAACTGGCTCGCTAGGCGAGCAGCTCCTTCGCCTAGCGAACATTGCCTCATGCCACTCGCCCAGCGAAGCGTTGGATCCAGGAAAAAGCCCAGACCTAGTTTGCTCGCTAGGAGAGCAATTCCTTCGCCTAGCGAAGCTTGCGAGAATTTGAATTTTTGGACCTCATTTTAAGCCCACTAGGTCACAACTACCACTACTATAAATACCTGCTCCTCTGCCACGAAAAACGGACAGACACAGACAGACAGACGGACGAGGACGGACGGAAAAGGACGGAAACCCTAGCACCGAAACCCTGCTGATCCAAAGAGTTCTGAAGGCGGAAACCCTGCAGGCCGCTCACCCGCTCCGAAGCTACCGCCGCCCAACTCAATCCGGCTCGCCAATTCAAGGTTGCAATTCGATTGCAAACAGGTTTGCATCACTATTATCGCTTTAGTTTCTTACTTGGCATATGATTTAGGATTCTTAATCTACACATGATTATCACTTTGTGTCCTTATTTTGCATGTGGTACCACTTTAGTGTTTTAATTTGCATATGATATCGTTTTGTACTCTCATTTGGCATATGGTATCACTTCATGTTCTTAATTTGTGGAGGATATTATAATTGAATTCATAAATATTTTGGAGTTTTGCATGAGAATTTAAATGTGCTTGAATATTGTGAAACTGAACCATATAATTATGTGTTGGATGCCATAAGCCATGCTGCAGGTTGAGGTCCTAATGTTCTCAAATTTCAAACCCGTGGCCGCTCGCTAGCTCATCGCTAGGCGAGCCCGCAGCGAGCCTTCGCTGAGCCTTCGCTAGGCGAAGCAGAGGCGACCGGACCAGGGGCTGCTTTGCCTTTTCGCTGCCCATTTCATGTTTACCTGATGATGATTCTGCATTATTTGGCTTAAATTTCTGACTGTTATATTTATTTTATGGGGCAATTTCCAATTGTATTTTGCCTCAATGCTCTAATCCGTGTGTTGCATGATGTAAAGGCCAGCATACTTCCAAAGAAATAACCGGCTAGGCATGTCGCTTTAGGTGTGGACATTCTTGAGGAGATGGCTTTTGGATGACCTAAGTTTAATATGGAGATTCATCTTGAATCACCAAGCTTGATTTTTAATGTATTGATTTCATTGATTTCCTGTGGACCTAATTACCTAACTGATTACGGCTATTTAATTAATTGTTAAAATCCGGACTTTAAATAAATGATATCGGACCTCTCTTTATTACCCCACGATTACGTAATACGGTCATGTCCCGCGAATATGGGGATATCCTTAGCAAAGACCCTTCGGTTAAATCATCATAGTCCCTCGGATGTTGCCTTCGGAAATACGACTTTGTCCCTCGATGACCCTTCGGTGTAGCCTACGGTTAAATGATGATAGTCCCTTCGAATGCTAAGGTATCCTCACAACTGTTGCCTTCAATGACCAATCGATGACCCTACGATGACCCTTCTACATCCCAAGGATAAAACTACTTACTTCTCAATAGTAAGGACAGTTTTACCCTCATAAGGATAGGAAACGCCCGGAAAGACCTCGGACAGGTATAACCTTAATTGCTCATTCATAACCAAAAAATATACTTTTCACCTCACACCTTTCAAACATCTTTTTTGGAAAATCACCACTTAGCATACATCCGCACTAGGATCATTGCCGAGTTATATTTTTCTAAGCTATTTTCTAAATTAAAACGAGATAACCACTTTGTATACATTCATGCAAGAATCATTACAAAGTTAAATTCTCATTTTGCAAAACATTTTTCACACCTTTCTCAACCACCTTTTTCAAACTAGAAAACATAAATGATTGAGCAATTAAGAGCCCATGGATAACCATGGATACAAAGGGTGCTAATACCTTCCCTTTGTATAAAGTACCTCCCGAACCTAAGAATTTAAAATTAAGGTCTTTCCTGTTCTTTTCCACCTTTCCTTATGGGATAAAAGAAAAGTCGGTGGCGACTCTTGCTAACCGCGACATTGCGATTACAAATCCAATAAAGTCCAGTTCACCGTATGACAGTATGCCACGCACTCTCTCTCAAGGCGAACCGCTCTATTTACGAATCAACGATATCGAACTATATCTCCGAGTCCTACGACGAATTCGGGAATATCGTGCTGCAAACAATCTCCCTCCTATAGAACTTCCTGATTTCAAAAACCTTTTTCCTTCGATAACCGAGATGGCAGAACCAGCTCGTGCTCTTAGAGATTACGCCGCTCCATCGCAAGATGAGCCGCATTCAAGTATTGCTCCACCCGCAATCGAAGCAAACAACTTCGAACTTAAACCTTCGCTGTTGCAGGCTGTGCAACAGAACCAATTCTCTGGAAATCCTACCGAGGATCCAAACCTTCATTTATCCGTATTTGTCCAATACGCTGATACTGTTAAAGCTAATGGTGTCACTTCAGAGGCAATTCGACTTCGTCTTTTTCCTTTCTCATTAAGAGATAGCGCTAGAAGATGGCTTCAATCTCTTCCTTCCAACTCAGTCACCACATGGAACGAGTTGAAGAAAGTTTTTCTTGCCCGATACTTTCCGCCAAGCAAAACAACTATGTTAAGAGCCCAGATAAACGGATTTAAACAGAAAGACAACGAGTCTCTTTTCGAAGCATGGGAAAGATACAAAGATATGATGAGACTTTGCCCACACCATGGTTTGGAAGACTGGTTAGTAATTCACACATTTTATAATGGTCTCTTGTACAACACAAGGTTAACAATAGACGCCGCTGCAGGTGGTGCACTAATGAACAAACCTTATGCTGATGCTTACCAGCTTATCGAAAGCATGGCCCAAAACCACTATCAGTGGGGAACCGAACGAACAACGGTGGAAAAACCTCAAACGAAAACTGGCATGTACGAGATAAGTAACCTTGATCACGTTAATGCAAAAGTGGATGCTTTGGTCCAGAAAATTGAAAGTTTAAATGTATCACCTCCAGCCGCCGTGGTTGCTATAACTCAGAATTGCGAGGTCTGTGGAATCCAAGGTCACACTCCTACGGATTGTCAACTCTTGACAGGAATCCAAGCAGAGCAAGTAAACTATGCTCAAGGAAGCCCCTACTCGAATACCTATAACTCAAATTGGAAGAACCATCCAAACTTTTCATATAAAAGTAATAATGCTTTGTACGCACCTGGACAGTCTCCAAATCAAGCCCCAGATATACCTCCGGGATATCAGAAACCGAACCCATCCATGCCTAACAATAACGCCCCTAGGAAATCCAACTTGGAAATCATGATGGAAAACTTTATAGCTTCCCAACAACAAACCAATAAAGACTTTTTAAACCAGAATGTACACACTGGCGAACCAACTTAGTTTAGTTTTTAGCTTTCCCCCAAACAATCAAACATTGTTCACCTTAGCTTTACGAAGTAACCTTAGATAACGGTATATCGATTCATAAGTCCCTGTGGGATCGATATCTTTTAAAACTACGCGATAGAACTGTGCACTTGCAGTTTGTACCCATTCTCGACTCACACAGTCGAGCGATCAGGTAAAACAATGTTTCTTGTCGATTAATACAAGATAGCTTTCGCTGAAATCGACCAATAAACAAACATGTTTTACCCAAAACTACGTAAGTCTCGAATCCTCTATTGAACTTGGAGATACGTAGGAGCAGGATTGCGAAATCTTGTCATACCTATTAATTAAAAAATTAAGTTTAGTTCCTTTTCTGCCCCTTAATAATAAAAACCTTTTTAGGTCCTCTATCATTAATTCAAAAAATTTTCTCTTCTCCCTTTTTCTATCCCAAATAAGTAGAAGATTAGAAACTAACATAAGCTAACATTCAAATTGCAACTAACTAAACGGTTCCCGTTGAGTACAATGGACGTGAGAGGTGCTAATACCTTCTCCTTGCTTAACCGACTCCCGAACCCTGATATTGGTTGCGATGACCATATCTTATCCTTTCTTTTAGGGGTTTTATCGATATTTTCCCTTTCCCATTTTGGTAATAAATAAATTTCAGTGGCGAGTCTGTTCATCCCATCTCGCGAGCGTGCGATTGCGCTCCGCGAGCGTCATGTTTTCATTTTTAGAGGTACGACAGATGGCGACTCTGCTAAGGACAGGAACATCAGCCCCACGTAGAAGGGTACATGTTGAGCATGTGAGTCACAACTATCAAAAACAGTTATATTTTCACTAGTATATATAGATAGTCTCTGCATGGGGATTGAGGTGTGACAAGTCATATACAAAACTCTGTAGAACTTGAAGTACCCGCGTCAAAGAAAGAAACAAGTTTGTGAGACAATGTATGATCTTGTATATAACCTTTTATTCATTTAATTGAAACCATTTAAATCATTTATTGAAAATTTACTTTATTTTCATTGTCTTTACACTTATTTTACTCCAGTCCTTGTCTCCAACCCACTCGGTTGTTGGTGTAAGCCCTAGAGGCCAATACTTTTGGTACTTGTATCGAATTATTTATTAATAATAAAAGGCTTTTTCTTTATTATGTTTGTTTAATAAAGCCCCTAGAATAGCTAGTCCGTTTAATGTATCAAGTGTGACTTAATCATGAGATCACATTAAACATAAGGACACTATTCTTAAAGTATCCGTAGTCGAGCTTTATTGTGAAGTGGGATAACATTAAATCAGTACGACTATTATGCATATAGACCGATAATCACATCTCATGGATCATGGATAAGGAGTTATCAAGTCTTAAACATAGATATGAATATCCAATAGATAGATGTGAACAATGCATTCTTAAACGGCCTCCTGTATGAAGTAGTCTACATGACACAACGATCTGGGTTTGTCAGCCCTGATAAAACTCTTGTATGCAAGCTCAACAAATCCATCTATGGTCTCAAACAAGCCCCAAGGGCTTGGTATGAGAAGCTAGCTCGAGCTCTCCTTTATTTTGTATTTACTCACTCAAGGTGTGATCATTCTCTATTTCCGTAGAGTCACCAACGTATTTCTTTATGTCCTTGTTTATGTAGATCACATATTGATTATTGATTCTAGTTCATCTCTGATTCATACTTTGATCAAAAAAATGCATGTTGAATTTTCTCTAAAGAAATTGGGCAGGCATTCTTTTTTTTAGGTATTGAAGTGAAGTCTCGAAATAATGGCTCTTTATTACTCACTCGGTCTAAATATATAAGAAATATCCTGTATAGAGCCAAAATGTTCAATTTCAATGGTGTTCCTACCCCAATGTTATGTACACGCAAGCTGAGTAAACATGGCTCTGAGCCATTTTGGGATCCGCAATTATACATGTCCATAGTAGGGACTTTACAATATCTGACTTCAACCTGGCCTCACATAACTTTCAATGTCAATAAAGTTTGTTAGTTTATGTCTTCTCTTCTAGATGCTCATCGGTCTGCTCAAAAAATTTCACTCAGGGTTTAAAGTGATTTTGACTAGGCTAGTAACCCTGATGATAGAAGGTCAACATTCGGCACCTGCATATTCTTTGGTCCAAACCTTGTTTCATTGAGCTCTGAAAAATACTCTCTGGTAGTTCGTTAAAGTACAGAAGCAGAATATCGACCTTTAGCACACATTATATCAGAACTCATTTGGTTAGAATCTCCGTTGAATGAACTTGATATTCCCTTCTACACACCAACACTATTATGTGATAAACTGAGTGTTGTGTTGGTTTCTCATAATCATGTCCTACATGCTCGCACCAAACACATAGAGCTTGACATCCATTTTATTAGAGAACGAGTTGGTTTCAAGATTTGAGATCCAAGCTCAAACCCACAAGTGAAGGTCGTCCCTTTTGAGCTTGCATAGGATGTTAGTGATATGTTAAACTAAGCTTATTTCATCTCTTTATTCTTGATTAATTAGTCTAAACTAACATTGTTAGTTTGGTTAGTTAGTACACACTTAAGTGTTAGTTCTAACTGTAGTCGTTAGTCTTGCCTTTTGCTTTTCTATTGAGTGTGACTTGGCATGTATGTAAGTCAACCCCTTTCCATTGTATGAGCTCAAAGCAACAATGTTTCTTTTTTGTGTTCCTTTTTTATAGTTTTTTTTTAATTGTAAATTAATATTCTTTTTTTTAAATAAAAGATATGAAAGTAGTTAGTTAGTATTCCTTATTCAAAGCCACGTGAGACCAAATTTTATTGCCGTTTTTTCTCCTAAAATTTTGTCTGTTGTTTTTATTTGTTTATATATTTTAAGAGCTTTCACAAAGTTATTTGCTCCACAAGTATAAGTATAGTTTGAAGAGGTGAGTGCTCTATTTTTCACACAATAATACTATTATTCAAGTAAATATTTCATGATATTTAAATGATATAGTATTTTACAAATTTAAATATGAAAGTAATGTGTCATTCATATAACTACAATATGATCTAATGACAATTTCAGGAAATCATTTCAAAAATAGAATGCATTCAAAGGCATTAACCAATCATGACTTTAACAGCATCACATTAATCTCAGGTATGTTTACTATTTTAAATCTATTTTAATTCATGTTATTTTTTATTTGAAAGAATTCATTTTAGATATTTATTTTGTTAGAAAATTGATTTTAGATACTCAAGAAATACATTCAAAGAATATATTTGATGTGATCAAGATGGATTATGTCAAAAAACAACAATGTTTTGTAACTTTGAGAAGGTTAATGATAAATTCAGATGGTAATGATTTCCAAAATACAATGGATTCAAAGGCATCCACTAATGACGATTCTAAAGGTATCTTTAATGTTTTAATTTTGTTTCGATTGATAATAATTTTTTATTTAATAATAAATGATTTTTAAAAGAATGAATTGAGATGTAAGAAAATTTAACCGAAATAATTGTTTCAAAAAATATAAAGTTTTCTCTTTTTTTTTGAAAAAATAAAAAGCTTTCTTTGGAATTTTTATGCATCTACAATATAAAATTATTAGTTTAGTCATACAATAATTCAAAATCTCAAAAGTCATGGAATCCAATAATGTGAAATGACTGTAAAAAATATATATAACATCATTTTTAAAGTAAAATAATATTTATTATATATTTAATTATAAAACAAAAATCGTTAAAAAATATCTTAATAAATTTAGTGGTAGAAATTTAACATTGTAAATTTAAGACAATTGTAATACGACAATTAGATTAATGGTAATTTTCTTTTTTCATAATTGTTATGTTAGAATGAATGTAATTTCTTTTTCTTTTTATCTTTTTAAAATATGTTTTTTATTTGGTTAAAATATTGTATCTTTTCAAATTGAAGTCTTACATAATAATTTATTCTTATTAATATAATTTAAAATATTTTAAAATGAATACTTTTTATCCATCTTAAAGGGCCTAGTTCTAAAAAGCAGCGTTAAAAATATTGTCTTTTTAAATTTTAAACTTATTTAACAAAAACTATTATATATTTTTAAATAATATTTAGAATGTAAATTCTGGAAGAATTAAACTTTAGTAGTATGTTAAATTTTCATCAAAAATTTAATTTTCCTATCCAAGAACACTTATAAAATGAAATTCTACCTATTTTATAATATGTTAAATATATGTGATTAACAAGTAATAAGTTCTAACTTATGCTGTAATTTTGAAAATAATCTACAAACAGGTCAACCATTGATGAATTTTGAGACTGTGAAGTTGAAGTTAGAGAAGGGTTTATACCTTACAATAGATCAATTTGCGAGTGATGTAAGGATCATATTTTACGATGCCACTATATTGCACCAAGTGAATGAAAGAACTCAAAGAATAGCAATGAAGCTAAGTCATCTTTTTGAGATGAAGTGGAAGTCTTTAGAGGAAAAATGAGAAGCTGAGAAACAAATGAAAATTGAAGAAAAATCAAAGCAAGAGCCAAAGAAAAATGTCACAAAATCACATGAATTTGGAAATGGAGAAAGAAATAAAAGAAAATTTGATTGTGATGATATTAAAGAGAATAATTGTTCAAAGTCCATACATGAAACAACCTTTTATTCAAAATTATCAACTAAAAAGGTTAAGAAGGAACATGTTGTGGATACCATATTGGCTTCACAAAGAAATTTGTTTTGTTACAATAATGTTAGCATGGAAAGGAAGAAACAAAGGAAAAATGTTGAAGTGATGATACAAAATATGAAGAGAACAGTTTTTATTAATGAAAGTTTGTACTATTTTAAAGAGTTAGAAAGATTATGTGGTCATTCATTGCAAGATTGCAACAAGGTAAATCCATTGAAGAAATTTGTGGGATTGACTCTAAAGGATGAGTTTATGGGAGTGACAGATTTGAATGAAGAAAAGTTTCTTAATAGAGATTGGGAGGAAGGAGAAATTATTTTTCTCAATTAAACAATTATTATATTTCTTATCTTTTTTAGTATCTTAAGAATGAACTATTAGGTGGGTTGTTTTTCCTAGTGAGATTGGGATCAAGTGCTTAATATTTTGATGTTGATTGTTGCATCAAATGAACAATGTCTGTCAAATATGTGTGATGGTGTAAAATAAAATAATACGGGTGACTTCTTCGTAAAGAGAGTTTATACACTTTCACTAGGTGAAAGTATCTAACACCACGTATAATATACATTTATAAAATATATTATTTGTAATATTAATTGGTATTGATACAATATAAGTGTCTAACGATATTATTATATATACATGTCTAAACAAAGCAAATACATCTATGATACATGTTATATAATACTGGCTAAATAAATACTAAGAGCTATGTACAATATCTACAATTGCACACAATTCACATCGGAAGATCACAATAGTCAGAATTCTTCGAAACATCAACAGACAACTTCTCTTGCATTCAATATGCAAATAATACCTGAAAACAACAATAATATTGGGGTAAGATAATAATCTCAGAGAGTTCCCCTATCATATGAGTTCACTCGGCTCTATAGAGTTTCTAATCGATTCCTAACTCAAGTCTTCATCTTCGTTACTTGTGTATCACTCACATAAGGTAACTAAGACTTAAGTATTTAAGAGATATTTGCAATGTATGAAAAACATGTACACTTGAGTTCACCAACTCAAATAAGTCACTAATCAGAAATCGTACCAAGGCATATTTCCCCGGCCAACCCTACGTCTAAGACTATCTGTAGCGGTGTATTCGTTACTATATGATCTATTGATTAAATCATAAGCAAAGTATACAATGAACATAGAGTCGCCACCGCACTTTTATTTATCCTAAGGAATGGTTAAAAAGCGAACAAAAACCTAAGAAGTTTTACACGTAGAAAACTAATGGAAAAGATCAGAGATCGGGGTAAGGGGTAAATTACGCAATGGGAAGGTGTTAGGCACCCAATACGTCCTAGGTACTCCTAGGGAGCCCTTTTCACACTTTGTTGTTTGAAAATTATTATTTGTCATGACATAAGCATTGTGCAAACATGATTGGGATGATGAGGAAAGAATGTACATGTTAGTTATTTTTGTGTTTGGACGGATGAACCCGTTGCCTACGTACCTTCCATCAAAGGTAAGGATCAAAACGCCGTAGTTCGGCTAAAAGATTTCCAAAACATTTGTGAGTTCATTTTTGAACAATAGCACTTAAGGTTCTTCATTATCAATGGGAGAAAACTCGACCAAGACCAACATCCACCATGCGAGGATAGCTTCGACGTACTAGAGGGGTTAACCCTGTTTTCAGTACGGAAGTCTTATTGTCGACTCACTAAGGATAGGGTGAGGTTTACATCAACCACAATGAGAATTGAAACCTATGGCTAATGCATGAAAAGATTAACAAGAATGGACAAAGCCAAAACATTTGAGTAAGTGAAATTAATGGATTAGGATTATTCACAAAAGGAGTCAAAGTATGATTAAGATTGATTCAAAATGAAGTATTTACAAAAATGAAGTTTGGAAAATCATGGACTTAAGGTCCAAGTTTCTAATTTGGAAAGAAGGTGAGAATGTTTGCACAACACTTATTTCAAGTTTTAAAAGTATGTGTGAAGAGGTAGGACACAATGGGGTGAATGGAATGGTGTGTATGTAAAACTTCTTAGGAGGGTCCGCCTCTTGAAATCATATAGAAGATGATTCAAGTGGGTCCTTAGGAGTAGGCTACAAATGAGCAATAATCTGAACATGGTAACAGATGAAAGTAAATAAAAGCGGATATTGGATGCCACTCAATGGTCTTATACCTGTCTCCTAAAACAAGCAAGGATATCAGAAGCCACTCTATGGACTTACACTAATCTCCATCAGAATAAAACGAAAACAAAACAGGGAAATCAACTGCCAATCTATCTGGACTTATGTTAACCTCCACAGTATGATCCTAGGAATACAAATGCCACATCACAGGGACTTACAATGAATCCTCACATACAACAACAATGCTCAAACAAGGAGCAAAGAAGATATGAGTGACCAATGAGGTCTTACACTCTATCTCTTCCATGTCATGGGAACAGATGCCAACTCACAGGGACTTATAACTGGTTCCTCAATGGGTAAACAAACAAATCACATAGGTATGAAATAATGGACATGCTACAAGGAGCAATGAATGATAGTAAATGCACAATGGCAAATCAAGTAATCATGTATAAATGAATCAAGTAATCAATCACATAAATTCAAGTAGCACACGCTATAACCATTCAATGAGGCTCAAGCAAAAGGGTTTGACTATGAAAGTCCACTGTAAGAGGTAAGTGTCGCTCTTAACCTTGCCATTGAGAGGCTAAGGTGAAGCAGGTGAAAGGATATGAGGGGTGTGCCTCATTGCTTCTATCTCATGTCCGAGAGAGCATGTAAATATAAGAATGTGGGGGAGTTCAGAAAGATGGAACTCTTTCCCCAATTAGACTCGATAGATCTTGGGTTGGGATCTCAATGCTACAACCATGAAATGGGAGCAAGGAGAAGACTCACTGAATAGTGGGGGATAGATTGCTTATCCCTACCTTCCACCAATTGCCTCAAATGAGGACTTTTCCTGCTTGGGACAAATATAAACACACACAAGCATTGCCTCTTAAGGAGGACTTCAGACAATTTGCCCGGCCAAATAACAGACCGGGTCTCCAGACTACATGAAGAAGAAGGTTCTATACCTCAATGCCAATTGCTTATAAGCAAAGCAATGCAAGTTCTTAAGAGAACTGAGCAACTAAGGGTACCTGTAATCATCAAACAGAATCAGCATCCCATTCATAATCAAACAACAATACAATAATCAACAATGTACAATCATAATCAAACAATAATGTGCATAGCACAAAGCTCGACATGAACCAACATCCTACAAAACAGCCACATTAGTTTACAAGTATCAAGCAAAACATCCCAAATGTGAAACAATATCCTTAAGCCTTAACTTCTTAACCTGAAAATCCAAAAACAACTTCAAATGTAAGTAATAAGACCACTAGGACAAGCCTAGGGTCCAAGAGAGGGAAAAATCCTAAAACAGCAACCAATTCATGATCAAAGTCAAGCTATTTCAACAACAAAGGGATCCCAATTGGTCCCATATCCAAACTATGTACACATTTCAATCTATGCAACATGTAAGGCAAAGGAAGCAAAGGTAAACCACATATGAGCAACCAGCAAGATCACATCCAAAAAAAAATCAAAACAGCATGGAAAATTCCACAAAAATTATATCCTAAACAGAGGACATTCAACAAGCTACATGTCAATTTTCAAGCAATTTGGATAAAAGGAACTATGGGAATTAATTCAACATGTCTAAGCATGCAAAAACACGATCAAATGAAGTCAAAAATATGCACCAACTTCAATTAAATGGTAAACAGTGATGGTAAATGGGAAATTAGTGGGACCAAGGCCAAATGATAGCTTAACATGTTAGGAACTACCCTATCAATTTTCATGGTCATTGGATAAGGTATGTGGATATAGCAACATATATACAAAGGTGTCACCAACAAGGCCCAAAAAATGCTAGGCAGAAGCAAAAATTCTAATTAATTAGAAAAATGGATTATAAAAATCCACAAAAATTCACAGTGAATGCTAACATGTTAATGGTGCTACATACAAAAAATTAAGGCCATTGGCCAAGGGGAAGCATGGCAAAAAATTCAGGGAATATTGCATATCAAATGGTGTCACATATTTCCACACTCAAATTCAATAATCCATATCTAAAAAACAGAGGTCTAAAAAATACAAAACCTATGTCAAAAATTCCAGAAATGAGTTAAGATTCTACACCTAAAATTTCAATTAATTTGGATCATGTATGGTGATTATATCATTAAAATGGTGTAACATGTGAATTTGGCATACATCATGAACATCTCTATGGCAATTCAAATTTCTACCAAGCAACATTTTTACTTTTGATTCTATAAAAAAGTAGAAAAAAAAGAAGATTAACAAAAAAAATCCTGAATTATTTGGATAATTATTGGTGATTATATGAATTTTAGAAGTATTTAAATATTTATTGCAATAATCAATTAGGAATTATTATTGATTTAATTAATTAATTTTTACTGAATGGCAGAGGCGTAATAATGTAGCCAAAGCCAAAACACTGCGTTTCAACTTATTGACGTGGCCGGCTAGGATTCGTTCTGGCAAGCGAAAAACACAAATTGATATTGGAAGCGGATGCTAACGGATCTACACAGCATTATTTCCAGAAAACTTCAAAGTTCATCGTCTTCTTCAATGTTCTTCGCCCAGAATTTAGGTTTCGAGCAAACTTCCATGAAAATCCACAAACTCTATACCGATCGAACCGGCTTCTCATCAGGAATACAATTACGCAAACGATTTCATCTATCAATTTCTACACAGAGCGAATCGAAAGAAAGAAGGAAACGCATTGAAACCTCAATTGCGAATAACTCACTCAAATTTCAACGAATTTACAATCCAAAAGCTTCAGATTACTCTACAATCAATACTCTACCAAATCCCTAACATAATTTAAGCTATTGCGCGATTTGAAATCCGACCTTTCTTGATTGTGCAGCAATGGAGTTCGCGATTTAGAGCTCGGCGACGCGAAACAGATGAAGGAGATTACTTCAGAAGGCGAGTGATGATGCCAATCCAGCTCCAGCACGGTTGAATTGAGCGATTTCTCAAGCTGCCATGGGAATGCCTTCTTGCAACAGTTGAGGATTGGCTGCGATTTTGGTTCCAATCTTGATCAACAGCAACTTGATTTCACCTGCAAGTCAAGAATCCACAGAAAATTTCCACAAAAGTTTGGTAGATCTTGATGAAATTTGAGCAAAAAGTGTTAGAACAAAAAATGAGAGATGAGAGAATTTTCTTTTGTTTTCTGTTATACTGTGAAAGTGATTGTGAAGTTGTGATTAGTTCCTAATTTCTGTTATGGATTAAGAATATATATGGAGTACTAATCCAAGCATAATCATAATTAAGGAAAAGAAGGGATTAGTGCAATTTAGCTTATGTGCACTTTTGGATTTTAAGCTCTTTTCTCTTTAGAAGCAATGTAGCAGAAAATTGTCACTTGGAACCAATCACAAATATCATTTGGAAGCTGGTTGCATTGGCCTCATTTTCAAATTTCTCATATTTTCCAATTTGGACCATTTTGCCCCTCCCTCTTAATTGTTTCACTTCAAAAATGGCCTTTTGCATTGAGCCTTTTCCAAGAAATCCAATTATGCACCCTTGAAGTACACATTAAATGGAGTTTGTGCATATAAAGAACTTGCAATTTGGACAATCCATGTGGAAGTTATGCCCTCCTGATTACGGGTCTTTTTTTGAAATTCATCTGACCATATCTTGCAAACCACACATGGGATTTTCAAGTTCTTGGACTTTTTGGAATTGTGAGAACAAGATCTTCAACTTTCCTGTTGGACAAATTTTGATTTGAAGCTTGTATCATGAAGTTATCTTGAGGGGAAAAACTTTCCATTTTGGGCAGCTGAGATTACAGGTCCACTTGCCATTTTGGGAAACTTTCTATCTGACTTCAATTCCTTCAACCTTGGTCTTTGAAATGCCAAATGAAGTTTATATGGACATGAATGAGGTCTTTCTAACCATCTCACGCCCTCCAATTCCTGATTAAATGCACAGTTGACCACAGTTGACTTTTGTTGACTTTTCTTGACTAGGCCATGTTCTGATGAATTTCAAGCCTCTTTCACATGAGATCTTGATTCTAAATGATATCACAACTTAAATGAACTCTTTATGAATGATCATGGTGTCCAAATTCTTCAAGAATGGCCACCATCTATTGCTCAAGGCCTGATTTGACTGTTTGACCGATGATTGCTTCAGCTGCAAGAAACAAGGTTAGATGACAATATTTTTGTACATTTGGTTAGTAAACATATGAAAAGCAATGATTATACAAATGCAATACATGTTTGGTGATCAAGAACCACACTCATAAGGTATCCCACCCATTAGGAGGGAAGCTAGGGTATGCAATGATCCTTGAGGCCATGATATGAGATGATATGGGCCATGAGGGATCTTAGGGCCAAAATTGGGGTCTTACAGATGCCCCTATTTAAGGTCATTCTAGCCGGAGCAGTGAAGTTTAGAAATCTTCATCTCGACGCGGTAGAATGGGCTTAAATAATAGTAATGAGACGAATTTTGGTCCCTAAGAGACCTCATGATGCAGATGTATGCATGCAAAAGCAAATTCTGTGGAGATATATGGTTCACACAGAAGAAAAAGACGATCCATCGGAGTAATACACTCACCAGGAACAAAGACTCTAATAAGACTCTTATTGGGACTCTTTTTTAGGGGATAGTTAGAAAAAGAATGCGTGAGCAGGACACGACTCTGATTAGGGTAATGACAAAACTGACATAGCGTGACTAAGACACGACTCCGAGTGGGGATAACAGACATCGGACTGGAGAGCTTGCTGGGGAAGCAAAGGACTCACACCGGGGAATAAAGAATTCCAGAGGAACATAAATCCATTGGAGAGACATAAGCTGACTCAAGCTATCCACAAAGGATACTTCGGATAAAAATCCAGACTCGGACCAGGAAAAGATTCACAAAGAACCTCCCTGCCGGGAAAATGCATATACTGGGGGAAACGCCCATATAGCAAAAGGTAAAAATCACCAAAGGAAACTCCGTAGGGGACTGTCTAACAAAGAGACTCTCCTGGGAAAAGCAACAGGAATGAGGTGTTACCGGTATAAGGGTAACAAACTCGGGAAGAATGAATATCTAAGACCGGTATAAGGGTGAGAGATATCAATCAACCAAACATCTGAGAAAGACCTGGGAAAGGTACATAAACTCAGGAAATCTGACTCCACAAGGGACCAAAGTCATAATAGGGAGTGGAAAGGAAGGGACACCAGGGATACCGGGTTGTAGGTATGTAACAGGCGACCGACCAGGGCGTGATTTGGTGTGTGTTCCAAAACACTCATCATCCTGAAGAGAGCGAAAGCAAACTTGTTTATAGGATGAAAATTTGATTCTGTAAAGAATACAAATCTTACTCAGTTGGGGAAACAAACAAAGTGTTTGACAAAAGAGTGCATGAGATATATTATCTATAGCCGTCAAAACGTAGACAATATTCTCGCTTGGAAAATTATCCTGAACCGGGTGGTAGGTTGTTTATAGGATAAGATCCGGAATCGTGAATTGGTTTGTGTTCCAAAACACTCATCATCCTGAAGAAGGCTAGAACAGCAAACTTGTTTATAGGATGGATATTCGATTCCACCAGGAATGCGAATCTTACTCGACTGGGGATGATCAACAAAGGACCCAACCAAAGAGCGCATGAGATATATTATTCATTACCGGCAGACCGTGAATAATATACTCGAATGGAAGATTATCCTTAACCGGGTCGTAGGTTGTTTGTAGGATAAAATCCGAAAATGTGAATTGGTTTGTGTTCCAAAACACTCATCACCCTGAAGAAAGCTAGAACAGCAGACTTGTTTATAGGATGGACATTCGATTCCACAAGGAATACGAATCTGACTCTGCGGAGAAAACAATCAAAGATTGACTCGAGAGTGAACGAGATATAATATCCATTACCGTCAGAACGTGGATAGAATACTCACATGGAAGATTATCCTGAACCGGGTTGTAGGTTGTTTGTAGGATAAAATCCGAAAAGAAAGGCATCGGGATACCAAATTAGGTATATAATGATGACCAGTCAAAGGGAGCAACAGACATTACCAACAAGAGGGTAAATGAAAGAAGACTCGCTGGGATGCATTGATGAAAATCAATGATCCGGGGAACACAATCACTGACAAAAGGTGAAAGGACCCGCTGGGGATAAAATTGCTAGCATACGGCAATTATCCACAAAAGACTTGCTGGGGATATAAGTGCTGATCTAAGCAACTTATCCAAGCAAAGGAAAATCAACATCAAGAACTGGATGAAGATATCCACAAAGAGGGAATTGTCATCGGTTGGGATGAACAACAAAGTTAACTCTGCAAGGAGAGAACAGGGTTTATGACTACCGGTTTGTAGAAAAACCGCAAAGATAGGACTTACGACTGCTGGTTTGTAGGCAGAAGGCCAAAAGATGGTGGGGTTGACCACAAAATTAGGGTTTATATCTACCGAATACGGGGTAGAAGACCAACAACTCCGCGTGGGGATAGAATAAATCACAAATCCGCACGGGAAACCAAAATAGGGTTTATAACAAACCACAAACTGCTGGAGAGCAGGAAAATAGGATTTACGACTACCGACTATGAGGGTAGAAAACCAAAACTCTGGCTGGAGAATAAAAGGTGTATAACCACAAATTCTGCCAAGAAAGCCAGGAAAATAGGACTTACAACTACCGGTATGGAGGTAGAGGCCCGAAACTACTCCGCTGGGGAATAACCCACTGGGAAGCACAAGACATTTGACAAATAGCCAATTCGGGAATAATCCGAAAAGACGGACTAAATCAAGACATGTCCTAATGAGGATATAACTCAAATAGGAACATCCATCCCAATATATGTGTTGGGAGGAAACGGAAGAAACCGTCATCCACGAGGAAATATCTCAGTGGGGAACTGCAGAAGGACATACAGACACTCTCTGCTTATAGGGCTGACTCTATATGGAGAGATTAAACACCCGACATCTGCTTAGGAAGATCTACAAAGATCCATATCACCATAGCAGGGAACAACAAACAAAGGATATATGGCAAAAATGCAACATGAATATCTGAATGTTTTATGAATATGCATGAATATGCGTGGTTTATGTTTGATGAATGCTGACAAAACAGACATTTCTAACACAACAGGTCCAGGAATCAAACGCCCGGTATTACACTTCCAGGGGAAAACCAACTGGAAAGCCAATTCTGCTGGAGATCTACATGCCATAAAGCAAAGATCTGCGGGTACTGCTGGGAAGCAGAAGCAAAAGAATCAGAGATATCTGGAGAATACCAAATCTCTGAGTGATGGATCAGCGATCACCCCAACTAGGGCACAAAAAGTTACAACAGGCAAAGAGCCACAAAGACAAATCTGTCGGGGAACAAGAGAATCTTAAAGTCCTGCATGGGATCCTAGCAACACTGCTATGGAAACGGATCCGACATAACTCCATCGGGGAACAACCCACTGAGGGAGCAAAGGTCACCCTGATAGAGTTTGGCTGCACAAGCAACTCTACTGGGGATATCATCAACTACTCTCTTGGGGGAACAACCCACCGAGGAAGGAAAACACCAAACAAGTAGATTCTGCACCAAACCACTCTACTCGGGGCGAACACACATCTGATGGATCACATCAGCAGATTCTGCAGCAAAATCCGCTCTACTGAGGATCGAAAAGTGATCAGGAAATCAATACAATCTCTGGATGACGGAGCCGTCGACCGACCATACCGGGGATTGAAAGAGGTTCAACAGGCAATACTGCCACAACAACCGCTCTGCAGACAAATGCTGGAGAAAGATGGATGAAAATACCGGGATATCAACCCAATCAACCACTGAGTAGGAAAATAAATCCTACTCTGCTGAGAATAACAACCATTCTGATAGAGAGAACGTAAACAACTCCACTGACGACTTTGCCGGGAAAAGGTAAAGTACCGGGTATCAAACCACTGACTTACCGAGTCTTCCAAAAGGAAAACGACCGTGCTGAGAAAACAGATAAATCCGCTGGCAACTGCGCTGGGGAGGGTGACAACAACTCTGCTCGCGACTTCGATGGGGATATCAATAACTGTTCTACTCGCCGAGGGGACAAATAAAGTCCGGGGATAGCAGTCCACTGGAGAAAGTGACGAGGCACTAAGGTGGCAAACCATCAACTGCCGAAACTTCCACAAGGAAATCATCCATGCTGGGGAAAACTGCTGCTGGAGAACACTGAATCTTCAACAACACTCTGCTTAGGGAACAACCCCACCAACAACTCGACTTGCAATTATGCTGGCAACCCACTTGGGGAGAAATACGGGATACGGGGATAGCAACCCACTAGCCGCAAATATTCTGAACGACTGAGCAATCAAGCCGGAGAGAGACTACTGCTGGAGAACAGACTGAGTCTTCAACACACCACTCTGCCTCGGGGAGTCAAAATCCACAGAAGCTCCGCTTAGGGAACAACCCCAACAACCAAATCTGGAGAAGAAGGATACAAACCAAACCAGGAGTATGAACAAATGTCTTACCTGTTGGAAACCCTGCCACCCTCGGGAGAGCACTGAGAAATTCTTTGAGTATCCTTTTATCATCGTGAATGTTCACTTTGTTTAAAACAATAAATTTTGGAAAATTTTGTTTTTTTAAAACAATGATATTTTTATCAATTAAAACATGCAAAACATTTATTGAATTGAAACAAATAAGAGTGCAAATAATTGGATAAAAGCTCAATTTTATTTGGTGGAATGGTAGCCTGCAAATGGCAAGACTCCATAGATCTGTACAAATTTGAAATCAGTGATATATATTGGAAGAGGGCTACATTGAACATAATGATCCTTTCTCTACCAATTTGAATCTCGATGTATTCGAAGCTTCAGTTGACGACGAATCGAGAATCTTCTGACGAAAAGACGGCTGGTGAAACAGAAAGTCTTGTCAGGATGCAGTTACTTGCCAAATCCCTAATTTTTGCCTAGATTGCCCCAGAGTGAGGTACTCAATCTAGCGGGATGCAAATATGCTTTTTTATCAAGTCTCTAACTTTTGCCTGGATTACCCTTGCAGGTTTTCCACCGAGACGCTCATTTTTGCCTAAGCCGCCCTTTCGGGTTTTCAACTTAGCGAGCTATTCTGTTTTTCATTTGCATATACTTTTTTTTTTAGGCAAAGTATCTCTTAACTGCATCCGAATTCACAGGACGAGTGAAATCCTCCCCATCCATTGTTGTAAGTATCAAAGCTCCGCCTGAAAAGGCTCTCTTAACAACATATGGACCCTCGTAGTTTGGAGTCCACTTGCCCCTGGAATCGGGCGCGAAAGACAAAACTTTCTTGAGCACGAGGTCTCCTTCTCGGAACACACGAGGCTTGACCTTCTTATCGAATGCTTTCTTCATTCTCTGCTGATATAACTGACCATGACACATGGCAGTTAAACGCTTCTCTTCAATCAAATTTAACTGGTCATAACGACTCTGAACCCATTCAGCATCAGTCAACTAGGGACTTGAGGGTATAAGGTTTCTTTTATTCCTTTTTTCTATTTGAAAAATTTTTCCTGATTTTTGCTTTTACTTTGATTTTTCACCCTCTTCTCTCTCTTTTTTTTTTTTTTTTTTTTATTTTTTTTTTTATTGCATTTGCAATGCCCCAGTTTAACTGTCTTGCTGATTCTCATGATACAGCTGAATGAGCCTCTTTTGGTGCTCAAGAAGTCGGGTAGTCTCATCAGGAATCCCCTTCAACATCATCTTCCTCTGCTTCGAATACAAAGAATTCAAGATTGGGAGATGTCGTTGAATCATTATGTTCAATGGGTTTAGAAATCCCTGCACAATGATTCTGGATAATGAAGAGCTTTTGAATTTTAACAAGCAAATCATTTATGCAGATGAAAAAGCTGTTTTATTGTTTTTCAGGGTTTTTTGTGATCACTGATTTCATGCAAAGGCAAAAAGTGAAAACAAAGGAAAAACAAATGTTTAACAATGCAATAATTGAATGAAAACATCATTGTATATATGAGCCAAACAATGTCATCACTTCTCCTTTTGGCATGGGAGAAGGGTTTTAAACAAAGTGAGCATATTTACTCTGATCTATGGATAACTGTTGGAACATCCACAGCGACCCAATTGTGGCAGACACCACCAGGTATAACAAAATTGTTCATATCCTCTGCATCTTCTTCAATGATAGCAGCGGCTTCCTCTTCAACAGATGGATCATCAAGGATGAATCCTCCACTTGTGAACAGACCGTGCTCGTTATATGCCCCAAAACAAAAGCCAATGCCAGCCCGGGATCTATCCATCAAAAGCACTCTGTCCGGAAAATTCCTCTTTGAGTTCACAATTCTCTTGTTCAAGATAATCCATCAATCTGGCAGAATTTGCTCGGGTATAATACCGGTGAGGTGCGTCTTCAAAATAAATGAAGATCGCAGGGTCAGACCACAGGACGGGAGACCGGAACAAAACACCTGCTTATGCAAATGATGCATGAAGTGTTTATGCATATGCTTGTTTTTTTACTTCAAAGGAACTCGAGGGTTTTATTTACAAACTTTGAAATATTAAGCATTTTGATCATATATGAGAATATCTCATCAGATATATCAGGTGAAAAAATTTTCCCGGTTTTTTCCATGTTTGAAATTTTTTGCAAATAAACTCCTTTGAGTTCCTTGAAAATTTTCTTTTTTCTGATGACATGAATGCGGATGAATGCGTGAATGTATGAATGCAACAAACACACTCAAGGATCAAGCAAGGCACACCAAACAAAGGTCGCGGGAAAGCTCATTGTATCCCTAATATCAATCATCCATTTTGGTGGATTTAGGTTTTCACCTTATCGACACCCAAGTTCCATTGATATTAACGGTACATGAACCGGCTCAAACATCCTTAATATCAACCAGCCGCTTTGGTGGATTTTAGGTTTTACACCTGATCCGGGATCCATTGATATTAACGATGTTTGAACGACTCAACCACGAATCACGGGTTTGCTGAGAGTCACGAGCATGGAGTCTTGGTTAAGAACCACCCAAAGGGAATGTACTAGGGTTAAAACCTGCCAGACATGTTCTATCAGAGGTTCCCATAATCATCGTTCCATCTTTCGGATATTATCGGAGGAACGAATACTCGTATTCCAAAAATATTCTCAAGAGGAACTCTTATGAGTGTAGTATCGCGTAACAATCGCATCAGAACTTACATCTGAACGACCTCCGCACTACGTCCTAAAAAATAGGCCAAGATGGGTTTGGTAAACTAAGGTCCTTGGCTTCTAAGGCACATGATTGAACGAATAATGCCTAACCACAAATAACTTGTGTGACATTATTAATCCAACATGACCTCCACCAAGTGAATGGACTCGCAAGTCAACTGGCTAAGGACTACTCCACACCAGTCAACGAGACTATGCCATTCTCCTATCCTAGAGTGCACTCGAGTTCGGGTATAGAACTCATCTCACAGAGATCACCAAAGCAAACAGCATTTGTATATCAAGCAATTCAAACATTACAATCAATACAGTTATCCCAAATTGTACAAAAATATGTCAAATAACAATAATAATATATCACACAAAGGTGAAAAGTTGGCAATACCACCAAGGATTATTTGATCCCCAGCAGAGTCGCCACTTTTCTGTAGCGGTGTATTCGTTACTATATGATCTATTGATTAAATCATAAGCAAAGTATACAATGAACATAGAGTCGCCACCGCACTTTTATTTATCCTAAGGAATGGTTAAAAAGCGAACAAAAACCTAAGAAGTTTTACACGTAGAAAACTAATGGAAAAGATCAGAGATCGGGGTAAGGGGTAAATTACGCAATGGGAAGGTGTTAGGCACCCAATACGTCCTAGGTACTCCTAGGGAGCCCTTTTCACACTTTGTTGTTTGAAAATTATTATTTGTCATGACATAAGCATTGTGCAAACATGATTGGGATGATGAGGAAAGAATGTACATGTTAGTTATTTTTGTGTTTGGACGGATGAACCCGTTGCCTACGTACCTTCCATCAAAGGTAAGGATCAAAACGCCGTAGTTCGGCTAAAAGATTTCCAAAACATTTGTGAGTTCATTTTTGAACAATAGCACTTAAGGTTCTTCATTATCAATGGGAGAAAACTCGACCAAGACCAACATCCACCATGCGAGGATAACTTCGACGTACTAGAGGGGTTAACCCTGTTTTCAGTACGGAAGTCTTATTGTCGACTCACTAAGGATAGGGTGAGGTTTACATCAACCACAATGAGAATTGAAACCTATGGCTAATGCATGAAAAGATTAACAAGAATGGACAAAGCCAAAACATTTGAGTGAGTGAAATTAATGGATTAGGATTATTCACAAAAGGAGTCAAAGTATGATTAAGATTGATTCAAAATGAAGTATTTACAAAAATGAAGTTTGGAAAATCATGGACTTAAGGTCCAAGTTTCTAATTTGGAAAGAAGGTGAGAATGTTTGCACAACACTTATTTCAAGTTTTAAAAGTATGTGTGAAGAGGTAGGACACAATGGGGTGAATGGAATGGTGTGTATGTAAAACTTCTTAGGAGGGTCCGCCTCTTGAAATCATATAGAAGATGATTCAAGTGGGTCCTTAGGAGTAGGCTACAAATGAGCAATAATCTGAACATGGTAACAGATGAAAGTAAATAAAAGCGGATACTGGATGCCACTCAATGGTCTTATACCTGTCTCCTAAAACAAGCAAGGATATCAGAAGCCACTCTATGGACTTACACTAATCTCCATCAGAATAAAACGAAAACAAAACAGGGAAATCAACTGCCAATCTATCTGGACTTATGTTAACCTCCACAGTATGATCCTAGGAATACAAATGCCACATCACAGGGACTTACAATGAATCCTCACATACAACAACAATGCTCAAACAAGGAGCAAAGAAGATATGAGTGACCAATGAGGTCTTACACTCTATCTCTTCCATGTCATGGGAACAGATGCCAACTCACAGGGACTTATAACTGGTTCCTCAATGGGTAAACAAACAAATCACATAGGTATGAAATAATGGACATGCTACAAGGAGCAATGAATGATAGTAAATGCACAATGGCAAATCAAGTAATCATGTATAAATGAATCAAGTAATCAATCACATAAATTCAAGTAGCACACGCTATAACCATTCAATGAGGCTCAAGCAAAAGGGTTTGACTATGAAAGTCCACTGTAAGAGGTAAGTGTCGCTCTTAACCTTGCCATTGAGAGGCTAAGGTGAAGCAGGTGAAAGGATATGAGGGGTGTGCCTCATTGCTTCTATCTCATGTCCGAGAGAGCATGTAAATATAAGAATGTGGGGGAGTTCAGAAAGATGGAACTCTTTCCCCAATTAGACTCGATAGATCTTGGGTTGGGATCTCAATGCTACAACCATGAAATGGGAGCAAGGAGAAGACTCACTGAATAGTGGGGGATAGATTGCTTATCCCTACCTTCCACCAATTGCCTCAAATGAGGACTTTTCCTGCTTGGGACAAATATAAACACACACAAGCATTGCCTCTTAAGGAGGACTTCAGACAATTTGCCCGGCCAAATAACAGACCGGGTCTCCAGACTACATGAAGAAGAAGGTTCTATACCTCAATGCCAATTGCTTATAAGCAAAGCAATGCAAGTTCTTAAGAGAACTGAGCAACTAAGGGTACCTGTAATCATCAAACAGAATCAGCATCCCATTCATAATCAAACAACAATACAATAATCAACAATGTACAATCATAATCAAACAATAATGTGCATAGCACAAAGCTCGACATGAACCAACATCCTACAAAACAGCCACATTAGTTTACAAGTATCAAGCAAAACATCCCAAATGTGAAACAATATCCTTAAGCCTTAACTTCTTAACCTGAAAATCCAAAAACAACTTCAAATGTAAGTAATAAGACCACTAGGACAAGCCTAGGGTCCAAGAGAGGGAAAAATCCTAAAACAGCAACCAATTCATGATCAAAGTCAAGCTATTTCAACAACAAAGGGATCCCAATTGGTCCCATATCCAAACTATGTACACATTTCAATCTATGCAACATGTAAGGCAAAGGAAGCAAAGGTAAACCACATATGAGCAACCAGCAAGATCACATCCAAAAAAAAATCAAAACAGCATGGAAAATTCCACAAAAATTATATCCTAAACAGAGGACATTCAACAAGCTACATGTCAATTTTCAAGCAATTTGGATAAAAGGAACTATGGGAATTAATTCAACATGTCTAAGCATGCAAAAACACGATCAAATGAAGTCAAAAATATGCACCAACTTCAATTAAATGGTAAACAGTGATGGTAAATGGGAAATTAGTGGGACCAAGGCCAAATGATAGCTTAACATGTTAGGAACTACCCTATCAATTTTCATGGTCATTGGATAAGGTATGTGGATATAGCAACATATATACAAAGGTGTCACCAACAAGGCCCAAAAAATGCTAGGCAGAAGCAAAAATTCTAATTAATTAGAAAAATGGATTATAAAAATCCACAAAAATTCACAGTGAATGCTAACATGTTAATGGTGCTACATGCAAAAAATTAAGGCCATTGGCCAAGGGGAAGCATGGCAAAAAATTCAGGGAATATTGCATATCAAATGGTGTCACATATTTCCACACTCAAATTCAATAATCCATATCTAAAAAACAGAGGTCTAAAAAATACAAAACCTATGTCAAAAATTCCAGAAATGAGTTAAGATTCTACACCTAAAATTTCAATTAATTTGGATCATGTATGGTGATTATATCATTAAAATGGTGTAACATGTGAATTTGGCATACATCATGAACATCTCTATGGCAATTCAAATTTCTACCAAGCAACATTTTTACTTTTGATTCTATAAAAAAGTAGAAAAAAAAGAAGATTAACAAAAAAAATCCTGAATTATTTGGATAATTATTGGTGATTATATGAATTTTAGAAGTATTTAAATATTTATTGCAATAATCAATTAGGAATTATTATTGATTTAATTAATTAATTTTTACTGAATGGCAGAGGCGTAATAATGTAGCCAAAGCCAAAACACTGCGTTTCAACTTATTGACGTGGCCGGCTAGGATTCGTTCTGGCAAGCGAAAAACACAAATTGATATTGGAAGCGGATGCTAACGGATCTACACAGCATTATTTCCAGAAAACTTCAAAGTTCATCGTCTTCTTCAATGTTCTTCGCCCAGAATTTAGGTTTCGAGCAAACTTCCATGAAAATCCACAAACTCTATACCGATCGAACCGGCTTCTCATCAGGAATACAATTACGCAAACGATTTCATCTATCAATTTCTACACAGAGCGAATCGAAAGAAAGAAGGAAACGCATCGAAACCTCAATTGCGAATAACTCACTCAAATTTCAACGAATTTACAATCCAAAAGCTTCAGATTACTCTACAATCAATACTCTACCAAATCCCTAACATAATTTAAGCTATTGCGCGATTTGAAATCCGACCTTTCTTGATTGTGCAGCAATGGAGTTCGCGATTTAGAGCTCGGCGACGCGAAACAGATGAAGGAGATTACTTCAGAAGGCGAGTGATGATGCCAATCCAGCTCCAGCACGGTTGAATTGAGCGATTTCTCAAGCTGCCATGGGAATGCCTTCTTGCAACAGTTGAGGATTGGCTGCGATTTTGGTTCCAATCTTGATCAACAGCAACTTGATTTCACCTGCAAGTCAAGAATCCACAGAAAATTTCCACAAAAGTTTGGTAGATCTTGATGAAATTTGAGCAAAAAGTGTTAGAACAAAAAATGAGAGATGAGAGAATTTTCTTTTGTTTTCTGTTATACTGTGAAAGTGATTGTGAAGTTGTGATTAGTTCCTAATTTCTGTTATGGATTAAGAATATATATGGAGTACTAATCCAAGCATAATCATAATTAAGGAAAAGAAGGGATTAGTGCAATTTAGCTTATGTGCACTTTTGGATTTTAAGCTCTTTTCTCTTTAGAAGCAATGTAGCAGAAAATTGTCACTTGGAACCAATCACAAATATCATTTGGAAGCTGGTTGCATTGGCCTCATTTTCAAATTTCTCATATTTTCCAATTTGGACCATTTTGCCCCTCCCTCTTAATTGTTTCACTTCAAAAATGGCCTTTTGCATTGAGCCTTTTCCAAGAAATCCAATTATGCACCCTTGAAGTACACATTAAATGGAGTTTGTGCATATAAAGAACTTGCAATTTGGACAATCCATGTGGAAGTTATGCCCTCCTGATTACGGGTCTTTTTTTGAAATTCATCTGACCATATCTTGCAAACCACACATGGGATTTTCAAGTTCTTGGACTTTTTGGAATTGTGAGAACAAGATCTTCAACTTTCCTGTTGGACAAATTTTGATTTGAAGCTTGTATCATGAAGTTATCTTGAGGGGAAAAACTTTCCATTTTGGGCAGCTGAGATTACAGGTCCACTTGCCATTTTGGGAAACTTTCTATCTGACTTCAATTCCTTCAACCTTGGTCTTTGAAATGCCAAATGAAGTTTATATGGACATGAATGAGGTCTTTCTAACCATCTCACGCCCTCCAATTCCTGATTAAATGCACAGTTGACCACAGTTGACTTTTGTTGACTTTTCTTGACTGGGCCATGTTCTGATGAATTTCAAGCCTCTTTCACATGAGATCTTGATTCCAAATGATATCACAACTTAAATGAACTCTTTATGAATGATCATGGTGTCCAAATTCTTCAAGAATGGCCACCATCTATTGCTCAAGGCCTGATTTGACTGTTTGACCGATGATTGCTTCAGCTGCAAGAAACAAGGTTAGATGACAATATTTTTGTACATTTGGTTAGTAAACATATGAAAAGCAATGATTATACAAATGCAATACATGTTTGGTGATCAAGAACCACACTCATAAGGTATCCCACCCATTAGGAGGGAAGCTAGGGTATGCAATGATCCTTGAGGCCATGATATGAGATGATATGGGCCATGAGGGATCTTAGGGCCAAAATTGGGGTCTTACACTATCGACACGGGTCACGGATCCTTGTATCATGCTTTGACTTTCTGGTTGATTTCAGATTCTCCATGGGAATCGTACACACTTCAATAACCGTTGTTGCATATGGGACTCAAACACATTTCGAGTCTTTTCCTCGTACGGGACTCTAACCTACTTTGAGGTCCACCCTGTGGATTTCGGGTTCCCCATGGGAATTTAACCCATTTCGGGAATTGTCGCCCCATATGGGACTCAAACCCATTTCGAGCATTTTATTCATATGAGACTCTAACCCACTTTGAGGTCCACGTTATCATTGATGTTAGAATAAGATTTGGTTCGGCATTTATACCTTGAGTTTTGATGATAACAATATTGTATTTATGTGAGAACAATTTTGGTATCTTAATAGTTTGTTATTGTATAGCTTTAACAACCAGTTTCGATTCTGAGTATATGACGCGCAACGTCATCAGTTTCTGAATAACTAGTTCCAATTCCGCTTTTGCGCTAGTCATAAGAAGTTATGCAAGATGTTCAAAGTTGATGTTGCAATGATCTTTCTGCTTCTTTGCTGATTCACTCTTGCGAAGCTTCTGAGGAGACACTATGTTGTTGTTGCAACGTTCTCTCAGTTCGTGCTTCTGGACGTGACTCTGATCACTAAGCTTCTGAAGAATGGCAAGCTTCTGAAGTTGTGTTACTTAGTTGAAGATTCTGAAGATCTCAATCCAGACGTTGAGGTTATCAAGGTTCTGACTGTAGATTCTAAAGATACTGAAGATCTCAAGCCAAACTACTGACACTGACAAGGTTCTGACCAAATATTATGAAGTTTATGAATCCAACTTTATGTTTCTTCATTTCATGCTTCATCAACTTTCATCAGAAGCCAATGAACTTGAAGATAAGATCAAATGGGTACGTGATCAATTAGTTCATAGTACGAATCAAATATTCTTTCCACTACCTGATTTCGTGGGAAGGACAATACTATACATCACACATGTCACTGAATTTATGGGCGAAGGACAGTACGCAATATCACTCCTTTCACCATCCAATAGTGAATAAACTCTCTATTTGGTTTCCCCATTTTGCCCTCCAACGATCTTCTTCTTATGCTATATAAGTGAGACTTGGAGACTTGAAGAAAAAGAGAACATAGAAGAATAGTAAAGCGCTGCAAAAACTTAACAAGTTTATCATTTTTCTATACAGTTTTTCTGTGAGTAATTATTTATCATTTGTGTAAAATCTTCTTATGTAGAAGCAACTTGTAACATCCAAAATATTATTCAAATTGTTTGTTTGATTCCTTAAGGAGACTGAGGTATAGTTGGATTCTTAAGAAGACAAAGAAGGTTATTCTTTATGAGTCCTTAAGAAGACTATGGTATAGTCGGATCCTTTACAAGACCAAGACGGTTATTCTATGTGATTATTGCAATTAGTTGATTATAGTGGATTAAGTCCTTGTATATAAGGCAAAATCACCTTCGCGGGGGGACTGGAGTAGTTTTGAGCTTCAAGCGAACCAAGATAAAAATACTTGTGTTTTTATCTCTTTGTTATTAACATTTAAGTGGTGTTCTTGAGTTGGTAAAAAGCTCTTATTTTGTAAAACCTAATTTAAACCCCCATTTCTTATGTTTTTCTCACCATCAATTGGCATCAGAGCTCCGGTTCTGATTGTGATAAAATATTTATCAACACTTCACCGTGTTCAGTACCGATCCATTTTTGTGTGAGAAACAATGGTCGCTGCTAACGCTGCTAACATTATTAACAACAATGAGAGAGATCACTACAGTGCAAAACCACCAACCTTTGATGGTGATAAATTTGATTATTGGTAAGATAGAATAGAAAGTTTCTTTCTCGGTGACGATGTTGATCTCTAGGATCTTGTAGTCGATGGCTACGTTCACCCAGTTAATGTTGAAGGAGATAATATAGCAAGAAGTGTTATGACTGATCAATAGGAGAAGGATTTCAAAAATCATCACAGGGCCATAATTATATTGCTAAATGTTATCTCTTATACTGAGTTTGAGAAGATAACAAATAGAGATTATGCCAAATCCATATTTGACTCTCTAAGGATGATTCATGAGGGGAATGCTCAAGTAAAGGAGACAAAGGCTTTGGGCTTGATTTAGAAGTACGAGGCATTCAAAATGGATGATGATGAAACAATTGAGACTATGTTCTCAAGGTTTCAGATGCTTGTTGCAGGACTGAAAGTTATGGATAAATGATACTCTATATCTGACCATGTCAAGAAGATTATCAGAAGTCTTCCTAAAAAATGGAAATCTATGGTAACAACTTTGAATCTAGCAAAGGATCTTAACATCATTAGTGTTGAAGAACTTGTTAGTTCTTTGAGAAGCCACGAGATTGAACTCGAGGAAGATGAACCTCAAAAGCAAGGTAAATCTGTTGCTTTAAAGTCTAAGCCTGAGAAGACAAAAGCTTATCAAACTGAGGAAGAATCAGAATGTTCCGATGAAGACTCAGAAAATGATGATGAATTATCTCTAATTTCAAAGAGAGTCAACAAACTATGGAAGCACATGCACAATGGTCAAGGTAAGTTTAGAGGAGCTAGAAGAACTATTGGTCATTATGATTCTTCTTTAGAATAGAAGAAGCAAGGTTCTGGTAAAAAGCTTATCTGCTTTGAGTGCAAGGAGCCAGGTCATTACAAAAATGATCGTCCTAAGTTGAAAAAGGACAGAATGCCTAAGAAGAATTTTTCTAAAGGCAAGAAGGGGCTGATGGCTATATGGGACGACTCAAAATCAGAAGAAGATGATTCTGACGAGGAACAAGCCAACGTTGCATTGATGGCAACAATAGCTGATCCAGAAGGTTCTGAAGAACCAGAAGACATGGTGTTGTTAGAATCAGAATCAGACTCCGACTCTGAAGAGGTATTTTTTAATCTATCTTGTTCTGATCTTGAATCATGTATATCTGAAATGTTGGAAAAGTACCAGAGTCTTCAGAGTAAGTACAAGAACTTTAAACAAGTTCAAGTGGTTTCTTCTGAAACTCATAGTGATCTTGAGAAAGATATTTCCTGTCTAAAATAAAGATTATTTTCTTTAGAAAG
Source organism: Lathyrus oleraceus (assembly GCF_024323335.1). Classification (NCBI taxonomy): domain Eukaryota; kingdom Viridiplantae; phylum Streptophyta; class Magnoliopsida; order Fabales; family Fabaceae; genus Lathyrus; species Lathyrus oleraceus. Next base: position 479,180,765 of record NC_066583.1, on the reverse strand, counting down.
TAACAACTCTGCCTTGAAAATAAAAATTTCAAAACTAGAGGAGGAAATAGTCTCAGAAGCTTCTGATACTAATTGCGTCATTAGGTATGACAGAGCAGTCCAGTACTTTCTGGATAAAACCATAGATATAAGAAAAATAACTTCTTTGATCTATGGAGTTAGCAGAAATGACAAGAAAGGTTTAGGGTTGTAAATAAACTATAAAACCTGACGAAAGTCAGAAGGTAAAACCAAAACCTCTCCATGAGCATTTCGTGCCTGCTGGCACTGAGCTTGATGTTTCTGTACAGACACAGAAACATATAAAGGGTAAGAACTCAGATCTGAAACCTAAGTATCATTCACAAATTCCCCATGATTATCCTTTTTCTCAAAGACCCAAAGTTGTGAGAAACTCTGGGAAAACTAACAAAAGAGGACCCACACAGTTGGTACCTAAGGATGAAATAATTTATGTTGCAGACATCCTTAACAGCTCGGTTGAAACACAATCATGGTACATGGACAATGGATGCTCACGACATGTGACGGGTAGAATTTCTATGTCCCAAAATTTGGAACTTAATCCTGGAGGCTTCGTTGGTTTCGGAGGAAACCAAAAAGGAAAGATTATTGGCTCCAGAACTATTGGTAACGGTAAACTTACTTATATTACTAAGTTATTTTAGTTGATGGTATGATGCATAACCTTTTATCTATTAGTCAAATTAGTGACAATGGTTATGATATCATTTTTATCAAAATTTACGTAAGGTTGTTAGTCAAAAATTTGGTACAATCCTTTTTAACGGAAAGAGAAAGAATAGCATTTACCAAATCAGACTTTCTAATCTTGAGGATCAAAATGTAAAATGTTTAATGTCTGTTAATGAAGAGCAATGGGTATGGCACAAATGTTTGGATCATGTTAGCATGAGAAGGATTTCTCAGCTAAATAATCTTGGATTAATCAGAGGCTTACCTAACCTGAAGTTCACTTCAGATACTCTTTGTGAAGCATGTCAGAAAGTCAAGTTTTCTAAAACATCTTTCAAAGCGAAAACTGTTGTTTTTACCTCTAGACCATTAGAACTTTTGCACATTGATTTTTGGAACCAATGAAAATTGCCTCTATCAATGGAAAGAAGTATGGATTGGTCATCGTTGATGACTATAGTAGATGGGCATGGGTAAAGTTCTTAAAACACAAGGAAGAGTCATATTCTGTGTTCTTTACTTTTTGCTCACTAGTGCAAATAGAAATGAATTACAAAATAGTCAAAGTCATAAGTGATCATGGTGGAGAATTTGAAAATAAACATTTTGAAAATATTTTTGATTCAAATGGTATTTTCCAGGATTTCTCCTGTCCTAGAACTCCACAACAAAATGGAGTTGTATAAAGGAAGAATAAGACCTTACAAGAAATGGTCTGCACCATGATCCAAGAAACTGATATGTCTAAGCATTTTTTGGCAGAAGCAATTAACACAACTTGTTATATTCATAACAAAATTTCTATTAGACCTATTAAGGGTAAGACTCCATATGAATTATGGAAGAACAAAAAGCCTAACATTTCTTAATGTCACCCTTTTGGCTGTGAGTGTTTTATGTTGAATACTAAAGAGAATCTTGGCAAGTTTGATTCTAAAGCACATAAGTGACTATTGTTAGGATATTCTGAATGCTCTAAAGGATACAAAATCTTTAACACTGAAACATGAATTGTTTAAGAATAAATTCATGTCAGATTCAATGAAAAGCTTGACCCTAAAAAGTCAAAGCTAGTTTAGAAATTTTCAGATTTGAAGATCAATCTTTCAGAATCCAAGGATAATGATTCTGGAGAAAAAGACTCATAAGGAAAGGCTAAAGATGATGAAGCAAAAGACCTAGAAGAAACTCAACCAGAAGTTGTCGTTGGTCTAACACATCAGAAGAAGAGTAGACCAAGAACTTCTCATTCTGAAGAATTGATTCTGGGAGATAAAGACGCTTCAGTCAGAACTAGATATTTATTCAAACCTCCTGAA